>NW_022196900.1:23855486-23894058 GCF_008632895.1 Mastomys coucha | reverse complement strand
AAAAAAAAAAAAAAAAACCAGTCTCAGGTATATAAACATTAACCTGAGAGCTAGAAAGCAAAATCGTAAGTCGTCAGAAATTTCTCTAAAAACTTTACATAAAGAGAAGCCCATCTTCAGAGTCCTGGAAGGAAAGCCATCAACCTAGAATCCTACAGCTGGCAATGATATCAATGAAAATCAAAAGCCAAGTGCAGACCCACGGAGCTCAACAGTGCAGCTGCAGTTGGCCTTCACCAGAAAAGCAGTGCTCTCTGGTAACAGCAACCAGGGACCCCAAATACCAACATCAGGGACTGGTGACAGGAACCACCACAGGTCCTTACAACAGAATGTTACTTGTCTATACAGAAGCAAAGCAGAGGCAGATTTATTGGGGCTACTGTGGAACGACCTTGCAATACCCTATTAAGAAAAAAAAAAGTCACACGGTAAGACAATAAAGTATAGAGTGGTTGAGGAAGACATCATAGGTTGAACTCTGGCCTCTATACGCAAATGAAAACACACACACACAGAGAGACAGACAGAGACACAAAGAGACAAAGATAGGTAGGCAAAGACATAAAGAGACAGAGATAGACAGACAGACAGACAGACAGACACAGACACACACCAAGAGGTCTTTTGGCACACAACTCACATCAAGCCCAAGCATGAACTATTTCATCAGCCAAGTGCTGTTAACACTCTTCAGAGTATACAAAAACCTCTCTTGCTTTGATTCCTTTAAACATCCTCTGTTCCACTCCATCTTAAACTCCAACCCTGGATAGTTGTCATAAAAAGAGTCCTTACTTGCCGGGCAGTGGTGGCGCACACCTTTAATCCCAGCACTTCGGAGGCAGAGGCAAACGGGTTTCTGAGTTCAACACCAGCCTGGTCTACAGAGTGAGTTCCAGGACAGCCAGGGCTACACAGAGAAACCCTGTCTCAAAAGAGTCCTCACTGTATGGGAAGGTGTCAGATGTGACTGTGCTTGGGGTACAGGAAGCTGAAGGTAGATAAATGCAAACACTGGAGGGACCAGCACACTAACCACAAGCTGCTTTTCCAGTAAAAGCAGCCAGAAACAAAACTCAAAATATCTATCAGAAGGGGACTGAACACTGTGGCATGGGCTGAGAATCCCTTCTCTGAAATGCTTGGGACCAGAAGTCTTCCAGATCCCAGAGTTTGGGATATCTAAGTAAAATTTACCAGCTAAGTCTCCCTAGTCTGCAAATCCCTAAAGCATTCAAAATCCAAAACCAACGTCACCCAAAGGTTTCAGATCTAAGTCCATCTTGATGTCAGACTTGTCGATGTTCAACATGTAGCGCTTTGCAGGAGAACACGGCAGAGCACAAGTAACAATAATGAAGTAGTAATAATGAGCCGAGGGGAGCAGAGGTCAAATGTGGTGCTTTCAATCCATCACTGTAAGTCATAGGGGTGGACCTCAGAAAATATCCTAACAGACAAAAAAATATAGACCCCCCCTCAACAATGTCACACAAACAATGGTGCCCACTTCTAAGATGTATAAACAAAAGATGCATGCTACACATGAGAGGGCTGGGGATAAGGATAGTCTCAAAGAGAATGAGGATCTCCAAAAACTAAGGAGATGAGGAAGGGTCATGACACAGTGACGCAAAACTGTGGGGACAGGAAGAGGAGGCAGGACCCTGGGTCTCAGCCTAGGCTCTCTCACTCCCTTGTGAGCGGCTTGCAGCTCCGTGAGGGACAGAACCATGCGGAAGCACTGAGATTAGAAACTAAATCAAGTAAGAAAGATCTGCACACAAGCCAATAAGCTGAGGCCATCCTGCCACATCTAAGTTTTAAAGGGACAGAAAACACACAGGCCCTCGCTCCCTGTGCACTCTCCCCAGTGTTCTCTGTGTACCGCCTCATGACTCGCAACTAGCTCTCTTCTGGGTTCACTGATGGAAACCCATTTAAATCTACAAAGCAGAAACTAATACGCAGACAGGTTTAACAGTGTTCCTGGGGTGACAGAGAGAAGAGCAGAGGCAAGAATGGTTGACTGTGGAGCCCATGGCCTTCTTCCAACTCATCAGCCTCGGACTCTATTACCCTGCTCACTGTGAGAAAGCACAAGCCTCGGGAGGAGTCAGGATGACAACTTTATAGCATCTCGGGAGATCTTCTCTGCATCCAAAATAACAGAGGTGTGTGTGAGCAGAGGGGTGGCCAGCACACACTGTGCATCCAAGAACTTCCAGGCAGTGTCTCCTGACTATGGCACACAGGGTACCTTGGCCCAAGGTACACTTGGAACAGTAGAGAAGCAAGAAAACCAAACAGATTTCGTGAAGGATGAGGAGCTGAGAGAGAAGCTGGAAAGAAAACAAAACTCACTTCCTTTCAGGTTTGTGATGGAGAGATAGGAACACTCAGTCCCTTTCGCCTTGGTCCAGAATGTATGAAACCTCATGAGGACCCTGTACCTTGGGTGGCACCTGCCACTTGGCCAGAAGGAGATCTCTGACAGGGAACCAGAGCTTGGACTTAACTCTGTGGTTCATCCTGTCCTGGAGAAACAGGCAAGGCCCTGGCACGGACGCTGATGGATCAGCTAATGCTTCATTCAAGTTGTCAGCGTTTTCTTAGCGCCAATTCAGTGGGTAATTAAGAAAGAAGTTAGGACCAGATGGGGAAACAGATGCTAGCTTGGCCGTGAGCGGCTCTCTGCACATGTAGGGAAACATCGGCCAGCCAAGAAGACAGGGGACAACTAGAGGGGCCACAGCAACTGCTGCTAGGGAGGAGAGGCCCATTTCAAAGAAGAAGAAACTGAGGCCTCAAGAGGTAAGAGAACCAAGGACCATTAAAAGATGCAGATGAACAGAGATGCATGGATAACGGGGCTTGACAAAGCATGAGAGATTCTGACTTGAAAGAGAGCTAGGGATAAAGGTGGGACCCAGAAGAAAACGAGGATCTTCAGAAACCAGGGAGATGAAGATGGGTCATGGCATATGACTGTAGAGACAGGTCCATGAGGCATGAGCCTGAGTCTCAGCCTCTTCTCTGACGCTCCCTTGCTTCCTGACCTCTCTACACATCAGTTTATTAGTCTGCCATGGAGGAAGGACTCCTTTCCAGTCCACTCCAAGGACTGATGAATTAAAATACAGTATACTCATGAGAAGCTGTAATACAGAATAACCATGTAGACTAGACCCATTTCTAGGTATACACCCAATAGAACTGAAGGGAGGATCTCAAAAGTGCTGTCTACATACTCATGTTCATAAAGGCCCAAAGGAGGCAACGCAAATGCCCATTGATGAAAGAATGGGTAAATAACCTGGTATACCCACACAACGGAACAGTATGCAGCCTTTAAAAAAGAAAAAAACTCTTGTCATATGCCACAACATGGATGACCCTTGAAGACAATCATGCTATTGTTCTTGTCTCAAAAAGACACATACTGCAGGCTTCCATTTATATGAAGTCCCTGGAGGAGTCAGGATCATAAAGACAAAAAAACGGAAGGGTAATTGCCAGTGGCTAAGAGGATGGAACATCGCCAGCTACTTAACTAGTTTAGTTACGAGTGCAGCTATCACTATGGAACTATGCACTTAAAATGATTAAGATGAGAATTTTTATATGCATATTTTATCACAAAACCTGTGGTAAAAAAGAAGTCCTAAGATCTGGAGGAGTCCAACACGAGCCAAGGGATTTTTTGCTAGATATTATGGAGGTGGAGACAAAGCAAAGGGCATCACAGGGGCTATGTCCCAGCATCCTCCACGAGAACTGGCTGAATTGCTAAGATAGAGATAAAAAGGAGGGCTGACAGACTTGCCAGACCCCCTTTTGGGTTTTCCAGAGATGCTTCCATGGCAGATAAGCCAGTTCCAATAGGGTTTTCTACCCACCATGCCCTAGAGAATCCGGGCAGAGCCAATAGGCATATCCCAGTGCAGCTCCGGTGGTCTGAAGCAGGCCACTGGGGCTGCTGGATCACCGTTTGCTGGTCTTCAACGCCCTGGCACTGAACCTTCCTTTCGACTCAAGGTCCTAGGAAGCAGCCTCTGGTGTCCTTTCAGACCCAACCCAGCTTCCCTTACTTTGAATGAATATATGAACCAATAGGGGAAGAGAAGATAAAGAAACATAACAACCAATGAGGAGTACACATCCCACTCAAGACCTGGAGAAGAAAAACAGAGAACAAAGATTGCTTGTAGGAAGCAAAAGCCCATTTCAGACATAATCTTCTTTGTACAGACACTAAAGCTACAAGCTCCAAGAACAGGGTGAGACAGAAAAGGAAGCAAGCATGCAAGGAAACAAACACGCAAGGAAGCAAGGAGACCGATGCACAGTAGGAAGCAGGTTGAATAACAGCAACAGCAACAGAAGTGTCCATGCGAAGGACCCAGTAGGTGCACGATATAAAGAGCTAGCTCAAGAGGGATTATCCATGACTATCATGGCAGACAGCATGGCCCAGGCAGGCATGGTGCTGGAGCAGTAGCTGAGCCCTTACATTCTGATCCACAGGCAGTAGATAGACAGAGAGGGAGACTGGACTCTGTGTGGGCTTTTGAAACCTGGAAACCCACTCCAAGGGAAACACTTCCTCCAACAAGGCCACACCGTCTCTAGCAGAGCCATGCCTCCTAATCCTTCCTAAACATTCCACTCACTGGGAAACAAGTACTCAATTATATGAGCCTGTCCCGGGCAAGGCTACTGTTATTACAGTGACCTACCATGACCAAAAGCAATTTGGGGATGCAAGAACTTATTTGGGTTTACATGACCATATCACATTCCATCACTGAAGGGAGTTATGGCAGGAACTCAAACCAGACAGGAACCTTGAATCAGGAGCCCTCCCACACCAATCGCTAATTAAGAAAATACACTCCAGGCTTGCCTACAGCTAGATCCATGGAAGTATTCTCTCAACTGAGGAGCCTTCCTCTCCAGTGATGCCAATGACTCTAGCTTGTCTTAAGCTGACATGAAGCTAACCAGCACAGAGCCTATGGGGCTATCCTCACTCACATTACCACAAAATTGAGGAAAAGCAGACACCAGAAAGACAGACAGACAGACTGACTGACTGACTGACGGATGGACAGACAGGAGATAGATAGACAATAGATAAATGATAGAGAGAGAGAGACAGACAGACAGACAGACAGACATAAATATGTATAATGGGATTTATTGGAATGGCTTATAGGTTGTGATCAAGGTAGTCTAACAAAGATGTCTAGAAACAGAAAGTCAAAAAGTCCAGTATTTGTTCAGTCCTTGAGGCTCAGCGTCTCAGCTGGTCTTCAGTATGTGCCAGAATCCCACAGAATTAGTTCCTAATGCCAGTGAAGGAACAGACTTGCCAACAAGGCAAGACCAAGCAGGCAAAAAGCAAAAGCTTCCTTCTTCCACCTCCATTACACAGGCTACCAGCAGAAAGTGTGGCCCAGATGCAAGGTGAACCTTCCCCCCTCAAAAGATGAAAAATGGGTCTTCCCACTTCAAATGATTCGATTAAGAAAAATCCCTCATAGGTGTACCCAGCCGTTAATTCCAAACGTGATCAACCAAGACAACCATCATAGGTGGCCTTAGTTTATTCAAGGAGACCAAAACAAAGCAACGGACAACCACCAGCACAGGGGCAGAACTGGCTCAGTGGTGAGTCACACAGGCCACAGAGAACCCAGCATCAGTTCCCAGCACCCACAATTGTGGTGCTCACAACAATCCTACCTTCACTACCAGGGATCTGACAGTCTCTTCTAACCTTCTGGGCTACCCAGCCTGCACATGGTGCACAGACAAACATGCAGGCAATATAAGTACATATAAAATAAAATAAATAAATAAAAAATAAAATAGAATAAACCTAAAAAGCAAACAAAAGTACTAACCCATACTGCGAGATGAAAGGACAGCTGCATTGTGCTGAAGGGCCAGAGGAGATGATCCGCAGATGCTCTGTCACTCAATACAACAAGAACAGTTACGTTCCAGGGCCTCCTGCAACTCAAGCTAGCCTCAAACTTGCTATTTAGCCAAGGGTGCCCAGCCTCCTGCCTGCACCTCCCAAGTGTTGGAACTCCAAACAAGCCATCACACCCTGCAAATCCTATATTCTTAAACCGAGTCTCAGACTCTGAAGTTTTTAAAACTTAATTTAAAAAAAAAAAAAAAGCTATTTCTACCAGCTGAATATGGTAGAGCGCACATCTGTAATCCCAGAGTGCCTGTGGAGAGCTGGAAGGTAGAGACAGGAAAAGCCCTGGAAACCAGCTTAGCATATGGAGAGAAAGAAAGAAGAGACCCTCTCATAAAAGACGGACCCGCATCTGAGGTTGGCCTCTGACTTCCACATGCACACATCTGCGTTCACAAACAGATGCCCACGTATCAAATGTACATGTACGCACAGAGATTTAAGAGAAAAAAATTATCCAAAAGAAATATGGCTTTTTAAATTCAAGAGCATAGAATCTCAAAAGTAAATACATAATTACATAAAACAAAATTAAGGGAACTCCAAGAAAAAAAGCAGGAAGTACTTCATAAAAATCACCAAAACTAAAGGTGAAACTTAGTCTGTACACATGTGCAATTATTCTGTGCCAATTTAAATGAAATCATGGAATAGGAAATAATCAGGAAAAACAGAGAACTGGAGGAAGAAAACAGGAAGATAGGATTAAAGGCATCCACATAAACGTGTAGCAAAAAGGTATGCTCCTGTTAAACGCCCAGCAATAAAATATATAAAGAGCACAAGGTAAAAAAACAAAAATAAATATTGGGAAACAATAACAGACTCTTAATTTCTTAACTAATAAACGAAAAATAAGCTGGGCGGTGGTGGAGCACGCCTTTAATCCCAGCACTTGGGAGGCAGAAGCAGGCAGATTTCTGAGTTCGAAGCCAGCCTGGTCTATAGAGTGAGTTCCAGGACAGCCAGGGCTATACAGAGAAACCCTGTCTCGAAAAAACAAAAATAAATAAATAAATAAATAAATAAATGAAAAATAAAAACAATAGTATGATTAGGATGCTATAGAAAATCTTAAAAATATAATTAATCATAAATGATAGGGATATGTGCATACAGTAAACAATTAAGCCAACAAATAAGAATTATTTCTTTATACAAATCAATACCGATTTAATACAAATCCCAAACTCTTAGTATGTTACAAAAGCAGAATTATCATTGGCAAAACTTTCTCACAATACAATGGAAATATACAAAAAATTACGCAGGGCTGACTGTGGTGGAAGCTGAGGCAGGAGAACTAATATGAGTTTGTGGCCAGCCTGAGATCCACAGCAAGACCCTATCCCCAAAGAACAAGCAAAACAAAATAAAAATCGTTAGGAAATTTAAATTATACTGTTAAATAATCTTTAAACTAAAGATGATATCAAAATTAAAATGACCAAAGTACAGAAAAAGACAGTAAAGTTTTAAAATAAGTCTTATGAGCTGGGCGGTGGTAGCACATGCCTTCGATCCCTGCACTTGGTAGACAGAGGCAGGCGGATTTCTAAGTTCAGGGCCATCCTGGCCTACAGAGTGAGTTCCAGGACAGCCAGGGCTACACAGAGAAACCCTGTCTCGAAAAACAAAAAATAAATAAACAAACAAACAAATAAAATAAGTCTTACAAATGTAACTAGGCATGTGCTAAGAAGAAAAGCATTTTTATTATGAATTAGGGGGAAAAAATCAGAGGTGGCTGGAGAAATGGCTCAGCTCTTTTGCTCTCCCAGAGGTCCTGAGTTCAGCTCCCAGCACCATATTGGATGGTTCACAACCACCTATAACATCAGTTTCAGGGGAATCAGCACCCTCTGCTGTCTAATGTGGGCACTGCACTCATGTGCATATACTGCACAGAGTCATACACAGTAATAAAATAATTTTTAAAAAACAAAGAACTGGGAGGCTGGAGAGATGGCTCAGTGGTTAAGAGCACTGACTGCTCTTCCAGAGGTCCTGAGTTCAATTCCCTGGAACCACATGGTGGCTCACAACCATCTGTAGTGGGGAGCCAATGCCCTCTTCTGGTGTGCCTAAAGACAGTGATAGTGTACTCACATAAATTAAATAAATAAATAAATCTTTAAAAACAAAACAAAAACAAAGAACTGAGTAATCAAGAATTTTAAATCTTAAAAAGGAGAAGGGTGAATTTACTTAGTATGAACGTATAACAAGTTGAGATATTTCAAGTAGTAAGAATTAACAGATAACTTTAAAAATTTAGGTTGTAAGTCGAAACATAATAAAACAGCCCCCAAGATGCCAGTCATTCAAATAATGAGTAAGAGGGAAAGCTTAACAGCTATACAAAAGATTAGGTTAGGAGATAGTATCACACAGAAGATCCTTCCAAAACTAACACAACACTCTGCCCTATGCCAATATAGTGCAACCTTGACAAAATAAGTGTGTTCCTAAGAAAACATAAATGACCAAAATTGTCCTGAGGAGAACACACAGTTCTCCCAAAAAGTTATTGAAGGAAAAATTACAGTAGAAAATGTCTCCCAAAACTCAACGAGAGGAGAGAGAGAAATTGATTTCATATAAGTTATTTTAAACTTTCAAAAGATAGACGATTCCTATGCTGTGTAAATCACCAGGCTGGGCCTACACATAAACATTTGGCATACACACTTAAAACAGCACAGGACGATTATTAAAACACACACACACACACACAAAACAACATACTAAAAATAAAACCACAGGGCAATCTCACTAATGAATACAGACACAGAACCCCACAAGATGGACCCAAGATGTATTAAAAGAATGAGCCACCGTGAAGAAGATGGGTCCCTTCCAGGATAGTTTAATACTCAAAAGCCTATTAATATAATTCATCACATCAGCAGAAAAAAAAAACCCATATGGCCATCTGGGTACATAATCAAAAGGCGTTTGTTAAAAACTCACCATCCCTTTCCCCCTCTTATTGCTAAGTAGCTCCATCATGGGGGAGGGGCGAGCCACACTGTTACAAGGGGAAAATGTCGAATATAGAAAAGTGAGAATCGCTCCTATAGCACAGCCCACACCTCCAAACTGATAAAATTCTGCCAGCAAAGAACTCTTGGCAACTTAGAAGGACACCTACTTAGGAACAAAAATCAAACATTACAATACGACAAGGCTGTATTCTTGGTATTATTCTAATTATTCTAGGTGCCGCTGATGGGTCAGATAAGGTGGGGGAGAGACGACAAGGTTGAACAGTATTTACACACGTTGGAGCCTATCTAGAATCTACTGAAACTGAGAAAATAACTCAAAGTCACCCTCTAGTAGAACCAACCAACACCAAGTGGGTGTGTTGACTCAGGCCTGAAGCTCCACCTACTTGGGGGTAGAAGCTAAGACAGAAGAATCTGGCCAGGCTACAAAGTGAGTTCAAAGCCAGCCTAGGCAACTCTGTGATCCTCCTCCCCAACCCTGTGTCAAAATAAAATGTAAATGTAGGACTAGAAGCGAAAACACTTGCCCAGCAGGCAAGAGGCCCAAGGTTCAATGCCCAGTACAGGGAAAGAAAAGAAAAAAGGAAAAAGGAAAAATTTACTACATCTTCAAATTTGGTAGAACACATTCATTGTATACAATGAGAAAAATTATCCCATCACAACTGCAGCAAAAAAATACCAAATGTCTGGTGGAAAATATAGAGGAAAAACTATAAAACTGCCAAGTCACACACTGTAGCATGAATGAGGACAAAGAGCCACGTTATTGGACAAAAAAACAGAACACAGTAAGAATTTCTCCCTATACCTATAGACCTCAAGTTGATCTTTACATTTAATACAAATACAGTCATAAACACAAAGCCACATTCGATGTCTCTTCCTTCCTCTAAGAACTTGTCTTTCCCAGGGTTCCCCTTTCCCTACTACAGCCTTGACCCCCAGTCAAGGGCAGAGCTTCCAGTAGCTCAAGACAGTGAGACAAGAGTCCAATAGCTCAGCAGACTCTTCCCTGACTGGAACCTCGGCTCTCCTCACGGGCCAGGACCATGGTGGGCACAAACACTGGGCAAGTGTGTACACTCAAAAGGGCATCAGCATCTGGAGATGGAATGCCAGCACAGAAGAGGGAAGGAGACTCATTATGAGTGAATTCTACTAAAAAAAAAAAAGTAAGATTTTGAATGTCTTACTGAAAAACTAATATTTGTATAAACAACGACGTGTAGACAAACATAAATTAAGTGGAGGGTCATTCTGGAAAGTTGGAGGAAACACCGGATTACTGGTGCTGTTGTGCATAAATTCTGTTTTCTTCATTGAAACCTTTTGTTAACAACAAAACCAAGACTTTAAAAAAACAACAACAACAACAACAACAACAGAGTGCCCACACTAACCTGGGACTCACTATGTTAACTAGGCTACTTCCGGCCTCAGCCTCACAAATGCTAGATTAGAGGTGTGCCCTACCACATCTAGCAAGACAATATTCTTTTTAAAAGACTTCTATTTCTTTTCTAAGTCAACAGAGGTTCTTGAGAATCCTCCAACAATGCCTATGAAAGGGATAGGACAGCCATAAATGTCTCACTACCATGCACCCTTGACGTAGCAATCTCTCTTTGGAAGAAAAGCAAAAGGAGCTGATTTTAAGATTTCAACTTGTTTTCTATACGGAAGATGTAAATTTATGGAAATGAAAACAGAGGACCAACCTAAACCCCCAGCAACACAGCATGGGTTAGATATGTTACATTAATTCTCTTCTACAAGTATTGCCTAGCCTTGAGAAGGATTAAGAAGACAAGGTAGAGCAAAATTCTAATATATTATGACTTGGATAATAATAAGAAATATGCTTATAAAATACCTAGAAGAAAATGTTTCAATGTCTCACTTCCATGGGGAATGTAAGGGAGGGGTCTGTTTTGGACAACCGTTTATTTCTTTGTTTTCTGATTCTGGTTGACTTGTCAGGTTACGTAAATATTTAACATTTCTTTTACATTATTAACCATCTTAACATGCTCAGTATAAGGTTAAGTGTATTCACATTGCTGTGTAGCTAGCCCAGGAGTTTTCAAACTGGAAACCTCTGGATCCACTAAACAACCTCCCACCCCTTCCTCCAGCTGCTGGCAAACATTTTCCTTTGCATGATTGAATCTGACTCTGAAATCTCAAAGAAGTGGAATCATATAGCATGAGGTCTTTTTCTTTCCTAAGGCTGAATAATACTCCATTGTATAGATATACCATACTTGTTTACCTTCTGTATGTATTCATCACAGATTGCTGCACCACTGTGCATTATAGCGTGATTCTATATTTCATCTATATGAGAACTCAACATCTACATTTAATTTCTCCACATTCTTATCAACACTTATTCATATAGTCTCTCCCTCCATCCTTCCCGCCTTCCCACCTTCCATCCCTCCCTCCTCCATCTTTCTCTCTTATATGGGTAAGACAGTTCATTATGGGTTTGAACTGCATTTCCCCAGACTGGTGATACTGAGCAATGTGTCCTCATGTCACGTGCTTCTTGGTAACTATGTACCATCTATGGGGACCTCTCTACCTGAATCCTTTACCCATTTTTTAATTGAGTTCTGTTGTTGCTGCTGACTTGGGATGATTTTTTGTTATTCTCTGTGTGTGTGTGTGTGTGTGTGTGTGTGTGTGTGTGTGTGTGTGTTTTGATTGTTATAGGATTTCCTCCTCCTGCTCCTCTTCCTCCCCTTCTTCCTCCTTCCCTTCTTCCTCCTCCCCTTTCTCCTCTTCCCCTTCCTCCTCCTCCTTTGCTTTGGTGTTTTGAAACAGGGCTTTATGTAACCCAGGCTGGTCTTGAACTCAATATGTAGCTGAGAATGGCTGTGACCTTAGGATCCTACCTGTACCTCCAGAGTGCTGGGGTTACAATGTGTCACCAGAGAGATTGCTGCTGTTGTTTCACCTATAGCTTGAATATTAACTCCTTGTTAAATATGTATAATCTGCAAATATCTCCTGCCCTCCCATGGCTTGTTTTTTTCACTATAAATTCTTAATCTAAAGAAGTCTAAGCCTGATATAAGAAAAAAGAGAGAAGCCGGGCAGTGGTGGCATCCGTCTTTAATCCTAGCATTTGGGAGGCAGAGACAGGCAGATTTCTGAGTTCGAGACCAGCCTGGTCTACAAAGTGAGCTCCAGTACAGCCAGGGCTACACAGAGAAACCCTGTTTTGAAAAACAAAGAAAAGAAAAAAGAGAGAGAGAAAACAAAATTTAAGACAGAAAAACATGGATTTTTTTTTTTAATTTAACATTTTACTCAACCATAATCAGTACTAGGTGACAAAAGTTGGTTTAAAAAAATAGAAACTGAAACATAAATAACAGGAAATCATTAACTCTAAATCCAAAGAGCATTAGAAAGAAAGATTGTGTGTGTGTGTGTGTGTGTGTGTGTGTGTGTGTGTGTGTTTAAGAAGCCTCCTTGTGACATGTGCCTATAATCCTAGCCTAGTGGACCATGGTTGAGAATATTCAGAATTTGAGGCTGGTTCAAACCCTATCTCAAAAAACAAAATCAACAACAAAGGATCTAAAGAGAGGAAGGACAATATGCCTCTGTAGGTAAAGGCACTTAATGCCAAGCCTGATGACTTGAGTTCCATCCCCTGGAGCCACATGGGGAAAGGAGAGAATTGATTTCCACAAGTTGTCCTCTGACAGCCATACATAGACCATGGCACACACAGACCTCTCCCACACCTGTGTAGACATAGTAAGTAAATAAAGGGTTAAAAAACAAACCGCTTCCAGGAACCTCCCCGGAGAAGCACCTTGTGGGGGAGGGGCCATGGTAAACTCAAATCCTTCCTGCCCTGTGTAGATCCTCTACAGCCCAGCAATGGCCTTTTCAGGGTAGGGACCAGGAGCATCTCCTACAAAGGAGCAGTGTGACATGTACAAAGGGTTGTCTCACTGTGTGGATCATAATAAGGAAAAATGAGAGGGGACCAAAATCTAGTAAGACACTGAATTTGGGTATACACATATGGTGGAAACACAGTCCAGTTAAAAAATATTTATATTCACAAATGAAAGATATCTTGAGTTTTACAAGCAAAAAAGCAAGCCAACTAGAGAACAGCATGCAAAATATAATCCCATTTGTGTAAAACTGTAATCATAAATACTTAAATATGTAGAAATGACTTGAATAACGTTCATCAAAATGTGAACAGTGGTTATCTCAGGATTCAGGTGATTTTTTTTTTAAAGAATAATCTTCCTACTTTTCAGGACTGCGTGAGTGTTTTTATAATGAATGTGTTATTTTTATAGTCAGAAAAAAAATAAACCTATTTTCACTTAGGAAAAAACGGGAGTAGGGAGACAACTCTGGTAAGACATTTCATACTTGGAGACCAAACTGCAGCCTGTCTCCTCTGTGGAGGGAGCCAGAGACCGTGTGGTCAAGAAGCCCCAGGTTCGAGTCTGACCCTGATGCAAATCAGTTTGAGCTCAGGCAAGTCAATTAGCCACTTCCTTGGTTAGGAGGAAAAACAGAGATGGCTTTTTTTTGTCACAGAATTACTTTGAGGATAAAGAGAGTAATACTGGGGATGTTCTCAATTAATCCTGGTCTCTTCTCTTTTTGAATTTGTTGTTGAACACTCCTATAGTGGCACCTGGCTCATATTAGGCATTCAATATGTATTGAACAGGATGGATGGATGGATGGATGGATGGATGGATGGATGAACAGATGGTGAGGCCGGGGGACAGGTTTCTGAAAGATGGAAGGATGGGATGCATAGATGGGTGGTTCATGAAATGGATTGGGACTGACACATTGATTGGTGTTGGTAACTAGACAGCAACCTGCATTTTCCCACAGCCATATCAACTTATCTCCTATGCTCCATATAGAACCACAGAGACACATACATCCAACCCAATGCCATGTTGGGGTTCCTCCTGAGGCAGGTAGTGTTGACAAGGGAGTACCTCTGGAACTACCCTAAGTCAACAGAATATCACAGTGAAGTAAGACACAGGAGTGCAGAGTCCTAAAGGATGCTATGACACCCACTCACTTATAACACACACACACACACACACACACACACACACACACACTCACGCACTTGCACATGCACTCGTCCCTTCAGACTCACAGACTCATCAAGGCCCCTCAGTCATCTGAGTCTTCAAACTCCTGGCAACAAACTGCCTAGAGATACATTTAAGATGACTTCAGCCTTAGCCACCACATGACTGAGACCACAGAGACACCCTGAGCCAGAACTCACTTGGGCCACACTCAAATTCCCAGCCCACAGAGACCAGGAGACCAGAAGGGGCTGCTGCAGTTTCGAGCCCCTGAGTTTTAGGATACTTTCTTTCAGAGCAACAGATACTCAATACAAGTGGGGAGGTGGGTGTGTGGGAGTGGGAGGTGGGACAGGCAAGGCTGTTGAGCTCTGCAGCTGGAGCCTGGCGAGCAGCAGCATCTGTGCCAGGCCCCCTCCCCTCTCTCAGATCCATTTGTTCTATGGCCTCCTGATTTCCTCACTATTCAACCCTCCCTCCCCTCAATAATCTGCCTTTCTAAACTCCAGCCGTTTACCACACCTCTCTAATTGCCTTCCTCCTCCTGAACAAGTGAACAGGACATAGCTTCCCAAAACACCCAGCAAAACCTTGCATTGTACAGTCTGAGAAACTGAGGCTCAAAGACGGGAAAAGGATTACCCCAGACTGGAGACCTAAAGCCCATGGCTATCTCAATTCCAGCTGCCTGTGGGCTCCCAGCATCCCCAGGGTTGAGTCTTGACTCCACTTCTCACTGTCTGCCACTGTCCCCTGAGGAGCGTGAACAACATTGGCAGGCCTGGCTGGGACACACCAGAGCTCTTGGCTGCAAACATACCTTACATCTGTCTGGGTAGAAATTTGCATTCTGCAACCGGGAGGCCCTAGTTCCAAGTATGTCAAATGTAATTAATTAGAGCAAACCTGCAACTGTTTTCAAACGCCGTATTAAAGGCTTTTGTGCACACAGAACACACCCTGCTGACCTGCTGAGGCTTGTTAGAGATGTGAGGAATAAAAGCCAGGGGGTCCTGAGCCTGTGCTGAACAGAACAGGGAGCAGTTTCCCCAATCCATCTCAGCGAAGGTAAATGGCAGAATAGCAGGGTCTACAGAACTTAGGCTTAAGTCCAGCCCAGCCAACAACTCTACCCACCATGTGTGTATCACTGCACCTTTCCAGGCTATGGGATAGAACAAGAGCTTGCAGCTCAGACAGGGCCTGGAATTCAGTGTCCACCAGGGTCTGAATCACTGCCACTTACACTGCTTCTGCAACAGTGGATACCTCACTTTATCTCCAGCCTCAATTTGCTCACATTAAAAATATAGGGCTGGGGTCAGGGATGGCTGAATGGGTATAAGCCCTGTACAAACATGAAGATCTGAGTTCAGACTCCAACACCCAGGTAAAGGGCAGGCCCAGCGGCATGAATCTGAAACCCCAATACTGGGGGAGGTGACAGCCAGATCCCAGGGCTCCGTATATACCGACATAGACACCCACACATACATACATATGTACCTATGTGTGTGGTCCTGGAAAGCCACATGAGTGACTGTACTAAAGGAGGTGCCAGATGTTAACTGCTTAGCCCAGTGCCTGGCATCTAATACACACCCAGCTAATATGCAGTGGCAGAAATACTTTAATGCTGAAAAAAAATCCATTTGCAAATCTAAAGTAAGATAAATACGAATGTTGCCCTGTGACCTTTGACAGAGATCCTGATTAAAAACAAAGCCACCGCTGAATTTCCAACACTTGGCTCAAACTTTCAGAACACTCAGAGCGTTAGTCCGGGACAGAGAGTTAAACAGGTGCTGCTGGCTCTGTCCCCCTCTGGGACTTAGGGCCAGGTGGGAGGCCGGCAGCTACAGGGTCTCCCACCTGCCTGGTCTGCCCATTGAGACAGCATGTTCTCTGAATCTTCTAGAAGCTCTGCTTGCTCGGCAATAATGGAACAAACCAGACTCAGCAAAAGAGTGGATCCAGTCCTAACCCCTAGGACTCAAAGCCCAGAGCCCTCAAATAAGAGCAGAGTATCCATGTCCACCTGGCCCTGGGGCACACCCACACAAAGACCTCAGTTCCAGATCAAAGACTGACTAGGCTTTGGGACATCTGGCAGGCAGAGAAACTATCAGGAGTTGGGGTGAGGGGACAGGTATCTTCTAGATCAGTTTCTGCCTGTCCTGTTGGTTTCATTTTCTTCCAAAATTCTTGGCTAATGTTTAGGGGTCTCAGTAAGCAGAATGGGATGCTCTTTAACTCCTCCCTCTAAATTACTAATCCATTTCTCCCGCCCTCGACGTGCACAGCACTCTGCTAGGTTCCCATTGCCTTGTCTCCCCGACTCAGTTTACCCTACCACCCCACCCAGCATCATCTTTAGTCTTCAGCTCGCGCTGGAGGCTGCTGTGTGACAACTCTAGGTAAGTAAAGCTCTGGGGCTTTACTTCCTCAACCACAAAGGACTTAGATCAGCACTTCCCAGCAGACAGAATATCAGCCCAGTGGGTGATTCCAAAGATCCTAGTGGCCGGCTGCATTGCCTTTTTGTTGTAGTAGTAGTTGTGATTTTAAGAAAATGAAGGCTAAGGGAGATGGCCCAGCCAGTAAAGTGCTTCCTGTACAAGGACCTGAGTTCAATTCCCAGCACCCACAGGAAAAGATGAGCATGGTGAGGTGCACCTGCAACCACAGCACTGGGAAGACAGAGCCAGAAGGGTCCCAGGGCTCAGGGCCAACCAACCTAGACTAACGGGTGAGCCGGAGGTCCCAACAAGAGACCCTGTCTAAAAACACGAGGTGGACAGTGCCTGCGGATGACACCTGAGGTTGATCTCTGACTTTTATGTATACACCTGCATGCATACACACACACACACACACACACACACACACACACACGTATGCACATGCACACACTTGCACAAACACAAAATATGCGCACAAACATACACATCAAAATAAGTGGATGGGTAGATGGATGGAAGGAAAAGGAAACCGATGAAAGAACATGAATAATATTTCACATTTAAGCCATTGTAGAAAAGCATCTCTATCCGTCACCGACATTAAAAATTGTAATTGGCATCTGTTGGACTTTTTTCTCACTTAAGTCTTTAAAATCTGATGTGGATCTACTGGCCACATTTCAGCTGGTGGTTTCTAGAATTTGCTGGAGAGCAGGGCTCAGACCATCTTCATGGTCCTGCCATGACCATACAGACTCAGGCAGAAAGAAAGCAGACACACAAGCACATTCCACTTAAGGCCAGAGGTTCGCAGATGAAGTTTCCCCCCAGGGGCCTCATTCTAAGCCAGTTTCAGTTTTATTTCTGATCAGTTTTGTGCTCTGCTTTCCAGCATCCACTGGAAGAAACACCCACATGAACACACTTAACTTCTGAAAAGTTATTTTCTGCCAGATGATGAAATTAAAAGGAAAAAAAAATCCCCAACATCCAACTATGTCTTCATTGCTTTTCTCTGGCCATTCCAAGCGTCCTGCTTACATCAATTTGGCTCACAAAACTGAGCTCAAAAGAAAGCCAGACACAAATTCCTTGTAAAATGTAGCCAATGAAAAATTCCCACCCTCCCACCCACCCTCTCCAATTTTCTAGAAAACTACTGGGGAAATGGGGATTTGGACACCAGGGCTCAGAGCTGAAAGATGAGTGGCCAGCTCCTTGGGCGAGCTGTCCTGGGCATTAACATCCAGAGCGTGAGGCCAGAACAGTTTCTGACTTTGAATACGATGAGCAAACTGTACACCAGGGACTGGGGTACTGCCAGTCTTCACTCCTCCCTGGCCCTGTCCAGGCCCAGGGCTGCTGCTACCCAAGGATGCCAGCCCTGCCTGCATCTCTGCCCAGGTTCAAAACTCTACACAAAGATGTTCTTGTGTGGTCTACAGCCCAGTGGAAGCCTGGCATCACCTGACTCCACCTATTCTCTTTAGCTCATAGAAGGCTCCATTCTGCTTGGTCAGCCAAAATATTTATACCATTTTTCTGTTGACTCAATACCATTCTCACCTCATTCTCCCTCCTTCCCTGTTTAAGAAAAGATTAGAGTCATCGCCAGTGTGTTCCTCTGGGTCTCTTCGGTTCCTGAAGCCCTTCGGAGTCTGTCACATACTAAGAAGCGCACTGACGCTTCAGAGTTTAAAAAGCATCATCAAGCATGTCATCTCAGTTCTCACCAGCCCATTTCCCAGATGTAGAAATTAAAACAACAGAGGTCTAAGGCATCCCTCTGTGGTCTCAGTATACAAACAACAAACATGTCACAAGCCCACACCACTTCCAGAGATGCCAGGGCCTGCCATGCCCCCTTGCTGTCATCTACACTGTGCCACTGATGGAGAGACATCCTCTCTGTGGCCTCACCAGCATCCTCCCCTTGAAATGTGACCAGTCTGCTTGGTTCAGGCTGAGAAGCAGGCCATCTAGCGAGCTTTGATGATAGCCCCAAGGGTGTATAATTATAACAAGGAAGGGAGGAGCCAGGATATTCTCTGACTATTTCTCAAGACCAAATTAGCTTTAATTCCTTTTAACACAGGGTATGTACAGATTGCAGAGAAAGGTCTCCTCGTGGAGTCAAGAAATCTGAGGTTTTTAATCCCACCTCTCCTTAAGTTTGGGGGGCAAGTCACTCCACTTTCCTTCCTCAGCCTGCATTCCTCCATTTGTGTGTTGGGGGGTGGGGTGGGGACATGATTTAGCTCAAGAAGGACAAAATGGTTCACGTCTCATGCTAAACTCAAGTGACAGAGAGTCTCATACTAAGAAGCACACTGAGGCTACTGGTCAAGTCAAAGGAAAAGAAGGTCACGATTGATTAGTGATGTCTGCCACAAGCTTGAAAATGGGAAGTGATGTTACGTAGGCTACCCATTTACCATCCCTGCATCAGGAAGCAAGAAAGTAGCACAATGATGATGGAAAGCTCCTTGTCTGTCATAAAGGCTTTTCTCACATCCAACAACCATAAGCATCACCATCATCAATGGGCCTGTCATCCCCATGCTACAGATAAGGAATTAAATAACCAGCAAATAAATAAGCACTCTGGCGAAGATTTCCAAACGGTCAAGTGATACAGAGAATGAGGACTAAGCCTTGTCCCTCCTACTTTGATCTGTTCCATCAGCCCTTGGAAATGTCACACTGGTGTTCTGCAATGGGGAGATCAGCACATCTGTGTAGCTCCAGAGAAGGATCTACTCATTCTCAAGGCTCTACCTCTTCCTCACAGGGTTGTTTGCCCCTTGTAGAGAAGGTCATAGCAAAATGATGGCCACTCACCCAAAGACACAGCAGGAAAAGGGATCTGAAGTCAGAGATCCAGACACTCCTCTAGGCAAAGGACTATCCTTTCTCTCTGCACTGGTGCCAATGCCAGCCAAGGCAAAGAGTCAGAAGAAGATTCTAGCTCTAAGTCGCAGCATATGCCACAGAAGCTGGGCAATTCATTTGTGGAAAGGACATCAGCATGTGGATGCAGCACCTCACCTCAGCAACATGAAGAAGTGTGGGCAGAAGAGACAGCTCAGTGGATAACATGCTTGGTGCACACAAATAAGGGTCTGAGCGCAGATTCCTGAAGCCTACATGAACTCCACACATAGGAGCACACGCCTGTACCTCCAACACTGTCTCAAAAAACAGAGTAGACACCTGATGTCAGACTCTGGCCTCCAAGTGAGCACTTGAGAGTGTATACATGCATGCATACACACACATACACACACACACACACACATACACACATACACACACCACATACATACACACACACATACACACACACATACACACAAACTCCATACACATACATACACACACACACACACACACACACACACACACACACACACACACACGAAATATGAAAGTGGAAGTGAAGGTTAAAGGCACATGACTGACCTTAAACTGAGGTTTCTACTCCCTTGGTGAACTAGGGCACAAATTGTCAAAATGATAGTGTTTCATATAAAAACAGAAATAAATTAAACAAACAAACACTATTCTCAGTTTTCCATCATTAATTTTAGTCGGAGTTTGGCATCTGCAACACAGAACTGGACCAGAAATGGGTCTGGCTGAACATCAAATCACACAGCCAGCTGAAGTCTGAGGGCCCTTGTGTCCAACGTTCGCCAAACAGCTCCCTGGCAAGCAGCTAAGACTCTCCTCAAGCAAACACGGGCACAGCTGGCACGTTACCTCCACGAGGTGCTGGCTGGGTCCCACTCACATTCTCTGCACCTCTGCCAAGTGGAGGGTGACTCCTGCTGGCTTCCAATTCGGTCTAAAAGAAATACTAAATCCTGAGATTGGGGAGATGGCTCAGTTAGTAAAGTACTTGCTAAGTATCCATAAAAGACCAGAGTTAAGCCCCCAAAACCTGAATTTAAAAAAAAACAAAACAAAACAAAAACAAAAACAACTACAAAAAAACAAAAGCCAATTGTAATAGCCTATAAACCCAAAAGAGGATCCTTGGAGTTTTCAGGCCAGCCAAGTTAGCTGAAGGGGAAAGCTCCTATTGCCAAAAGGCAAATTAACACAGTAGAGAGCAACTGAGACTATTCCATGTCAACCTGACTACAAACACACATGTGCATGGAGAGATGCTGCAGGATCGGAGAGCTGTCCTCGGAGGTAAAATGCTTGCTGTGTAAACCTGAAGTCCTGAGCTCAACTCCCAACACTCATATAAGAACCAGGTACAATAGCTTGTATATAAGAGTGCAGTAGCCTGTACTTGTAACCCTGGGGATGTGGTAGGGACAGGAGGATCCTGGTGGCTTGCTGGCCAGCCAGTTTGGCTGAACTGTGAGCTCCATGTTCAGGAAGATACCCCACCTCAAAAGAGGGTAGAAAGTGCTGGAAGACACCTAAAGTGGACCTCTGGCCTCTATATACACACTTTTAGTTCAGCATATCTGTGTGCTCTCTCTTTCTCTCTTTTTCTCTCTTTCTCTCTCCCTTTCTCTTTTTCTCTCTCCCTCTCTCTCTCTTCCTCCCACCTCTCTCTCTCTCCTTCACATACACACACACACACACACACACACACACACACATACACACACACACATGAATGGAGTGGGGAAAGAAGAATGGCAATATAGTCAAAGGAACTTTTTTTTTAAAAAAAAAATTATTTATTATTATATGTAAGTATACTGTAGCTATCTTTAGACACACCAGAAGAGGGCGTCAGATCTCATTACGGATGGTTGTGAGCCACCATGTGGTTGCTGGGATTTGAACTCAGGACCTTCAGAAGAGCAGTCAGTGCTCTTAACTTCTGAGCCATCTCATCAGCCCTGGTCAAAGGAACTTTGAAAATCTCCAAGACATGTAAAGTCAAAAGAAGCCCACTCCCTGCACTACTGAGGATTCCATTTAACCTTTTTACCAAGAGAGCCTGGAGCTTCAAACCCAACTGAAAAGAAAAGAAAAACAAAACAAAACAAAATAAAAACACTGCTTATGACTCCCTAAGACGACCCTGGTTTGAACCAAATAGCCAAACCCAAACTGGTCATCCACTCTTCACTGGACTCAATTCCAACTGAGCTATTTCCAAAAGTCAAATTAAGTCATCAAATATTTCCTGAGCTTCTGCTCAGTGCCCGGTGCCAGACCCCGAGATGAATAAGCCATGATCTCCAGCCTTAAGGGAGTCACTAGCTGCTAGAGAGACACGTGTGTAAATGACCAGCTCAGTCTTGAATCCACAGAGCGGGAGGAGCTTAACTCCAGCTGCTGAAGAGGAACTTTCTTCAGGTCCTTAGCTGCTCTGCCGCAGACATGAAGGAAGGAGCTCCAGGCAGAGGCCTCAGTGCGATTACACCTCTTTAAAGACTAGGCCACTGGCTTTGAAACGGATCAGGAAACTCTCGGCATCGCTGAACAAGGATGCTGAGGCCCCTGGTAAAAGCCTCACTTCCAACAGCTGTAAAGCAAAAAAAAAAACCAAAAACAAAAAACCCAAGATGCATTGTGTGTGTGAATGGGTGTATGTGCATGTATATCCCGTTGTTCCCTACAGAAAAACAAACTACCCCACATATATATATGTATGTATGTATGTATGTATGTATGTGTATATATATATATATATATATATATATATATATGTTTGTTTTTTTTTTCCGAGACAGGTTTCTCTGTAGCCCTGGCCGTCCTGGAACTCACTCTGTAGACCAGGCTGGCCTCGAACTCAGAAATCTGCCTGCCTCTGCCTCCCAAGTGCCGGGATTAAAGGTGTGCGCCACCATACCTTTTAAATAGTGTCAGGGAGACATAGTCTCCCCAGATGGTGACCCACTGGCTCCGTGATCAAGTGTCAACTCATATACAATGGCCACCCTCTAAGGAGTTCACTGGGCCTCTGTTTTTGCTCAAGCTGTTTTATTTCATCACGAAGTCCCCTTCAAGGTCAGGGTTACTATCCACCCCCTTTTCCACATGCAGAAGTGACTTTCCCACAGTGACAGAGCTCACCACACACCACAAGGTGGATTTCAGAGTCTGATCCTAGCTTTCCATGTTGCCAACAGCATGACCAACAAAATCTTTCTGATCATCTGAGTTCAGGACTTACCTGAGGTAATTTCCTGATGGCTTCACGTTTTCACTTAAGAAACAGATCTCTTTGACACCCATCCCAGCTCGTCCCTCTTGACACCCCACCCTCTTCTTATCTCTTCCCGACAACACTTTACTTAAATCCCACCTCCAATGACTGCCTTCCTGCAGTGCTCAGCTTCACCCCACAAGCACGCACACACACACAGGTACAAGTGCTCATATACGCCTACCACATCCTACTGCATTCTTGGCCACTGTTATTTTCAACTAAGAGAACAGAGGCATGGCCCACTCTGACCAGAACTGGTTATATGGATTGATAGGCCTGATGACTGCCAGAGACTGAAATACTCAAATGGCACTCAGGGATGAAATCCCAGCAATGACGACACTGAGGTTGAAGATCATTGCTGACCTTCTGAGACTAACTTGAACAACAACCAAACAGAATGTGGGTATGGCCCTGAACTACCCACTATGGTCACTAGCCACATGTCAATACTTAATACAAAAACCATGGCTGCCAGTCAGAAATGGGAGTCACTACTGGAGGGAGATACTCACAGATCTCCAATACCTCATATCCTGCCCCCTAAAGAATGCCACATTAATTACTTTTTATAGTGATAGCGGGTCAAAATAGTAGCACTGTTCAAATACAGGATTAAAAACACATTTTACTAAAAATCAATGTCACCTGTTTCTTTTTATTCTCTTTAATAGATTACTAGAGAAGGCTAAATTACGTATGTGGCGGCAACTTGTGGTTTGAATTCTATTTCTATTTAGACCACATTGTTCTAAAGGATGAGATAATTCAGGGGCTACAGAGGAAATACGTTCACACAAAAACATAAATTTCCAGTGATTAGAACGTAAAAATGTGGGCTAACCCCAGACAGACTTCTCTGGCAAACTTACAAGAAAGTAGAAAATCAAAGTAACCATGACAGGCACTGGGCCTACCAAGAGAGAGACCCAAGCCACCTCCCCTCATTTCTCCAGCACTGGGGACTGACCTCCTGCCGGTCATGTCATGCATCCCATCAGGGCCAGCAAGCAGGGATCATGCCTCCCGATGTGCATAGCCAAGAATTCCCAGGTAGCTAAAAAGCAATTCAAACTGGATACAAAGTGGGTGGCCCAGGGCACCTATCCTACATAGTTCCCCTACAGTCAACCAAGCAATAAATGAGAAAACACAATATAAACAAGGAAGTTCAAAATACTCCCAGCACATACATCATGGGAGTTCATTTGTCTGGTACGTTTGGTTTAGGAATCTGAAAAAAATGTACTCCCCATCATAGACAAACATCCCCAAGTGTAGGTTTCATGGCATGATACCTGCACATTGAATCAAACCATCTACCCCTCTGTATTTGCTTCTATCCTCCCTCCTCTCAGGCTGACTGACGTAGCAAGGGACTGTGCGACATACCAACAGAGAGTGACTCTAGGTCTAAGACATAGTAATTCAGAGGTATGCATGCCACTGGACCACCGAACCTCTGTCTCCAGAATAGGAATCCGGACGCTGTCTCGGCAGCTTTCTCTACACCATGACGGAGCAGCTACAACCAATCCCTTAAGGGTCCAAATCAACAAAGAACCAAAGCATTCCTACCCTCCAGCTGTTCTGAACACTCATTCCACAAGCACAGCTCTACAGGAAATAGTGATCGGCCCAAGGTCACTTCGCAAGACCTTGAGAGAGGTAGGCCTGAGCACAAACAAAGCCACTTCTCCTCGCCACTGAGGAGACACAAACGGTCATGAAATGCCACAACATGCAAGTACTGAGAATTCCCTAGGTGGGTGAAAAGCCAGCATATCTACACCAAGTCAAATGGGGCGAGAAAGTTCTCCTTGCCCACGAAGGAGAAGGAAGGATTCCGAAGTCAGCGGAAGCAACGTACCAAGGGCAAAAGTGGAGAAGGGACCCTACCAAACCCTGGAACAGCTCACAACTGTTCGCAAGTGGTACAAGCTATGGGCTGCGTATTTTCGAGAGCCAGAAGACCAGCCAGCCATCTCCGCTGTTCTGCAAAAGCAAGTCTGTTCAACTCTACCTCTGTGTGAGGGCTCAAAGTACAAGCAAGCTGTTCTTCCTGGCTTGGTTCAAGTCAAACTATAAAGCGAGTCCTTGAAATTTTAAACCTTATTAGAAAAAGAAAATCTCCTTAGGCAGAAATCAAAACATTAAGTAATAAGAGTCTCCACTGTGAGAGGGAATAAAAATGACCTTTCACCAAAATAACCCAGACCATCATCAAATTACCACCCCTCAAGTCCAATTTGCCAAAAAATTTGGCCAATACTATATGAGAATGATAAACAGACATGAACTAATAAAAATAGCTCCTATATCCATTTCTAGCTTCCCACACTTCATCTGAAGTAGACACAGTGAGGGAGGGACCAGGCCCAGGTCAGACCTCACCTCAGTGACACCAAGAGAAACAAAAGAGAGCTGGCCCCGCCCCCAACAAAACCAGCACGCACTTCTATTTTTCTATTTCCTTCAGAACATGATGAAAATAACCAATTCTAAAAAAGAAAAGAAAAGGACAAAAAAAAAAGTCTACAAAACAAATGATTCACGATTTCTAGCCATAAACCATAACTACAGACAACAAAACAAAATTCTCAGCAGAAGAGTTTATAGACATCTGAGTGGCAAGTAGACTGCAGGCTACACAAAGGGATGGACACAAACATTCTCCTTCCCTTGCACTGGAAAGAACCCGTTCTCTCTATCCTGGACCTTTGCTGGGATGCCCTTACCCCATCATCCGTCCCTACGTCCATCCTCCTCCAGCTCTGGTCAAAGTGAGCCCACTATCTCATGAGGCCTCTAGCCCTCCTAAAATTATAAACTCCTTGACTGTCAAGACATTGCCCTAAATAATTCAAGAGAAGAAATTTTAATTATGCACGTAAAGGAAAACAAAAACAACAACAACAAAAAAGCTCATTCCAAATATGTCAGAAGGTGGCCAGTCAGCCCTGAAGGATTTTATTAAACAAACAAAAAGAAACAAACAAACAAATAAAATAAAAAAATAAAATTTCCCAAATGCTACAGCGATGATGGGGACTATCAAACCTGTGGCAATGTTAAATTCATTCTACAGAATTAGTAGCCCTTCAGAAACTCAGTTTCCATAAAACAAATTGGTAAGGCATGGACCAGGGCCACCCGCTAGCTGTTGATCACAGGTCCAGGGTGGTCCATCCCCACCCCAGGTAACCCATCATAGCTCCAACCCCAACTCCTACAAGGTCCAAGTCCTACTAACACACTCCTTTTGGATTGAAAATTTTGAACTTTTTTTTTGTCAAAAAAAATTATATATCTGCATATCTGATCACACTAAATTATCACCAAATTTTCCTTTATCTCAGAGCAAATCCATTCTCTGGTGTCAAATTTCAATCCAGTCAGTATTTGTCCCTTGAAATTTTTTTCTCTTTTTTGTTTCACCTCCATTTGATTTATATTAAGGACAAAACCTCCACATAACATATTGTGAAAATGCTTTCAAATTCCCAAGGCAAGCATCTCTGGGTTTGGCTTTTGTGTGTATTCTGATTAGTTTTTCTTTCAAAGAAAATAATAAATTTTGCTGCTGGAAACAGCTGAGTTGGTGTTTCAGCCCATTTCTTCAGCAAAGTGTTCTTACCAGGGAAGATGGATTCAAATCAGAATTTCCATCTCTGCCATTCTCTCTCCCACCTTTTTTTCTTACTGGGTCAGTAAAATTTGTGGGATTTTCTGTTGTTGTTACAAACCTCCTCCCTTCAACACACACACACACACACACACACAATCTCCAAATGATCAAAGCTAATGGATTTCTTCTCTTTTGACAGAAATAAAAAATTTGAAAAATGCAAAATATTAATGAAATATCCAACCCCACATCACAAAGAAACCTGAAGCCAACCTGAATTTTTTAAAAAAGGAACTGATAATATTCTAATTGGATGAGAAAACAAAATTGAGAAAGAGAAATTCTCCTCTTTAACAAGGATTTTTTTAATCCTTATCTCCATCAATTAATTCACTTGTGTGTCGTAAAAAAGGGGGGGCTTCAGTGAATCCACTGTTAGTTTTTCATAATAATGTTAATTATGCATATCTTATTTTAATGGCGGCCTCTCCTACAAATCTGTGGGCTACTCTCAGTTTGCACAATATATGAATTGACATTTTTCTCCACTGAATATTGCTCAAGAAAAGGTCCCTGACATTTTCTAAATAAAACAACAACAAAACAAGAAATGCCTAGACCTTGCAGCAAACAAAATCAGGAAAACAGTCATAATTATTCCATCAAAGCAACACACACACACACACACACACACACACACCACACACAAAACCTAACAAAAAACAGAAAAAAGACAGACCGGCAGGATTTCACTCTAACTTTTCCAATTTCTGTTTTTCTTTAAAATCTCAGGAGTTAAATGCAGTAAAATGTAAATGAAAAAAATTTTAAACCTACAATTTTTGGGTGTGTCCAAAGCCAACATTTTAGAATCTATTTTCTCTTCTAAATCCTTCTTTCTTGGAAATGGAAAAACTTTGAACACTGCCAAATGGCAAAATTAGTCATTTTTGCCCACAGAGCAAAACAAGTCACAAATTATAATGAAACACAATTTCTAATTGCTTCATAAAGCCAGTTCTCCAAGCTTTCCCTAAACTGAACTATTTCCCCTCTTTTCTCACTCCAATTATTTTTTTTTAACTCAAATTAAAATGTCTTGGGTACCTTAACTGTCTTTGCTTTTAGGAGGTAATTTTGCTTTCTCCCCTTCAAGAATTGAATTCATTCAAATTCCAGCTTAATTTTCATTTACATATTATCTGGATTTGGCTTCAGAAATAAAAATTGTCTCCATGTTCCATCAATAATCAAAGTGAAAATTTTCATTCCAAAAAAGATAGAAAAAAAGAATCTTTTCCCCCATCCACCAGCTTGTAGATGAAACTTTGGAAAAAATAAGAAATAAAAAATATTTCTTTTCAATTTTAATTTCTTTTTTTTTTTATTTACAAAATAGTATCCTCTAGGTGGCGTCGTTTTAATGGGAAAAAACTACCGTTTGAAGAAAAATTAGAAAAAAAAATTGAGAGAAGGAAATATGGCCTTTAAAAAAAAAAAAAAAAAAAAAAAGATTGTTGCAAAGATTGGGGGGCCTGGAAGGAAAGCTCTCCTGGGGGTCACCAGGGACCGTGAGAGCAGAGAGGGTCAAGGGGAAATTGCAAATTTCGGGGGAGGGGGGAGATCTGGAAGAAGGTTGCATTTTCGCAAAATCTGAATTGTCCAAACTGCAATGGCTGCTCCGTGCTCTCGCCGCTTTGTTTCTGGGCTCCGGTCCGAGCCGGGGGCGGCGGGGGGCGGCGGGTGCGGGGTCCCCGTCAGCCTCGGCCGCCGCCCCCGCGTCGCCCGCGCCCCGCAGCGTCCCGGGGGGCCGCTCCCGCACCCCGGCCGCCCGGCCCCGCTCCGGAGCCCCCCGCCGGCGCCCGCGCTCGCCAGCCCACGGGGCTGCCGCGGCCCCCGCCCGCGCCCGGGCCCCGGCCCCGGCCCCGCGTTACCTGCGGAGCCGCCGCGCCGTCCGGCTGGCTCATCGGTCTGTGCGGGAGGAGGCGGCCCCGGCGCGTCCTGCTCCTCCCGGGCCGGGCTGCGCCGCGCGCACAATGCCGCTGCCACCGCCGCTGCCGCCGCTGCCGCCGCCGCCGCCGCCGCTCCCTCCTCCGCCCGCCCCGCGCGGGCCGGGGGGCGGGGGCCGGGGGCGCCGGGGGGGACCGCCGCGGGGACCGCAGATCGCCCCGCCGGCCCGCGCCCGCCGCGCTGCACCGCGCCCCGCACAGCGCCCGCCGGCCTCCGAGCCGCTGCCGGCCCCCGGCCTCTCCTCGGCCTCCGCCGCCGGCCTCCGCGCCGCCCCGCGCCGCACACAAAGCCGCCGGTCCCCCGCGCCGCCGGCGGCCCCCCAAACTTTCCCGCGCCGGCCTCGCGCGCGGGGCATTTGTTCGCGTGGGGCGGGGGAGGGGGCACAGAAAAGTTTTGGGGAGCGGCCTCTGGTGGGACAGAAGGGGTTAATGGGAACGCCTCTCCCCTCTCCTCAATCCCCCGCCACCCCCAAATCAGAATGATTTTTTTTTAAATAAATAAATAAATAAAAGTTTTGAGGAGCGCAATTGGAAAAGCTTCCTGGGAATATTCGGGTAGTCTAGGCTGCCCCTAACCCCCGCAGATAAGTTTGAAAACTGAGGGGACCCTCTCTAACGCCCAGCAAGTCTGAATTTAAATTTACTATTTGAGGAGCCCTTCTTTCTGTGTGATGTCAGTGAAGCGACTTTTTTTTACCCTCCCCTGTCAAAAATTTTAAAGTTATTTAAAAACAAAAAGTAAATAAATAAATAAAAATAAAATAAGTAAATAAATAAACTGACCCTATGGAAGGTTGAACAAGGGTCAGCCCCTCCCCCCCACCCCCAGTTAGAAAAGGAAATTTTTGACTAATCCCTCTTACTTGAACTGGAAGGTGAAAGAGGCCGGCTCTTTCAAAAATCCTAAAATACAAAAATACAAAACATTTCTTACTTGAGAGCTTCCTCTTTATGACTTAGGAAAGCTTGAGAGAGTTACCGGGGTTTGGTTTTGTCCTCCCACTCCCCAAAACTGATTTTTAAAAATAATAAATCAGAAAGGCCTGGCCTATATGAAAACTAGAGAGATCCCTGGATTCTTCCCCCACAGCTAGTTGAGTTTTAGAATAAAAAGATGAAGAACTGACATCTATCAGATGACAAAGGATACATCATGTTTCCTTACCCTTCCCTTCAGAAAACAATAGGGATAGGATTTTTTTTTTTAATGGAAATTAAGGCTAATAAACGGGTGCTTTTTCTGACTCCACCTTAAGAAAACATGTGTAGGAGCTTTTTAAAGAGCAAACTCCACTAGACAGAAAGGGCTCTAGAACTGTCTGTCCCCTGAGAACCCTTCTTTCTTCAAGTTAGTTTTTAAAGACACCACTCTCCTGGAAGAATCAGTCTGTGGGAATTTGACCCTCTGTAGAAGAAAGCAGTGAAGAAACCCACTTTTCAAACCCCAACCTTCCAAATACATGAGAAGTTAAGAAGCATCTTATAGTTACATCTGGAAACCTCTAAAGTCAGGGATTCATTTAAGATAAAAAGCTCCCATTTCTTCTTCCCACTTGCTTATCACTTATGTTCTTGGAAGAAATCTGGCAGCATCTTCCAAGGCCCGTGTGGATCAAGAGTGGAGCAGAGCTGGCAGTTGGGCAAGCCTGGCAAAGCCCTGCCTGCTTGCCCCTCCTCCTCTTAGATACTAGAACCTTAAACTGTTTTCAGGGTACCTGCCTCCTGGCCAGGCCCCTCCTCTGTCCAAGCTAAGCCTGATAGGATTCCCTGGAATAGTAAGGAATGAGATTAACACAATGGGATGGTTATCAAGAGAAAAGCCCTACTCTGAGAGTCAGGAAAGGGGATACAGTAACTGTTCACTGAGCAGTTACTTTATATATGTGAAGCAGAGCAGATAAACTTATCAAGAAGAGCTTGCCCAAGCCTTTCTGAAACTTCAGCCTTCCAGATTGGCAGGCCTCATCCTGGAGTTCTCACTTCAGTCTGTTGAGGTAGGGAGCTGATAATTTGCATTTCCATCAAGTTCCCAGCAGCTGCTTCTGGAAAAACATCCTTTTGTTAACCACTGAACAAGGTAAAGAAGGAAGGGCCTGGTCCACCCTAGGAGCACAGTGAGGACTCCCAAGTTATACCTGATTGATTGGATCATCATCAGATAGAGGATCTCTCTAGAGCAGGAGTTTGGGTTCATGGATCCTTATGTAGGTTTAGGGAGCCAGAAAATAACCCCTAAACAAAATTTTGTCTACACGTCCTCTTGAAGGCAGAAAGTATCTTCCCCAAAGGGCATAGTAGCCTGCCTGTCACCTCTAGCCTGTGAAATCCCGTGGTTCCCCACAGCCTTTCCATTCCAGAATCATTGCAAGTCCCTTCTGTGTTTCCATAACCCAGAGATTAGATGATCTTAACATTCTGTCTGCACATTTGGACAGAGAGCCCCCAGGAGTATTCAGCAACAATGTATAAAGGTGCTTACCCCTGGAGTCACAGAGGCAGAGAAGGTGTTCTGCTTCATGCTGTTCTACCCAGGCTGTGGAAGGGATGCTAAGGGTAGGCCATCTAAGCTTAAGAAACCCAGTTATAATTGAACCCACACATTCCCTAAGCCACTGCAGAAACAACACAGTCACCCACAGTGACCGGATAGTGTCGCAGCAAACGGGACACACGTGCAACTCAGAGAGTGCCTGTGGACCTCCAGGAGCAAGAGAGTACGCACTCTAGGACCCACCCACTGGAGACCCTCGCTGGCAGAGAACAGTGCTGCCATGACCAATATGACAAAGAGACTCAAATCAAGTCACACAGAGGGCTTTGAGGGAAGGATTCTGACAACACAGAGGGTGTCTAAGTGGGCTGAAATAAGGTGGTAGGTAGAAGAGTCAGGGCTGCTTGGGATAGCTCAGTGTACAAGGCCCAAACTGATCAGTGACGGGACAGACAGGTTCTTGGGTGCTGCATTGGCACAGCGTATACTGGTCAATCTAAGACCCCATTGGTAGATACATAGTACAGCAGGCACCTCCAAAGGCTTCCTCATTTTGAGCCTGGGTTTACCAAAGTTTGGAACCATCTGAGCTCCACATGCAGCTCTCCATCCCCAAAACACCTGCAGTGTGATGTGATTTCTAGACCCCAGCCTACAGAGTCAACCGATTCATCCTTCCCAGCAGGGTGACCCTGACCTCCTGGATGAGGGTCAAGAATTCCATTGGCTGGCCGGTATGGAGACTTCTGCCTTCCTAGACACATTTTAGGGAGTTTAGGGAATTTACCTGTATTTCTTCTCACTTATGCCTCAGGGTATTCCCACCCACCCACCCACCTATCATAAAGTAGATGGTGTCATCAAAGTCATTTTGAAGACAAGGCCAGAGTTGTCTACCTGAGATCACAAAGTTGAGGCCAGAGGCAGAGATGAGTGGGGTGGACCCTTAGGATCTGTCTCTGACCAATGGAATTACAAAACCCCACCTGTTTTGTGAGCCCTCTCTTTAGTTATAATCATTAGAAGTTAATCATGCTAGAAAGGAGACTTGGCTCCATCAATAAACTGCTTAGAACCTGAGTTGTGTCCCAAAACCTACTAAAAAATAAAAACACCACCGCCAGCACCACACCACCAGCACCAGCAGCAGCAGCAGCACAACAACAACAAAGCAAGCACTGGCATCACATACACTAATCTCAGCACTAGGGAGGTAGGGACATGAGGATCCATGGGACTCCCTGGCCAACTGACCCAATTTAATTAGAAAACTCCAGGCCAGTTAGAGACCTAGCCCAAAAAGAAAAGAAAAGAAGAAGAAAGAAAGGTGAGTGATGACACACTAGATTGTCCTCTGATCTCTACACATCGGTAGACACATACTCACACAGGTTTAAAAACAGAGTGTTATTTTGTTGAATTAGGAAATGGGTTGTGGAATCCAAAAGCCAGAAGTAAAATGAAGCCAGAACAGACTGGGACACAGGTCCCTTAACATCTTCACTCACACACATACACACACACACACACACACACACACACAGAGAGAGAGAGAGAGAGAGAGAGAGAGAGAGAGAGAGAGAGAGAGAGAGAACCAGAGAGAGAGAGACACTGTCTTTGCCTTTCTGGGTTCACAGTCAAAATGGTAGCCCACATGTGTGCTTATGCCAACAGGTGCTGACTGGTATATTTGGGCACCACTCCAAACTCTAAGAGAGAATGTGATTGGCCAGGCCTGACTCAGGTGTCACTGAGTGCAAATCATCCATGACCAAGAAAAGGGCAGGGCCACTTAATGCCTACATCCTCCTGAGACAACCCCTGAGGAATCCACAGGAAGGACATGGCACTGGACAGACTTGCCCAGTGTACCCTTGTGGAGGGGATGGAGAAATCCCTTAGATGTCCAGTCCAGGGCTGCTACTCAGGGTTGGTGCTCCTCAAAGCTCTCCTGCTGGAGCCTGTCCACATTCAGGAGTCAGAGTTAGGGAGCTGACACTGGGGAAACAATGAGAGACATATGTCAAGCCCACCACAGGTAGGTTTTGGAAATAAATAAGTCCCACATAGAGCCTGGAGGCCTGGCTAAAGCCTGGTGGGTGTGTCTTGGTGAGAAAAACTCCCTCGAAGCAAGGCGAAAGGCTGTGAGACAACACAGTGGAGACAGAGACTAGCAAACAGCTTCTGGAATCAGAGCCTGAGGAATGAGAGCAACATCCTTCAAAAGGGCCCGGCAAGGGTGCTAGGTGAACCTCACAAACCTGTCTCATACAGACCTTAACAATTTTCCAAATAAGTTATAGCTTTTTCTGAGCAGATAGACCACTTATCTGAGCTGAGGAGAGGAGATATTCGCCCCCATTTTAAAGATGGGGAAGCTGAGGCACAAGCTCTCAGCCAAAGAAAAGCACGCAGTAACCAGACGGACTTCTACCCATTGCTCTTCTCAAATGCTCCTGCTTCTTCTGTGGAACCTCCCTATGACTCTAACAGAAATAAGATGGCTCTTTCGAGCCTCCTGCATTTCCCTGGGAATTTTCTTTTCTTGTTTTCATCCCTATCCCTTCTCACCTCCATAGGGGAAGAAGTGGGCAAGATCAACCAGTGGTAATTTACTTTCTAGTAAGGCATCCTTGCAGCCATGGTAAGGAACAGGTACCAAGGCCTTGGCTGTGCCCCAGGGAAATTAGCCCATGGAGAAAGATCATGGAAAAATGAAGATTCAGGACAGGGGCGAGTCAAGCTGGGAGAGTCAAGCTGGTACCCGATTAAGACTGAATGTGAGCAGCCTGCCCCTGTACCCTATACCAAAAGCGTGTTGTATGTATGTGTCATCTGATGCTCCAGGCACCTGTTCCTTGACATCTAGCATCCCACCACAGCATCCTGGTGATCTCTGGTCTCTATGGTAAGCCTGCAGACAAACCTGTGCTCTCTTAACTTCAACATTCATCACCATAAGTATCTTAATTTTCTCAACTGTTAAATCTCCAAATTAGGGTGCCTACCACACAGGGTTATTTAAAGGCTTAAAGTAGTCATTATATTTTAACAACTATAAAGACATGAAGGACCTTGGTGGGAAGGGGTGGAGTCACTTCTTATGAGCAGAGTCACCCAGCTAAGTCACAAAGTCAGAGTTGATAGAAGAACTCCCAAGTCGAGCAAACTATGCACCCCTAGTGCCATCTTCACCCTGATTTTAATTTCTCTAATCTCAGAATAGACATAGACGTGGACCACAGGGGAGAGGGAAAAAACTAAAGGTGACAGGACTTGATCACTACTTTTCTTCTGTGTCAGCTAGAGGCTTTGATCTGCTCCTTCTGCTTCCAGACAGCTTGTGAGTGGGACATCCAACAGCATGGCTTGTAGAGAAATGAAGCCCTGGACCCCAACACAGCTAGACTTCAGTTCCAGCTCAACCCCTTTCTAACTGTATGATCTGGAGCACATTACGTCACTGCCCTGAGCCTCAATTTCCTAACCCATTAAACTGTGGTAATAGCAGATAGATAGATAGATAGATAGATAGATAGATAGATAGATAGATAGATAGATAGATAGATAGATAGATAGACAGAAACATAGATAGGTGCATGTATTATATGAGAGTTAAGAAATCCATGAATGCCAGCATACAGCTGTACCTAAATGTTACCAGAAGTGATACACATAGAAACAATGATCTTGGTGGCTTATTTATATAACTTCCAAAAGGTAGAGCATGTCTGAGGGGACACTTTAGCCATGAAACCAGTCAGGTCTGTTGCCAATGTACAGATGAGGAGACTAGGACAAATATTCACTTCCTAGTCACACCACTGAGAACACACACTTGCATGGGATTCCTGCCCCAAACACACAGCCTGGAGCTGGAGAGTGCTGCAGGATATTTGATCACACTGTGAACCCTGAGAGTGTGTTAGTTACTGAAAAACCTGTTTCTAGTTGTGGTATGGCTCATCTCTTAGCACATACCTTTAATCCCTCTGGCTGAAATACAGACATACCTTTAGCACACATCTTTAATCCCAAACAAAGAAGGTAAAATTAGTTTGTAGAACTAACGACCCATGTTTGATAGTGATGTCTAATTGAGTGGCAGACAAAGTGACAAATTGGAATAAGATTTGGTAGAGTAGGATATGCCCAAATCTAATGAGGAGAGACAGAAAAAAAAGAGGATACTTATAGAGAAGGCAGTTTTACTGGGGCACTTATAAAGAGAGGTTATAGAGAGAACAACCTAGGCACATGTGAAGACACAATGAGCCAGAGAATGAGAAGGAGCCAGAAGACTAGAGCAGATTGCCAAAGTTAGTTTGAGGTTAAACAGGGCAATTCATTCAGAGGCTGAGGGAGAAGCCAGATTGAGTCAGTCAGCTAGGCAAGGAGTTTGAGCCAGAACAGCTGAGTTGAACCAGCCAACCAGAGTTCAGAAAGAGCTAGAAAGGGTGAGCTTATTCAGCAATAAGTCTCAAAGTCTGAAAATATTCTAGGCCTAGATTAGATTGTAATGGAGGCTAGAGTTTCCAGAAATAGGCATAGGTTAGCAAACAGAGACAGTAAGCCTCTATGACTAAAATTATATCAGGAGAATAAAAGTTATTTTTATAAGAGGGATGGCTCAGTGGTTAAGGACCAGAGTTCCTAGTTCCTACACTGGGCTATTCACATCTACCTGTCCATGCAGGAGATCTGATAACTTCCAACTCTGCAGACACCTGCATGCACACACATATACACACACACATATACACTCACTCACTCATACATGCACACGTACCCAAACACACACAATTAAAAATATTTTTTTTAAATAATAATCTGGTGCTGGGGGTGTGGCTCAGTAAATAGAGTGTTTGCCTAGCATTCAGGAAGCCCTGGATTGGATCTTCAGCATTGCATAAAGCAGACATGGTGGTACATCCTGTAATCTCAGCATTTGGGACCAGGAGCATCAAGAATTTAAAGTCACCTTTGACTACATTCTTAGTTTGTATCCTACTGTGGCTACACACGGCTACCTCAAAAATTAAAAAAGAAAGAGAGAGAGAGAGAGAGAGAGAGAGAGAGAGAGAGGGAAAGAGAGAAAGAGAGAGAGGAAGAAAGAGAAAAACCATACATTCCAAATATAATCATGAAGAACCATCAGGTAAACTCAGATGGAGACACTAAGAGTGGTAAGATCCAGGTAATGTTTTGTTGTTTGGGGCCCTGGACCACAGTGTGGAAATAATGACATCAAGGAAATTTTGGGGAGAAATGGTTGAAATTTCAATATGGATAATTTATATTAGATAATAATGTTTGGGTTAAATTATTAACTAATTCATATTGTTCCTAAGAAATCAACATATGTCTGTATATATATATATGTATAAAACATGCATATAAGTATAAACATGCATGCATTATTTATGTGTGCCTTTATATAGCTTCTTTCTTTCATATGTCTGCATGGTAAAGCAATAATATGTCACTGCATATTAACTATTAGTACATTTAAATAAAGAGCATACAAAAGTTTTTTGTACTCCGTGTGTGTGTGTGTGTGTGTGTGTGTGTGTGTGTGTGTGTGTGTGTGTGGCCAGGCATTAGACTCAGAGATTTGACTATACCTGACAAGTATTCTACCTCTGAATTCATCCTCAGGTTCTTCTTCACTTAATTATTACGACTTTTCTGTAACTTTGACATTATTTCATAATAAAAAGACTAAGAAAAAGTAAAACATTTGAGATGTTTAGAACAGCTTGAAGCTGACCTTGAAGTTATTTTAAACACAATGGAGTCTTTCATTGCTTGTCTGACCAAGAAAAAAATTGATTCATTGATCAGGGCTTGTCTGCATCAAAATCTGCTGATTATTTTTTTTCTAATGACGTGAGTTTTCATTTGTGGTCATTACTCCTAGCAGGTCCAATTTTCCTAGGCAAATTTCATGTTCTAAATTTTACCACAGAGATTTAGGGTCTGCCACAATTTGTAGTCAATCATGGTATTTACCGAATGTGGGAGTCGTCTTTGTCAGTATTATTTTCTATTGCCTGCTTCTACAAAGTGAATTGTGTGTGTGTGTGTGTGTGTGTGTGTGTGTGCGCGTGTGATTTTGCAATTTTCACTGTTAACAGTAAGTTGTAATTCTACAGAATTAGCTTTGTTGGGAGTAGCTTAGGAGCTGTATGGACTCCTGACTGAGTGGGAGTGGTACTACCCCTGGGCTGGTGGTCCTGGGTTCTACAAGAAAGCAGACGGAGCAAGTCATGGGGAGCAAACCAGTAAGCACTCACTCCTCCACAGCCTCTGCATCACCTCCTGGCTCCAGGTTCTTGCCCTATTTGAGTTCTCGTCCTGACTTCTTTTGGTGATGAATAGTGATATGAAAGTATATGCTAAATGGACCCTTTCCTCCCCAAAGTTGCTTTAGTCATGGTCTATCCTTGAAGCAATATAAACCCCAGCATAGACTCTCTTCACGTTTCTTTGATCATGGTGTTTCATCATGGCAATAGTAAGCCTGCTAAGAGAGATTGGTACCAGGAGTGGGGTGTTGATGTGAGTGACAGATCTGACCATGTTTTGAGGAGGATTTTGGAAACTTTGAGCTAGAGAATCCATTGAGTGTTAAGAGCTGAGTGAGCTGCTCTGTAGGATCTTGGAAGATATGAATGTTGAGAGCAGCTGGGCAGTGGTGGAACATGGCTTTAATCCCAGCACTTGGGAGGCAGAGGCAGGCAGATTTTAGAGTTCGAGACCAGCCCGGTCTACAGAGTGAGTTACAGGACTACACAGAGAAACCCTGTCTCGAAAAACAAAAAAGAAAAGAAAAAAAAAAGAAAAAAAGAATGTCAAGAGCAATGCAGACAATGGAGACCTAACTTATAAATGTTCAGAGAGAAGTAGATATTCTACAGGGCCATTTGTGGGAAGAATTGTCAGCTGGAGCTGAAGGATCATCTGTGATTAATAAGATACTGTGACCACTAAATATCTTTGTTTGCTGGGACAATGAATATTGGTCATCTGGGACTGAAGAATCAGCTGTGATGAAGAAGAGACCAATATCACTGGGATGAAGTCTCCTGGGAAGTATCTCTGTAGGGTGAACACACAGAAGCTGTGTTCCAGAAGTGGCTAAGGTTGTATCTTCTGCTGGCAGCTGAACTTGGTAATGCATAAGAGTCATCCAAGTGGTACCAGTTTTGAAAGCATGAAGGGGGCATGGAGAGAAGTTGAGGCTTGACATTGTGTGGCAGGGATGGAGTCTCTGATGAAAGTCCAGGATGGGCCATTGGTGAAAGTGCAACCCAGTTGCAGTAAAAGACCCGAGCATCTTGGAGAGGCCAGTATTATGGGATTGCCACCAAGAACAGCAGCAGATATAGAGTGAAGCTGACCTGAACCTCAAAGACAATCTGTATGTGCTGCAGAGGGCAGAGCCAGAGAAGTGACTCAAGCCCTTTGGAAGAGCCCAAAGGATCATGGATTCCATATAATTGGATACTAACACTGTTAGTATTACACTATTACGTACACTGTTGCAATTTGGTTTTGCTTTGTTTAGACTGCAACTGTGCTCTCTTTATTCCTTCTTTTTTTTCTTTTTTGAGACAGATTTCTCTGTGTAGCCCTGGCTGTCCTGGAACTCACTCTGTAGACCAGGCTGGCC
>NW_022196900.1:23853801-23855407 GCF_008632895.1 Mastomys coucha | reverse complement strand
TTTTTTGGTTTTTTTGAGACAGGGTTTCTCTGTGTAGCCCTGGCTGTCCTGGAACTTACTCTGTAGACAAGGCTGGCCTCGAATTCAGAAATTCGCCTGCCTCTGCCTCCCAAGTGCTGGGATTAAAGGCATGTGCCACCACTGCCTGGCTCCAAGGTCTTACCCAGGCAGTCTGTTGGCTGAGATCTTCTGTACAACATAGAGTCTTGCTGAGGTTTTGATGCTACGTCCTTATAAGGACCTGGCCAAATTCTAGACTGTACCACTCTAATTTTTATGTTTTAGGGTGAGTAGAGGTGGTTTTCGTTCTTTCATTTTATGTCATTAAAATCTCCTAACATCTAAGGCTCTGACTCACTAATGACTGACTGGAGGGAAAGAGAAGGAGAGACTAGTCAGAGGAACTCAGAGGAGTCAGCGGGAGGATGTTGATAAGCTCTTGCTCAAACCACATCAACTCTGAGACAGGACATGTACATACATGCATGTGGGAAAACACACATGCACATGATAACATACACTGACAAGCACCCTTGTTCATATACATACACAAATGCTCACATGCTCCATGCACCTCCATCATCTGCCTTCCCTACCACAGCAGAACTAAAAGCTGTTGACCTGCATGCAGACGGCATAGTAAAAGCCTGGCTTTAGTGTCGTTCTCGTGGGAGGTTTTCAAGAGGCAAAGGACCTCCTTCCTACGCACTAAATTCATATCTCAATAACCTGAATTTAAAGTTTTTTGGAAAACAGGGTAGCATTAATCCTTCCACCCTTCCTAAAATCTCACATCCAGCACTGGTCCCAGCCCAACTTGAAGAAGAAGTAACAGAGGGCAGAAAGTTTGTAAAATGGAGTGTATTTTCAAAACAAGGATGTGGCAGTCTCTCTGGGCTGGTATCCTGAGCAGACCTTGGGTGCAAGCTCCGCAGCCTGTACCACAACACCCAGAGGAAGCTGCTGCACTCCCAGGTGCTCTAACAAGCTCAGAGCCACAGGATCCCAGAATCACAGGGTCACAGAGACTGCCTGATTCTGAGGAGTTCTGATACAACCAGGATCGCAGGAAGGACTGAGTCCAGTCAGATTTAGCAAGGGCAGGTAGCATTAGAGATAACTAGATGGCAGGGGGCAAGCATAAGAAAATAAATAACACAAACCAAGGTTACTTGGCATCATCAGAACCCAATTCTCCCACCATAGCAAGTCCTGGACACACCATCACACCGGAAACGCAAGATTCAGATCTAAAATCACTTCTCATGATGGTGATACAGGATCTTAAGAAAGACATAAATAGCACCCTCAAAAAAATACAGGAGAACACAGGTAAAGAGCTAGAAACTCTTAAAGAGGAAACACAAAAATCCCTTAAAGAACTACAGGAAAACACAGTCAAATAGGTGAAGGAAATGAGCAAAACCATCCAGAATCTAAAAATGGAAATAGAAACAATAAAGAAATCAGAAAGAGAGACAACCCTGGAGACACAAAATCTAGGAAAGAAGTCAGGAGTCATAGATGCAAGCATCACCAGAGAATCTCAGAGGCAGAAGACACCATAGAAAACATTGACACAACAGTCAAAGAAAATGCAAAAAGC
>NW_022196900.1:23852768-23853375 GCF_008632895.1 Mastomys coucha | reverse complement strand
AAACATCAACATAAGGAGCAAAACTACACCTTAGAAGAAGCAAGAAAGTAATCTTTCAACAAATTCACACAAATCTAATTTCACATCTTACAACAAAAACAACAGGAAGTTACAATTACCTTTTCTTAATATCTTAATATGAAAATTAATATTACCAACATATCCTAAGCGATTGAAATCCAAAAATATGAGGAATTAGAAATTTGTTAATTGTCATGCAATGATCTCTCTAATTTGGTAATTGGAGAAATAGGTCCAATATTGTACAATCTATATGTACTTTCAGCTTGTTTGTGACAGTGTCTTGCTGTGTACAACATAAGGGCCTTGAAATCTTGCTTCTACTATCTCAGCCTCTCTATTAGTAGTATTGTTTATTTCATGTTTTTACACTATACTATGGTTTCAGAACAGATTATATATTTCAAGTATTTATATACCCAAGGGAGACATAGACAATTAACTTGGGAGGTGGCTTGTAGGAAAGAGAACAACAAAGAGTGAGACTGCATGCTTTGCTTGACATTTGTAGCTCTTCTATCAAGTTTGAAGAAGAGGGCTTTACAAGTTACTCTTTCTCTGAGATGAATGCTTTTCCAAATTATCA
>NW_022196900.1:23834195-23852300 GCF_008632895.1 Mastomys coucha | reverse complement strand
ATGACAAAAAAGATATTGTAGGTATTGAAGAGGGGGTCTCTAGGAGGAGTTGGGGTACAAAAGGGAAACAAGAATGTGATTTAATTTTATTTACTTAAAATATGTTTTTAGATGATAGCAAATTCAAACAAATTGAAATCATGTAACTTTTCTCATCATAATGCAATAAAAGTTAAAAATAAATAAATAAATAAAAACAAAAAACAAAACAAAAACAAAAACAAAAACAAGGATGTGTTTTCCTCCCTATTTTTGAGTATCCATTTAGTTTTAGTTAATGACCGCCTACCTGGATGCAAACCGGCCTCTCCATGATGTGAGTGAATCCTTCCTGTGGAACAACAAGCGCAGTCTAGATATCCCCATCATTACCAAGCCTTGAGCATAAATGAGGTCACACTTTATTTATTTAACAAATACTAACCCAGGCCTCACAATGGGCAGTTCAAAGTGTGTTAAGATCAATTGGTTTTTGCTAAAATGTCAAGAACACACAGGGGGCACAGGATGGCTTCTTCTATAAATAGTGTTGGGAAAACTGGGTATCCACGTGCAGAAGAAAGACATTAGACCTTTATCTCATGACACACGCAGAAATCAACTGAAAATGAACTAATTGCTTGCATGTAGACGCTGTCAGTTAGGAGAAAACAGAGAATGTAAGTTCCATGTCAGTGGCCTGGGTGGTAACATTTTGGATATCGATGAAAAAGTGCGTGTAAGACAGACAGACAAGAGGGACAACGTCGATGACAAAGTTTCTGCATAGCAAAGGACACAAGCCACAGGGGAAAGAGATAACTTACAGAATAGAAGAAAATATTGATGAACCCGAGTATAAGAGAATAGTACCCCCAAATAAACAAGAAACTTGAATACTTCAATAGCAAGAAAACAAAGAGCCCCATTAAACAATGGGCAAAGGACCTGAATAGACATTTCTCTAGAGAAAATATGCAAGAGGCCAACAGGTGCATGACAATCTGTTTGGCATCACTGATCACTAGGGAAAAGCCAATCAAAGCCACAGTAAGACACTACTTCATATTTGAGACAATGACTACTGCCCAAAATGCAGAAAATAACAAGTGCTGACAGAAGTGGTAAAGAAGGAACTCTAGAATCTGCTAATAGGAATGCAAATATGTAGCCATTGTAAAATCAGTATGGAGATTCCCCAGGTAATTAAAAATAGACCGTGTGATCCAGCAATTCTGTTACGAGCCTAAGGAAGTAAGATCAAAATGTCAGAGACATCTGCATTTCCATGTTGATTGCAATAGTATTCAGAACGGCCAAGATATGTGTCTGATCTAAGTGTCTACCGAGGGCTGAATGGATAAAGAAAACATGGTGTACATACATAATGGAATAGAGTTAAGAAAAGGACACCCCGTCCATCTGTGCTAACGTAGACAACCCTGGAGGGCACTGTGGTAAGGGAAATGAGCCCGGTGTAGAAAGACCAATGTCCTATGATCTCACCTGTTATATAGAATCTGATGGGGGCAGCTCATGGAAGGGTATAGAGTTGTTATCATAGGCTGAGGATGATGTTAACAGAGCTGATGATAAAAGAACAGAGATTTCAGTCGGAAAGCAGGTCAAGATCTAGGCTGTACCACCCAGGAAATATCATTAACATCAATGTACGTGCACTTAAAAATCACTAAGAGAGTATATTTTAAGTGTTCTCTCCAGGAAGAATAAAGCAGTGAGGTATGCCCAGGACACATAGATGTATGCTAATTAGTTTGGCTTGGCATTCATTTCATAATAAATACATGTTGTGTTGTATACTAAAAATGTATATTTTATTTCTCAGTTTAAGTTCTTTAAGATTTAAAAAAAATTCTATTGCTCTTTGTCAGAGCTTTATGAGATGGGTGCTATTTATTGCTTTCCTATCTTACAAGTGAGGGTCACAGGACTAGGAGCTTAACTACCTTGCTCAAGGACACACAGCCCATAACTAGATCCGGGCTTGGACCCAGATGCCCCACTCTACAGCCTGCCCTTGTACATTCAATCTTATCCATGCTGAATGAATCTCTAAGAAGCAGATCCTTTAACTCACGGAAGAAGTATTTGAATGTCGCTTTTGAGACTCCTTCCTGTCCCTCCTGGCCAATGGGCAGAGACGCCTTGGTGGTGGTATTCATACACAAGCCAGGGGCAGGGCAGATGATGATTCTTCCTTCATCTCAGCTTGAGGCCTGGCTTGGTGGGCAAAGCTGCTTTATGCCTAGGACACATAAAAATCCAATCCAATCCAACCCAGGCAAGGTAGCTCCTGAGGACCACAGATCGGCCTGCCCTCCAGCGCAGGACACAGGTGGGGTTTAGACACCACACCTTCTTGCTGCTATGCCACACAGTGTGGATAGAAGATGTCACCCAGGAGCCCGCCAGCCACTTGGTCAGTCTGCAGCGGGAGAGTGTGTGAGTATGCGGTGGGCAGATGGGAGAGAAAGAGAAGTGGCGCAGCTTGAGCATTGTGATGAGAGATGGAACTGGAGACTCAAGAGTGGAGAGGAGTAACCAGTTGTGAGTGGCCCATCTGGGGCCATGGTGAGATTCCCAGCCCAAGCTGCCCCTCATCCCCCTGAAGGCCATGACTGAGTCCATGGCTACACAGCAGCAGGGCTCAGTGTCAATGTCTGTGGCTCATATTACCACTATAGAACATGGGGACTGGGCATCATCCATGTGGATATCTAGGGGCTGGGCAGAACTGGTCCTGTCCCTCACCGACTGCACTCTGGAAAGCTGGCTCCACCCCTCACCAGCTGCAGCACTCAGGAGAGCAAATGGGACTTGCACCTCGTCTGGAAAACACAGCAGAGCTGACCCCAGGGGTGACGACACAGATGAGCCACCCTGAGGACAAGAGCCTGGAAAAGCTGCCCTCACCCCTCTGCTGTGAGGTGGTATAGGTGGAGGTAATGCCCTCCTCCTCCTCACCCCTCACCACCTGTGGCAATTGGAGAAGCCGCCCACAGGGTCACGAAAGCAGAAGAGATAGTCTTGGGAGAGTGGGCCCTGAACCTTGCCTGAGCAGCCCAATAGAGCTAGTCCTGGTGACAGGGGCCCAGGTGAGCCAGCCCTGAGGGTGTGGTCCAGGGAGAGCCGGCCCAGCCACTCCTCTGCAGTAAGGCGGTCTGGGGGCCGGGCGGTGTGCCCTCCACTTCCTCACCCCTTTCCAAGCAGTCAGGAGAGCAGGCCCCAGGGTCATGAGAGTGGGTGAACTGACCCTCCTTCACCAGTTGCAGCACTTGGAAGAGTGGGCTTTGCACCTCGTCTGGGCAGCACAGCTGAGATGGCCCTGATGGTGAAGGCATGGGTGAGTGTAAGAGTGGGAGAGCTGGCCCAGTTCCTCACAGACTGCAGCTTTTGGGAGAGTGGCCCATATGCCTTGACTGGGCAGCACTATATAGCTGGCTCTGCAGGCATGGGTGCAGATGAGCTGGCCTGAAGGGCATGAGGACAGGAGAGCTGACTCTGCCTCCTGCAGATGCTGCCTTGGGTGGCCTAGCTGGAGCAGTACTGAGAGCTCACCCTGGTGGTGCAGATAAGGGAGAGCAGGAGCACTGACCAGCTCAGCTACCACTCAGCCTCTGAATTGGCCCCACCCCAAAATCTATATCATCTGCAAATGGTTAGGAAGTATGAAAGGACTGGTCCTGCTGATCTGAAGCTGCAGGATCTCCATGACATAGGGCAACGACAGGATAACCAATAGGAGTCTTGGTGGTGATCCCATATTGATGCTATCACAGAAGCCAATGATCTGGAACCAGATCAATGACTCACTGTGATAAACACTTGCAAGTGAAGATGTGTGGACAGAGGGATATGCTGTGGGACACAGTGTGACATACTACAGCTTCCACCATGAGATTTTTGTGTGGTTTTTATTCAGGGGCAGGGAGGTTGTAAAAGTGAAAGGGCAGATATGAGATGACAGGGAGATGAACTAGATCAGGATGCATGATGTGAAACTCACAAAGAATCAATAAAAAGGTGTTTTTTAGTTTTTTGTTTTTTTTTTAAAGCATGCTAATGCCTTATTTATAATAGCCAGAAGCTGGAAAGAACCCAGATGTCCCTCAACAGAAGAATGGATACAGAAATTGTGGTTCATTTACACAATGGAGTACTACTCAGCTATTAAAAACAATGAATTCATGAAAATCTTAGGCAAATGGATGGAACTAGAAAATATCATCCTGAGTGAGGTAACCCAATCACAAAACAACACACATGATATGCACTCACTGATAAGTGGATATTAGCCCAGAAGCTTAGAATACCCAAGATATAATTTACAAACCACATGAAACTCAAGAAGAAGGAAGACCAAAGTGTGGATACTTCAGTCCTTCTTAGAAGGGGGAACAAAATACCCATGAAAGGAGTTACAGAGACAAAGCATGGAGAAGAGACTGAAGGAATGACTATCTAGAGACTGCCCCACCTGGGGTTCCCTCTCATATACAGTCACCAAACCCAGACACTTTGGTGGATGCCAACAAGTGCTGGCTGACAGGAGCCTGATATAGCTGTCTCCTGAGAGGCTCTGACAGTACCCGACTAAAACAGAAGTAGATGCTCGCAGCCAACAATTGGACTGAACACAGGGTTCCTAATGAAGGAGCTAGGGAAAGGACCCAAGGAGCTGAAGGAGTTTGCAGTCCCCTAGGAGGAACAACAATATGAACTAACTAGTACCCTCAGAGCTCCCAGGGACTAAACCACCAACCAAAGAGTACACATGGTTGGACTCATGGCTCCAGATGCATATGTAGCAGAGGATGGCCAAGTCGATCATCAATGGAAGGAGAGGCCCTTGGTCCTATGAAGGCTCTATGCCCCAGTGTAGGGGAATGCCAGGGCCAGGAAGTGGGAGTAGGTGGGTTGGTGAGCAGGAAGAGGGGGAAGAGGATGGGGATTTTGGGAGGGAAAACCAGGAAAGGGGATAACATTTGAAATGTAAATAGAGAAAATATCTAATTAAAAAAAGCATGCTACTGAATGATAGATTGACGTGTCTTTTGTTTGTTTGTTTGTTTGTTTGGCTTTTCAATACAAGATTTCTCTATGTAGTCTTGGCTGTCCTGAAACTCATTCTGTAGACCAGGCTGGCAGAAATCTATCTGCCTTTGCCTCCCAAGTGCTGGGATTAAAGGTGTGCACCACCACTGCCCAGCCTAGATTGACATGTCTTATACATAGTCAACGTAATTTAGCACCTGACATGAAAATCAAGACAGACAGACAGACAGACAGACAGACAGACACACACACACACACACACACACACACACACACACACAGACTCTTTTTTCCAATTATCACCATTTCCAGAGCCCTTGGGAAGTATAACATGTGGGCTCAGTGGGCTCAGTGTTCCCAGCATTCTGCTCCAGAAAGCAAGCTATTCTATTTTCTAGTCTAGTCTAGTCTAGTCTAGTCTAGTAGTCTAGTCTACACACTGTTCTTTTGTGCTCAGAGTCTATTATCTAGCATTGCAGTGTAATAAGTATTCCTTAAGTTTCTTCAGATAAGAAACACCTTCATTCATCGTTCTGCAGGTTGGTTGTAAGGTTCTGGTCTGGGCTAATCTTGGTCACGTTTAGAGTTAACTGACCTATGTTGCCTGGGACGTCCTGGGGTAATTGGTTCTGAACCACATGTCTCCCCCAGACAATGGCAGAGGCAGATGAGCCCATTGTGTACTCAGCAAACTTTTGCCTAGATCCACCTTCGCTAACCTTCTATTGGGCAAAGCAAGTCACATAGGTGAGCCCAAGTCCAACTGCAAGGATGCTGTGGTTAAATGACTCAAGAAATGGAAACAGAGAAAGAGAAGAAATTGGACTGTGAATACACACAACCCATGAGTTATTATTTTTAATTAATTAATTACTTAAAAGTACACTGTAACTGTCTTCAGACACTCCAGAAGAGGGCGTCAGATCTCATTACAGATGGTCATGAGCCACCATGTGGTTGCTGGAATTTGAACTCAGGACCTTCGGAAGAGCAGTCAGTGCTCTTAACCACTGAGCCATCTCTCCAGTCCTATTTTTCTTAACTAAAGAACAGAACACATGCATGTGCATGTGTGTTCCTGTATGTACACATATACATGCATGTTCATGTATGTGAATGCATTTGTACGTACATGTACATTTGAAAATCAGAGGAGAAGCTCAAGGGTCATTCCTCCTTAAGAACCATCTACCTTGTATTTTGAAGCAGGGTCTCTCACTGGATTCCTGGTTAGGCTAGTCTGGCTGGCTCACAAGCCCTAGGGATCTACCTGTCCCATGTCCCTGAGCATGTGTCCCACATCCATCTTATATAGATAGTGTCGGGATTGAACTAAGATCCTCATACTAGCACAGCAAGTTTTCATGCCCGCCTCAGACCAAAATAAAATTCAAGTAAAAAGTCAGTTAGGTAAAGTACCCCAGGGGACCACAAATTATAGTTGAGCTCTGAAAGGCAATGAATAAGGGGGCCATAGGAGCAACCATGTGCATAAGTGGGCTCTTTAGAGAAAGGAAATGGGCCTCCCTCTGCACTTGCAGGAAACTAATTTGAGAGTGCAGAACTCTGTCTGTGAGATCCCATTCTGGAGGTGAGGTGGCAGTCAGGACCAGCCACCATGTCAGTACCTGAGCAATGAAGTTAGTGTAGACACGACATCAGAGCAGGCAGCAGCTACAAGGAGTCCGACAGATTGCTTAACATATCAGTGTCTCGTTTTTTGTTTCTCCTGTAGAAAACTCGAATGTTGGATTCCCTGATTCAGAGCTGGCCCCCAGGCAACCCCAGCCTTCCAGGAGGGCACGAGTGAGTATCTATTTTCTTTCTGTTCCTGGAAAGTAGTAACTGTCATTTTCTGGGCTCACACACTCTGCACACAAGCTGATTATAATCCTCTCTCTGAGCAATGGGGGAACCCTAGGAAGCCTGCCAAACGACTCTCCGAGTGTCCAAATCCATGGCTGTTGCTTCTCTGGCCAGAGCCACCAGAAACAGTCACCCTCCTGAAGAAGGAAAGGTCAGGACCTGTTGGTAAATACTGACTGCTGTAAACTTTGCATTTTAAATAAAAGAAAAAAAGCCTCAGTTGTTGGGAAATCTTAAACCAAACAAAAACTAAACACATGAAAGTGAGCCAACGGGCACTATGCTTTCTGTCACAGGGATGCCAAGACAGTCTCAGTGACAGTATTGCCTTCACTGGGGCCGCCGAGAGAGGAAAACAGGCTGCTTGTGGTGACTGGAGGCAAGGGGGATCTTGGCTTCCTTCCCAGAGTGCATCAGTTGGGAGAGATATTTCTAGTTGTTATCTCAGTCAGCCCTCAAAGAATCCCCACGATGGGCTAGGGAGATGGTTTGGCTGATAAAGTGCTTGCCTTGTAAGCAGGGGGACCAAGTTCAGTCCCTAGCATCCAGGTCTAAAAAACCAAACCAAAATAAAACAAAACTTGGCCTGGAGGCATATACTTGCTATCTCAGGTCTGAGAGGGTGAACCTGGGGTCCCTGGGTCTAGCTGAGCAGCCAGCCTAGGGTACTTGGCAAGTTCCAGGCCAGTGAGAAAAAATACCCTTGAGATTGGCCTTTGGCCAGTGCACACATGCATACACAAGAGGAGCAGGAAGCCCAAGGCAGAGCTGTATGCATCTCCATTTTTCAGACTGTGAAAATGAGGCAGGATGATTCAGAGATGGGAACTGCCCAAGACACAGCCCATGGGTCTCTGAGAAACCACCTAATGCATGGGTGCCTTCACTGGGGCCGCTGAGAGAGGGAACCATGGGGCTCAGGGCCTTCATGCCATGGCCATCCTTATTCTCTGGGATACAGTTAACAAGGCCAGTGCGGGGAATTGAAGAGAATCCATTCGTGTCTAGAGTTTCCAAAACTGAACTACCCATGGCTCCCAGGGCAAGGAGCAGACCTGGTTTATCTTCTTACCTTCATCATCCTTCTCAATTATCCTCTACAATTATTTTCATGTGTATTCACTGAGGAAGGGTGAGGACACATGTATGGGCATGTATGCACATATATGCAGGTGCACATAAAACTCACAGATTGATATTCAACGCGTTCCTTGATTTGTCTCCGTCATATTTTTTTTTTGAGGCAGTCTCCCTTTGAACCTGAAGCTCACTGAGTGGCTAGCCTGTCTGGTCAGCAAGCTCTAGGGAGCCTCTTACCACCCACCACCTCCCTCCAAATGCTGGGATTACAGGTGCATACTGCTATGCCTAGGTTTGTACATAAGACGTGAGGATTCAAACTCAGGTCCTTATGCTTGTGCGGCAAGCTTCTTTTTCACGGAGCCATCTCCCCAGTCCTCTATTCCAATTCTTACTGTGGAGGGAGAGGAAACACCTGAATTTGGGGCAGGGAGATATCTGGTTCCATTTATCTTGGGGAGCAAAGATTCTTTTAATGGAGACCCCATATACTTCCTTCTCGTTGAGATGTATATTTCCTTCCATCTGACTTTTCCTGCTTAACAATAATTCAAATTTTAATTCACAATGTCCCCAAACTGATTACATTAATGACTCAATTAAGAATATCTATATTCTTAATATATATTATATACATAGACATATAGATATTTCATATATATGAAAGCCTTATAGACCCAGAAAACATACAACTTTTCCATTTCCATTTACAAAGACAGTATTCATTTAGCTGTGATATCAAGATGACCCTGCTGGGTTTGTTGGCTGCTTTCATACTCCTGGCCGTAAGTTTCTCATATTCGACAGTCTCCTTATTTTTATTAGCACATTGTTTCGTCAGAGCAGTTTGTCTGACTTTGTGTTCCAGGACACATGAAATAACAAGACACGGACTCTCGGGTGCTTTGGTCCGGGGCTTCTCTTCTTCCGTTTAAAGGCTTTCTGAAAGCATATTGGTGGACATCATTTTTTTAGAGAAATTGGAAAGTTTTAGGATCTTGCCAGCTCTTAGGGGTCCCAACCAATGAGGCATACTGATGTCCTCACAATGGCAGTCCCAGGAATATCATTCTTTCCTTGTTTTATAATAACACATGCTCAGATTGGCATCCACAATGCATTCCCAGACAGACCCATGCTTTCTGTGTCCAGTTACCTTGGTCTATAAAAATGACCCTTACTCAACAGCGAGCACACTCTGCCATGGGTCAAGACATCTTGCTTCATGGGGAAACCTGGTTTGTCACTCCCACCACTGATCTGGACCACCCAACCCTTCACTCTACCGAGAGCATCAGCAGCTATTTCTATGCCCATGTGCTTCTCATAAAACACACGGACCTTGCATTCATCATCCACCTCTATGAGCTTTTGACCGGCAGCTGGGAAGGAGGGGTTGAGTTTCATCCTGACTCAGCCAACTGTCTAGGAGGTGCCATGAAAAAAGAGCTGTATGTTTTTATTTGCTTTTCCTCAGACTGGATGTGAGATTTATTACTAAATATGGTTTGACAGGGTGTAAGGGCAGCCCTGTTAGTAGCCCTAGGGTGCAGTGCTTCCAGGCAAGCATGGCTGGGATATATTTGACCCCAGCTATCAGGGATGAGCCACTTCTCAGCTATCACATCTTTAAATTTATCTGTATTAGAGAAGCCCCACTTCTTTGAGATATGGATCTTTTGGTAATGGGGGAATTTGAACTTGGCTTTATGCAGGGCCTTAGTCATGTGGCATTCTGCAGCTTAGGGTGAATGGACATGATGACCTAGCCAATGTGACTCCTGGCCACTGTGCCCTGGGTACCCCATCTACCAGTCTGGAGCACTGGGGGCAGCAATGAGATGAGAGATATAATATGTACCAGAACATTGTCTCCAAGGTCCCTTAGGGCAATCCATACAGAAATAGACTTCCTTGCTACCAAGGAAGATGCTGTTGACGGCCACTGCAAACAAGGTCCCAAAGAGTAAAGGAACCTGGTTGGCTTAATGGGTTGCATCCAAAAATTACATTGGATATTGAAATTGCATTGGTTATATTTGAAGAAATGTTAATAATTATCAGCTGTAGCATGCTGTATCCTTTATAACAATTTAAAACAACAATACATTTTTAAAAGCATGTCATTATGGAGATTTTTTCAAAATTCCTTTCAAGGCACATAGGAAAAAAGATGTACAAAGGCCTCTGATTTTGTGCAAGTATTTTATACAGGTGAAGTTCTTAAACTCAGAGGGTAGAAAGGTCAAATAGCAAAGTAATAACCAAGCCAGACCCACCTACGAGGTCTCAGAATTCATTATTTGGCCCTCGTATTAGCTACTTTTCCCTTTGCTGTAACAAAATACCCACCAAAACAACTTAAGACAAGAAAGGGTTTCATCTGGCTTGTGGTTCCAGAGGATGGTCAGTCCTGGGGTGGGAGGCCGGCAAACTGACAGCAGCTGGAAGCCCTGGTGCATCCTCTCCACAGCCAGGAAGTAAAGATTGCTGGTACTCAGCCTTTATTTTTCAGGACACAAGGTGCTGGGATGGTGATGCCCACAGTTAAGATGGATCTTTCAGCTTCATTTAGCTGCATCTACATAGTCCCTCCAGAGCCTTGTCTCTTAAGTGATTCTAGATCTGGTCAAATTGACAATATGAACCATCATGGTGCTTTACTCCTAAGCAAAACTAGCTCTCAATTTCAGAACTGCATACAGTTCCAGCACTCTAAAGGAATCAAAGACATGAGCATTCATCTAGATTAGGGGTTCTCAACTTTCCTAATGCTGTGAACCTTCAAAATAGTTTCTCATGTTGTGGCAGCCCCCAACCATAAGTTATTTTTTGTTATTATTTCATAACTGTAATTTTGCTAGTTATGAATGATAATGTAAATAGCTGATATCCAGATTGTCTTAGGCAACCCCTGTGAACCCTTGTTTGACTCCAGAAAGGTCACGACCCACAGGTTGAGAGTCACTGACTTAGAGCATACTTGCACAGCAAGGTCAGTAGTGAGTAAGAACATCAGAGGCTAGTAACCCTGCACCAGCGGCACGACACACACCAAGAACTAGCAAGAAGGCAAACAGATCCCATTTCTGAGCCTGTGGAGACACGGGAAAACTGTCCTGTCCAGGACACTGTGAAGTCTGCAGCCTCCACTGAAAACCATCAACAGTGTTGGGTGTTACCTAGAAGAGCATGGTCACCGCTAAATCAGAGTCAAATCTGACAAATCTCCCCTTTTCTTGCTAGTACCTTCTTCTGTCCAAACCAACCAAAAGCCATGGAGCCAGCCAAGCCAGCGAGCCAGCGGAAGATACGGTCATATCTTCAACCCCCTTGGCCGTAGAGTACAGGCCAGAGGGAGAAAGACTCCATCACACCCTCTGTTGTGTATGTCCTGGCGCATCCTATCCACAGCCAGGAAGTAGAGATTGCTGGTATTCAGGACATAAGAACAAGGGAAAGCCACAGCAGAACCAAGAGATCTGACCCTAGAGGATCTGAAAGCGCATTTTACTAAGGTAGAAGGGTTTTCCCAGCTCTATAGAAGGTTTTTTATTCTTCTTGTAACTCTGATGCACACATATCTAGTTATTGGAAACGTTATTAATTCTTTGACATCTTCTTTCATGGGAAACTGATCCTTATTTCTTTAAAAAAAATTGCCCGATTAAATCTCCGTTTATGGAAGCTTTAATAATCTGCTGTAAGCTTTAACCAAACTCCAGAACTGAAGGGAAGTCCCTGAAAAAAGCAATACAAATGGTCATTTTTAAACAGAAATTTATTATTAAAGATAATTATATGAATTATTAATAGTTATCTATTAAAGCCAGATTAATCCTGCTATAATTAGAACAAAAGAATGTATACAACTGCCATAAACCAAGCTTTAAATTCCCTTTCTAAGCAACTTCTCATCCCTGTATGATGGCACCTGCATCCTCTAGGGGCAGGGAGCTCTGGGGATCTACTGATAGGGATGAGGTGGGTAATCAGATGAGTGGTGTACCCAAGCCATCACCTGAGAAGCAGAAGACCCAGGGTCAGGTTCAGGCTGACTCACTGACTCATTGTCTAGCCTTGGCTAATGTCTTTCCCTCTGACCCCAACTTCCTTCCTCTGTGTCGCCTCCAGGATCGCTCACTCTTGAGGATGTCCTTAATTCTAAAGCTAGACTAAGCAAGGTAAAATGTGTTATCCTGAGTTCTAAATATAAAAGAGTACTTGGAAACCAATATGTCAGCTACACAGGATGGCAGAAAACCAAAAACATATGCTAAGGTTCAGGATCCGGGCTTAACGATAGCCAGAATTTGAAATGATGGAATAACTCGATGCGGTGGACATGCCTGTAGTCTTAGCGCTGGGGAGGGTGTGAGCATGAAACTTCAAGGACTCCCTTGTCACGTAAGTGAATGTGCAAACAACACTATTGAATGCTGGATAAGGACAGCCAAAAGGCAATGCGCTACAGAGCACACCATCCCGAAGCACATCATCCCAGCTCGGCGGGAGCAAACGTTCTGCTGAAGTGTGGCACACTGTGAGGAAGGGCATGGTATGTACGGCTGAAGCCAGGGGACTTCCTTGGGTCTCGATCAGAGGCACACATGTGTGATAGTACACATGAAAAAGCTGCGTTTGGCAGCGGCTGAGCGTGAAGGTAAACAACTCTACTAGTCTGAGATTCTGGTCATGATTACGGTAAGCATATTTCTGGTTGGGGTTGCATGTACAGGCAGAGGAGACCAGATGATGGCACAAACCAAAATACACAGTTCTGGCTCGCTTCCCAGGCGGCACACATGTGTAGGCAAAACCAGAAGGGCTCAGCAGAGAGGAAATGCTGGAGTAGACTTAAAAGTCCTCTGATTTTTAAGTCTGTTCTCTTGCCTATTGGTAGATGTCAGCAGTGGATGAAAGCCTTACTTGCTCAAAGTGTCACAATATAACTCAGACAGTCATTGACTACTAAAATACAGACCCAGGACTGACCCTGAGAATGATATCCTTAAAAAAGAAAAGCAAGAATCAGAATGAAAAATGGGATTGTGGGGAGATGGCTGAGTCAGTAAAATCTCTGCCAAATAGACACGAGGACCTGTGCTTAAATCCCTAGTACTCGTGTAATATAAGCCAGACACATGGCAGTTTGTACTTGGAATCCCAGCTCCAGGGCAAGACCAACACAGGCAGACCCTGTGGCTTATGGTGCAGTCTGCCTAGCTGAGTGGAGGAGCTCCAGATAGTGAGAAACCGCGCCTCAAAAGTTATGGTGAAAGTTGGCTGAGAAAGACAGGCAAGGTTGACCCCTGGCTGCCACGTGCATACGCATGCGCATGTGCCCGCTCCTGCGCACACACCAGTGCACGCACAGCCACAAAAGAGAAACAATTCTGTACATTTAGAAAGGACACTAACTTCACCCCTGCTTTTCCATATAACATAATGGAAACCAAAAGGGCATATTAAAAAGGACTGGGTGAGAAAACACTAAACCTGCCAAGAGAAGAATTCCACAGTAATCAAAAATATCCTTCAAACAAAAGCTAAATAAAGATGGTCCCAGATTAAAATATAAGTCAGTGGATAAAAGGGCCAACAGCAGTGACGGCTCGAAGACTTTGTCTTACAAGACTTTATAAAAAGTCCTCTGGGCAGAAAGGGATTGAAAGCAGATGGTAATCGGAGTCCACAGGAAGAAATGAAAACTGCCATAAATGATAAATATGTGAGCTAATATCACAGTCTCTCTCACTCTCCCCCATTTCTGTTCTAGTCCCTGCACTTTTGCAAAAGACATAAAATTGTATAAAAATAATATTACCCACCTATAGTTATGTTTATTCCACGTTACTATATACATACATTAGCACAAATAAGAGAGGGGGCAAATGTAGCTAGGCAAGGGCAAGGAGTTTGCTTTTTTTCCAGAATTTAGTGCATACTGAATTATACTGGTTAGAAGTCCCCAGGGGCAAATTACCACATGCATTATAACCTTAATGAAGCAAAAAAAGGAAATAACTAAGAAATCTGTAGGAGTCAAAATGCTACGAAGAAATATTTGTTACAAAATAAGGAAGTAAAGGGACAGAAGAAAAGAGACAGATATACATAAAAAGTCCAGAATGGCAAATATAACTGACATTACAACCGACGGGTCTCATCACCTCAGGCAGAAGGAGTATGGCAGACTCGACCACAAAGTGCAAGTCACCTACACGCTCCCTAGCCATGACACATGTGAGAAGGCTCAAAAACAAAGGGTGGAAACAGACAGGCAAAAGCAGACAGTAAGCAGAAGAGCTGGCTATATTCATATTGTGAAAGCAGATTTTATTATTATTATTAATTTATTTTTATGTGTATGAGTACACTGTAGCTGTACAGATGGCCGTGAGCTCCCGCCTCACTCTCTCCGGTCCCGCTTGCTCCTGTGTAATACACTGTAGCTGTCTTCAGATGCACCAGAAGAAGGCATCCGATCTCATTATGGGTGGTTGTGAGTCACCATGTGGTTGCTGGAATCTGAACTCAGGACCTTCGGAAGAGCAGTCAGTGCTCTTACCCACTGAGCCATCTCTCCAGCCCACAGATGTTTAATAATACAAAGAACTATAGCAATAATGATCATCTATACTACTTCTCCAAAGTGCTTAGAAGTAAGGTTTAAAAAGCATTACCAATCAACTGATGTAACCAACATCTTCTGAACATTCCATCCAATGAAGGCAGACTTCACACTCTTTTTGAGCATATATAGACTGCTTTCCAAGGTACACAGTAGATCAAGCCATAAAACAAATCTCAATGAATACAAACAGATTGAAATAATATAAACTGTGTTCTCCAAACACATTCGAAATAAGTCAGAATTCAACAATGGAAGGGAATTTTGGAAAGGAATAAATGTTAGAAATTAAAAGATCCCTGTAAATAACAAACTGGTTAATGAAACCACATGGTAGTTAGGCAAATATCTTCTGCTTGCTAGGAGTGAAAACCCGCCGCTGCTTATGGAGTGCCACTGCTTATGGAGTGCAGCTAAAGGTGTCCTGAGAGGAAAATGTCTATCTGTGTCCGAGATAAGATCTGATTGTGGATACAAAGTCTTACCAAGACTGTTCATGTGTTTGTATCAGTAATGTAAATTTTGACCTTCAGAAACTAGACAAATGAAAGAAGAAAAGCAAGCATGCATGCACACAAAAGAGCAAATAATATAGATTACAGGAAAATATAAATAGAAAGCATAGGAATAAGGAAAATATAGTCAAAAGTTGATTCTAGGGGCTGGAAGATAGATAAGTTCAGTAGTTAAAAGTGCCTGTTGCTCTTGCAGAAAACATGATTTAGGTTCCCTGCACCCATATTAGGAAATCCACAGTTGCCTGTGATTCCAGTTCCAGGGATCCAACACCTCTGGCCTCCACAGTCACCTATATTCATAAGCACATACCCCAACAACACACACACAGAGGAATAGACATAATTAAAATAAAGTATGTCTTTTAAAACTTCATTCTTTGAAAAGTTCAAATGGAAACCTTTAGCTAAACTAGCCATGAGTAAAAGATAAAACACACGAATTACCAAAATCCAGAAGGACAGAGGAATCTGAAGAGATGACTCATCAGCCCATAGAATGAATCCTGGTTCATTTCCAAAAGCCATCATGAAGTTCCCAATACTCTGTAACTCCAGCTCCCAGTGATCTAGTACCCTCTTCTGGCCCCCATAAGTGACTGCACTCATGTGCATGTCCCCACTCCCACCCCTGCACCATGCATACACATAATTTGGCCATTGTGGGAAATTTTACCTATTTGAAAGGATAATAAAATAATCTCTGAACTCTTTGTGTCAATACTTCAGATAATTTCAAGAATTCAAGTGTTAGAAGAAGAAGATGATCAAAATGACTCAAAAAGAAACCGGAAACCAGAATAGACACACGCAACATATATAATAAAACATTCTGATTAGCAACTAAATTCTTCTACAAAGAAAACACTCATCTTGAAAACTTCACTGGTGAGCTTTGTCCCACATTTAAGAAAAACATAGCGTCACAAAATATATGAGGAAGAAATTCCTTTCCTTTTTTCTTTTTCTCTTTTGGGATATTGTCTCACTACATAGGAGGCTGCCTTCAAACTTACTACATAGCTCAGGCTGGTCTTGAACTCCTACCTCCTGAGTACTTGTATTGTGGGAATGCACCACCACACCAGGCTATGCTTACTAAGTTAATCCATACAGCCAATCTCATTTTGAGACTAAGCAAGACAAAGTCATCATAGGTAAATTACAGAGTGTTGTCTCTTCTGAGTCTAGACATCAAATCCTCAACAAAGGCTGGCACAGTGAACATAATATATTCAAACAATACAACCTTAGCAAGAGAATGTTATCCCAGGAATTCAAGGTTGGTTTAACATAGGAAAATCAACATAGTATTAAAGAGAAAAAATTGAAATCTCCACAATTAGATTAAATCTCCATAGATTGAGAAAGACATCAGGCAAAGCCAACAGCTAAGGTTAGTGACGAGATACCAAAAAGCTAGGAGGAGAGAGGCATCTACAAAACAGTCATGGCTGCCATCATACTTACAACCTTGAAAGAGCATTTTAGCACTAAGATCAGGGACAAAACACACAGGCTGGTTCCAACATTGAAACAAGGCAAAAGACAAAACCAGCAAAGGGAGAAAACAAAAGGAAGACAGACAAATCCACAAGAAGAGAGACTCCCTCAGTTGGGAGATGGTGGGAGCCTCGGCAACCAAGTCCCCCAAGGAGCCCCTCAGAGAGCGGCTGGAACTAGGAAGCATTTGCAAACATGGTAGCAGGAGGCAGAAAAGATGCACAAAAGTAACTAACTGATCTTCCACCAACAGCCCCACCGAGTGATTCTGTACACAATAAGATACACCCAAACCTCTTGCAATAAGATACAAAGGGAATAAAATGTTTCTAATTGTTTAACAAAAGAAGTGCTGGATGTTTACATCGGCAACTATAAAATGTTACAAAGAATAACAGGAAGAAAATTTAAGTAATAAGATAAAAGACATGTAGGGTCATGGATTGGAAAACCAAGTGTTTTCAGCACAGACCCCTTCCAACCGATCTGCAGATCCACCCCTTCTCATGAGGAACTTTCGTAAGCCTTTGTCTCATTCCTTCCTTACCAGGTGGTTGGTTGTGAGGACTAAATAGTTCAACCCCATGCCATCAGGGTCATCATGGCATCTGTCATAGAAGACAGAGCCCATGAAGAAGAGAGGAAGTGGAAATGCCTCAGGGTTATCTCAGAGGTGTGAACTATTTTAGTGAGGTATCTGCATTTCCGTCTCAACTTGATCACTTTTGCTAAATTTAATTATTCTCAATTAACTTCCCACTTTATAGGGTTCATGTTAATTGCTATGAATAAGTTAAATTTATTCCATCAATTGGCCAATAAATTTGTGTCTAAGACAAAGGATTATCCCAGACCACTTTCTGGCTGATGGTCATGACACTGAAATAATTTTAAAACATTTTAACTACATCTATTGTGTGTGTGTGTGTATGAATAAATGTGATGCATGTGTATATGGAGGTCAGATGACAGCTTACAGAAGTCACTTCTTCCCTTCCACCATGTGAATCCTAAGGAGACTGAACCTGTGGGGAGCCGGGACAGGCATTCGCCATGGCAAGATGGCGCCTACTTCCGCTGTCGAGTAAACAACTGTTTGCGCATGTGCGTAGAGAACTGTTTGGGCATGTGCATAGAGTGAAAAGACGTCATGTCACGGCCCATTCTGGGGCATTACGTACGGTAATGAGCGAACAGCCAATCATGAGCAGACACGCCACGCTGTGGGCAGATACCCTGCACTGTGGTGTATATAAGCAGTGCGGATTTTGGGTTCGACCCTTTTTTTCTATGGATAGAGACAAATAAACAGTTGCTGCAGAAGGAACCTAGTGTCCACGTGTCTTCTTCTCGGCGAGAAGACTGCGCGGGCTACAGCTGGTGCCGGGCTACAGCTGGTGCCGAGAAACCCGGGACGCCGGGAGAACCTTACAACAGCTGGTAGGTTTCAGA
>NW_022196900.1:23821242-23831850 GCF_008632895.1 Mastomys coucha | reverse complement strand
TGACCTGCTACATTTGGCCTTCCCTTTTAACTAAAACAAAAGGGGGATATGTGGGGAGCCGGGACAGGTATTCGCCATGGCAAGATGGCGCCTACTTCCGCTGTCGAGTAAACAATTGTTTGCACATGTGCGTAGAGTGAAAAGACGCCATGTCACGGCCCATTCTGGGGCGTTATGTACGGTAATGAGCGAACAGCCAATCATGAGCAGACACGCCACGCTGTGGGCAGATACCCTGCACTGTGGTGTATATAAGCAGTGTGGATTTTGGGTTCGATCCCTTTTTTTCTATGGATAGAGACAAATAAACAGTTGCTGCAGAAGGAACCTAGTGTCCGCGTGTCTTCTTCTTGGCGAGAAGACTGCGCGGGCTACATGAACCCACGTCGCCAGACTTGGCAGCAAGTGCCTTTACCAGGTGAGCCATCTCACCAGCCCCAATGACACTAAAATCTTTAGCAAGTTTGTTTAATTTTTTTCAATGTCTTCATTGTAGGGCCTAAGGTGTCCCAGCATCTGTAAGTAAAATGGCCAGCAAACATGACAAAGTGTTTCAACTTGAGTTCATATTCCAGAGAGGGAGGCAAGTGAGAAACAGATGAAAAGAGTTCCAAATAGCCAACTGTGGTGTGTGTTAAGTCCTGTGAAGAAATAAGTCAGCATAGAGAGAGGAAGTACTATTTGAGCCAGGGGCACCATGCAAATCTTCTCTGAGAGAAGGAAGGAGACTAACCTCAAATGCTCTTTCATATGTGGACCTAGGTTTAAGGCATGTAGTAGGATGACTACATGGGGTAGGGATGAGACCATGGGAAGGGTAAGGAGGAGGCAAGGAAGGGGGGTTGGAAGCCAATGTGAGCAAAAATCAATGATACACATCTATTAAAATGTCTTAAAGATGCCTGCTATTTTGTACACTAAGACACAGTTAATTTTTAAAAGTTGGACTTTGATGATCAACTGCAGTTTAAAACTATGAGGCAATGGGCTCCTTTATACTCTTTGAGCTTTTTATTGATCAATTTTTAGGGAGCATTTCTGTGAGAAAAATGTGGTCACAGAACCCTCACCTCCAGAGTTTTGGCAAAGCTGCCATTCTTCAGATTGAGGAAGTCCTGACTAGAGTCCTCAGGGAGTAGGGGACATGCTGGTCCTCATGAGCCAGTGTTTTAATGCCTGGATGCGGCGTGCTTAGAGTTCATAAGCCACACAACGTGCAGACACACTTCCACATAGGGATTCCAGCACAATTTTGCTGCCATTTAGAAGGGTTGCCCACTGCCAAGATGGAAATGCAAGCATGAAACAGCAAGGGGGAACATCAACCTACCTTCACTGCCTACTGATGGCACATCGGCAGCTATACCAACAAAACCATGGCTAAAGCAGGAGAGCAGGGCAAGCAAGCCAAAACTTGTGTTTTATAAAAGGCTCAGTTCTTCTTCAAAGGGGACAGGGACTTTATTGGAAAGCATCAGCTAGGGAGACAAGTCTGGGGCTTGGGCCCATGTTAATAGGATTACTGGGTGCTCTTAAGCAAGGCACACCTCCTCTGGACTTGGTACCCTCACAGATTCTAGGAGAGTTCTAGATCCCACCCTGTAAGAGAAAGAGAGGCAGTGGTGGGGTCCAGGCAATGTCTGCCATTGTCACCAGACCTAACCCTTCTATTGTAAACACAGGGAAAATGCCAACAACAGTTAAAGATCCACTTACTGGGCCCAATTCTATCAGCTTCACATGCACCATTTCAGTGAGCGATGGTCAAAGCAACTCCATAATGTGTGTTTACTTTGGGTCCAAAGCTTACAAACAAAGAAACAAGTTTGTAAATACATAGCCAGTTGTCCAGGATCACACTATTTCTGACTGCTCTGTTAAGAGACTACATCTAAAGACCTTCTAAGTCTATATGATTCAACTGCAACACACACATGCCCTGGTGTGATCTTGCTGGAATACAGACACAGCCTTAGCACACACCTTTAATCCCTAACAATGAAGGTATGGTTCATTTGTAGAAGGAAACAGTCATGTTTGAACATGGCATCTAATTGAGGAGCAGATAAAGTGACAAATCAGAGGAAGGTCTGGCAGGATGAATTGGAGATAGGATACGCCCAACTCTCAGGAGAAAAGACAAGAAAGAGAGGCTCTTAAAAGCAGTGTAACCAGGCAGTGGTTGTGGTGGTACACTCCTTTAATCCCAGCACTTGGGAGGCAGAGGCAGGCAGATTTCTAGGTTTGAGGCCAGCCTGGTCTACAGAGTGAGGTCCTGGGCAGCCAGGGCAACACAGAGAAACCCTGTCTCGAAAAACCAAAAGAAAAAAAGAAAGAAAAGCAGTGTAAAGAGAGAAATGAGGTTGAGTTCATTTGAGTTTCTGCACTTCTGTTCAGTTTCTGAACTAGCTGCAGTTCAGTGCGTGAGTTCAGAGGCAGCCTTTTCAAGCAGAGCAATTCAGTCAGAAGCTGAGAGAAGACAATTTGGATCAATCAGCTTGGAGAGGAGTTTGAGCCAGAACAGCTGAGTGGAACCAGCCAGAGAGAGTTCAGAAAGAGGTAGGAGGATGAGTTTATTCGGTTGTAAGTCTCAGAAGCTGAAAGATTCTAGGCTTAGGTTAACAGATGGAGGCTGGTAGCTGAAGTCTTCAAGGACCAGGCTTGCTGAAGATTAGATTATACAGAGACTAGAAGCTTCCAAGCTTAGGCCTAGGGCTAGTTAGATAGAAACGATCCAGCCTTAGCCCAAGCCATATACTTGTAAAGCTTGGGTACAGCTATCATCTCATCCATTCATCAGAGGAAATACAAGACATATTTACAATATGTATTGTAAGGACCCATCCATGACTAATACAGAAAATTTTAGATCAGCAAAACATCAAGAAGTAAACTTGTAATTAAGCCCATCTTCAAGCTATTAGTATTTTAGCAAAGGCTCATAATTATTGTCTGTGATTATCAGCGATTGCCTTAGTTAGAGTTACTATTGTGATGAAACACAATGACCAGATGCAACTTGGAAAGGAAAGGATTTACTTCACTTACAGTTCCATATAACAGTTCGTCATCAAAAGCAGTGAGGACAGGGACTCAAAAAGGGCAGAAACATGGAGGCAGAACTGATGCAGAGGTCATGGAGGGCTGCTGCTTACTGGCTCGCTCAGCCTGCTTTCTTATCGAATCCAGGGCCACCAGCCCAGGGATGGCACTACACACAATGGGCTGAGCCTTCCCCCATCAATTACTTATTATGAAAATGCCTTACATCCCAATCCTAAGGTGGAATTTTCTCAACTGAGTTTCCCTCCTTTCAAATAACTCTAGCTCACGTCAAGTCAGTGTAAAACTAGCCAGCACGGTAATACAGATGAATGAATGGTAAGCTTTTAACAGCAATGAAATCCTGATCAGTGTGTTGCTTGGAATGATACTGTATCATGAAGTCAACAGGTATATGTCATATTTAGGGATAGCTAAATAGTTTGTCAGTATCGTATCTTTGGTATACCATGCAGCATAGAAAAACATTCCCATATATGTATATGTATATCTTATACATAAACCTACTAAATGCATATTATTGATAATTTATGTTTTTTCTTGAAGGAGCAACGATTATTCAAGCATTCTGAGCACATGCATTTTATTATGAACCTACTGGAATATTTCCTTGAAGATGAAACTGTTGGGTCAGTGAGATGGCTCAGTGGAGAAAGAAGCTTGCTACTAAGTTAGTTGATTTAAGTTTGATTCCTGGGGCCTATATGGTACTACATGGCAAAAGGAGAGAATCAGCTCCAGAGCGGGTTGTCATCTGACTTCTCTACACATACATACCTCTTGTGGCACCTGCACATATATGTATACACACACACACACACACACACATAAATAAATTTAATTTTTTTTTAAGAAATAGAACTATTGCATCATGGATTGTGTACATTTAAAAAATTCTTCTAAGTACGTGAACTTGATTACCCCCGTGTCTATCCCAAACACTTCTAATTTATACTTTTCTCATTCCTAGCTTTAGCCAATAGATCATAGAATTCCTTTTACACTCAGAAAACATGGTAGGTGGAAACTGGATTCTTGGAGCATTTGGGTTATTTGCTTGTTTTTGTAGTACTGGTAATTGAACCAGGACCTCACTGTCAGCTGAAGGAGTGCTCTTGTATGCAGGCATCTCATAGCTTCAATTATTTCTCTATAACCAAGTCAGCCATCATTCCTTGCTTCCCGGCTGCCTGTGTTGATTTGAAAGTAGGCTGGTGTACACACCTCTTTTGGAATGCCTGACTTGTCAGTTTGGCTTTTTCCTTACTTCATGCATTACTTTTCTACAGCCATTTTTTTCCTATGTGGTCAGATCTATCACTTTGTGATGCTTAGAAGAGCCACTCCTGTCTCATGATTACAACCGTTCTTCTGTATTCTTGAACAGTTCCTCTAAACATCTCACTGATGTTTAAATCTTTAATGAAGCTGGGATTTATTTTGGTGTGTGCTGTAACTTAGGCATCTTAACTTTCCCCCCAAAATAGTAGCCAGTTGTACAGCTATTTATGGAATAATTCTTTTTTTTCATTTTAGAATCTGAGGTTATACATACTGGGTCTTTGGGGGAAAGTATCTGTTCTGTTTTATTTATGTGCTTATTTATTCTGGTCTGAGAACTGTGCTATTTTCATAGTGCAATTTTAATACATATTAGCATTTAAGAGACCAGACCAGATACTCTGTCTACTGCATCCTTTCTGACTCCCTCCCCCTCTCTCTTTTCTTTCCTTTCTTTTTTGCATATATTTTAAACAAAATTTAATGCCTACACAATGCCTTTAAGATAATTTTATCAAGTATAAAAATAAAATATTTTGATAGAAATAGTATTGAATATAGACCATTGGACCATTGGACCCTTTGTTTTGGATAATAATATACTTTATTTTATACCCTGAATGAAGTTCTGGTCTTCATATGTGTCATGCATATTTTATTAAATTTAAATTGCCCTTGTTATTCTGGAAAATTACACATAGATATAGAGACTGATAGTCCAATATTTGTAATTGTGTGTGTACATGCTTGTGAGTAGATTATGCTTCTTCATTGATTTCTTTTCACTTTAGTTTTAGAGACAAGGTCTCTCACTGAACCTTGCTGGCATTTCACATCCAGCACACCACTTCTCATCACCTTCTTGAGGCCATTATAACAGTCACTACTACACTCAGAATTTGACATGGGCTCTGGGGATCCAAACTTAGGTCCTCAAGCTTGGATGGCAAAGATTTTGGTGACTGAGCCATCTCTGAACCTCTTACATATGCAGTTTTAAGTAACAAAATATTTTTGTTTTTTAAATTGTGTGTGTGTGTGTGCTTGTTCTTTTTGGCTTTCATATGGCCTCACATGCCTACAAGAATGAAGGCTGTAACTTTCCCTATTAAATATTTAAAACCCTAGGCAAGACCAGAGCTCTGCTGGTTCTGTCCTGCTGTCTGGCCTCTCTTTACCTTTTGAAATATATTTGAATATTGGGAAACAGTGTATCGATTACAGCTAAGTGCAGCAAGACCAGTTAAGGATACCCATTCTAATGCCAATTGGTTACTTCAAATCCATGGTACTAGCATGTGACAACACCTGCTAAAATAACTTGGTCCTCCACCACAGCAGCATCTTAGCAATTTCTTCGGCCATTTTGCCTCATTTCAGAGATGGCAACATGGCTTTCTGGCACAATTCCGAAGTGTATATTATATGTTTAAAGCAAAGGTTGTAACATGCAGGTTGGTGGCCTTAGGGATCCCTCAGGGGTCAGTGAAGAGAAAACTATTTTAATTGCTGTAATACAGAGACTCATTTGCCTCTTTCCCCTGTTTTTAGCATAGATGTTTGTGGAATGTTCTGAAGTCTGCATTATATAAGGTGGTCCACATGCATCAAGTGTTCCAGAGGTTGCATGACATGAGACAGTCCATCCTACTGAATATGCAAGCAGATGGGGGGGCAGCTGATTTCCATTAAGATAAACATAAAAGCAGCTTATAAGAGGACAATGACACTGCTCTCACTATATTTCTTTGTTTTGGAAAATATAGTTATTTTCACAAACATGTTATTTATGTTAACACTGAATAACTTTATTATTGTTACTGTAACTAAACAAACAGGCAAAAAAGTAATGTTCTGTCTTTACTTCTAACATGGGAAGTATTGATAGTCATACAAACCAAATTTCCATAGGTACCTTAAATCATTTTTAACAATGAGAAAGTATTTTGAGAACAAAAAGTTTGAGAACTATGGCTTTAGGCTAAATTATGCAATTACTCCTGCTTCTAAATAGAGCCATTCCTGCTTTGGTTTTATTGTTAGTGGGCTATAATTAGTTGTGTAAGTAGTAATTGTGCAATGTTTTTGATGTTTATAAATTCAAGACTTCATAATAAAATATTAACAATGAAATCCAGATTGAAGATACAGAGTTTGGGATAAGTTCCTCTGTGTTCTTTTTAAGTATTATAAACATGAATTCTCTGCCTGTGGAAGAACAAAGAAGCCATATTCTCAACATTAAACTAGTTGGGGAAACAGACTCTGATACTGTGCAGAGACCAGAACCTGGGACCTTTACAAACTGTAGAAACAGTCCCAAGGAGAACATGTAACAGAAGTGAACGCGATGAGGACAACTGTAAACACCACGCAGAGGCAGCACTTGGAATCAGTCTGTCTCCCAGGTCATAAGGATGCTCAAAACTTGTATATTTATAAGTTCAAAAGGCTTGCCATGCAGGCCTGATGTTTGATCCCCAGAACATACAATAAAGGAGCGCAACTCCCTAAAGTTGTCCTATACACACACACACACACACACACACATACACACATGTACACACACATACATACACACACACATACATACACACACATACATACATACGCACACATACATATACACATACATACACACACATACACACACATACATACGCACACATACATACACACATACATACACACGCACACATACATAAACACACATACATACACACACATGTTAATAAAATATAAAAATGTAAAACTAAAAAAAAGTCAAGGGCTACAAAGATAGGTCAGTGGCTAAGAACACTAGCTGCTCTTGCAGTGGACCCGGGCTTGATTGCCAACACTAGCGCGGTGGCTCACAGCCAACTGTTACTCCAGTTCTATGGGATCTGACAGTCTTCTGACCTCTGCAGATACCAGGCATGCATGTGGTGCACATACATACATGCAGGCAAACACTTATACACATAAAATGAAGTCAACTAATCTAAAGAAGAACTTTAAGTGGAAAATACCGTATTTCCACATTTCACAAGAGTGATATCCTTTTCAGTTTAAATAAAGAACAATTTCTTTCATCAATAAGGAAAATCATTAAAATATTATGAATCAACTTCACATGTTTTGTTTTTTTTGAGACAGGGTTTCTCTGTGTAGCCCTGGCTGTCCTGGAACTCACTCTGTAGACCAGGCTGGCCTCGAACTCAGAAATCCGCCTGCCTCTGCCTCCCAAGTGCTGGGATTAAAGGCATGTGCCACCACTGCTCAGCTTGTAATAAAATTTCTTAAGGCTTATCAAAATGTTAATAAAGCAAATGAAAAACATCTAGGGACTACTATATATGTACTTAAAAATAATTGTACATCCTCAGAATAAAATATTTAATAAATTTCAATTAAGGAATGCTATTAGTATGGGCTAATCATTACAATCTAAATACATAGACTTGTTTGTTGAAGACATATTTATCTGCTGAGAGATGAAAACAACATTTTGGAAAATATATATAAATCAAGGCAGTAAAATGTCAATCATTATTGATGAAGCCTCAACCATTTCATATAAAATAGTTTTAATAATTTATTTAACACAGGAACTTCAAGAGTTTGAAGATAATTTAATGGCTTTTGTGGATCTCATGAGGCTGGAAGGAAAAGCACCTGAAATAATTTATCAAAATTTATTGTTGACACATGAGAAAAACGGTCGTGTCGAACAATATTTCCATGGAAAACTTATTAGATTTTGTACAAGCCTGAGAAGAGCCGGGGAGAGAAGCACAGTTTCAAACAATTATTCTAGCAAACTTGGACGTTTTAATCAGGTAGTGTGAGACTCACCGAAGTTGGGCATCCCCGTGTGATGCCTGACTTGTCTAAAGTAGGTAAGTGATTATGAATGCCTTCTAAATTAGTATTTGATTTATTGTCATGCATTCTATAGTATCAGGGAAAAAGTAATGACAAAGCCACAGAGTTGAATGTTGAAACAATGGGACTTAAAACACTTGAGTCCTGATGGGTTAAATGAACAGTCTGAAGTTTTCAAGTTTATCAATTTAACAGAAATGGTGTAATCAGAGCAAACATTGAGAAAACTGCCCTTTTTAGAAAGATACTCCAATGTAAGTTAATTTGAAAGTAAAATAGGAATAGTGACAGTTTAATGTGAAGTTTTACTAATGATTGGAGGCAGATTAATGCGGCAAACACTAAAAATGTGGGAGCACAGAAAACCAAAGGGAGAGAGGAGGTCTAACAGAAATAAAGATAATAGACACTTTCCAGTGGGAGAAAACATTTTTTTTTTTTGAGACAGGGTTTCTCTGTGTAGCCCTGGCTGTCCTGGAACTCACTCTGTAGACCAGACTGGCCTCAAACTCAGAAATCCGCCTGCCTACGCCTCCCAAGTGCTGGGATTAAAGGCGTGTGCCACCACTGCCTGGCGAGAGAAAACATTAATTTAAAGAGAAAATTAATCTGGTCTATAAGCAAACATAAAGTGTACTTGATGTCAAAAGTAAAAACATAACATTTTTTTTTCTTTATTTTTTTTCCTCACTAAATTGTGTTTGAAAGTTTATCATTACTACTGATATGGCCACTGTTTGGATCCTAGGGCAAAGATACATGCAGGTTGATAAGATGATTTTTTGTAATTTAATAGAGTCACACATCACCTGGCCATGGGAAACTGTTCTGAGGAGCGTGAGTTGGGCTATCCCACATGTGTGAATGCACTGCGGGACATACTGACAGGCTCGGATGGTTGTCACGGGGAGATGGTCTTCACAGATGACCAGCTGAGTGCTTGCCTGTCCCTCATCCAAATGTGCTTTGTGGCATATGATTGGACAACATTATAGTCTGTGATTTCTGTATGTCTTCAGGGATAATGAATTTGAGAACATAGAAACCATGTGTTTTAGAGGTTTGGTCTTTTGTTGCTGTGCGTTCAATAGGAGTTGACAAATGCATTGGCATTTGAACACTATTGTGATCTTAAGAGATGTGTGGTACCACTCAGCCACTGAATCCTAATTCCTGATTAAGTGACTGGAAGAATTCAGGGTACTTTGTGTGTCAGACTATTGCTCACTTAATTAGTGATGGTCACGTTCCTAAAATTGCACCAGTAACTTCTTGAAATCACCAAGTGGTTTGGAAGTTACTAGAACAATCTGATAACAATTTAATTTTTAATCTCTAGGGATTGCAAGAAATGTTATGTGGGTAAAGATAGCTTTGTTTCCCTAGAAAATACAAAGGAACAAATTTTGATATTTTAATATATATTAATTTTTATTACAGAATTGTTATTTAGCCTTTTGAATATCCATGATTTAGGGAATGAAATTAAGGGACACTGATGGTTGAGGCCATGTTGTTTGTTACTTTTACTGAATTATAGTGATTTTTTTGTTTTTGTTTGTTTGTTTGTTTTTTAGACAGGGTTTCTCAGTGTAGCTCTGGTTGTCCTGGAACTCACTTTGTAGACCAGGCTGGCCTCGAACTCAGAAATCTGCCTGCCTCTGCCTCCCAAGTGCTGGGATCCAAGGCGTGTGCCACCACTACCCAGCCGAATTATAATGTTTTTAGTACTTTTCATAATAGTAATATTTGATTGAATGTAATTTAAAAAATCAAATTTTTGTGAGCATTATTTCTGGTTTACAAAGACTTTAATATTGTTTTTCTATCTTTGACACACTAATATGGTTAGTTAAAATAGTAGACTTTTAATATTGAATTGTCCTCTTATTTTCATAATGAGCCCTATTTGGTGGTAGTATATTATCTCCTTAATGTGCAGCTGGATTCAATCATCCTTTAAAAAAAATAGAAGTTTCTTATCCACATCCCAAAGCCCAGTTATTTATTAGCTTTCTTTCTTGTGTCTATAAATGTTATCAAGCGTTTCTCTCTGGTGAGTTCCTAAGCTGGGAGCAGCCAGCAGGGAGGCACAGACCCCAAGAGTCGCAGGGGAGCCGCCGGGCGGCAGGGGCAGGATCCTCTCAGCTTCCAAGTGGCAGAGGTGGATCAGCGACCTTAGCTGCCCCTCCCTTACACGAGGCGGGTCTGCCTCCAGGGACCGCTTTGACCTGGAGTCTCCAGTGAGAGCTGCCATCTTCTCTCCAGTGAGTTCCTAAGCCGGGAGCAGACAACAGGGAGGCACTGGCCCCACGAGTGGCAGGGGAGTCGCCAGGTGGCAGGGACAGGACAAGCTCCGGTCAGAGTCACTAAGAACATCTATCACCAAAAATCAAG
>NW_022196900.1:23814127-23814380 GCF_008632895.1 Mastomys coucha | reverse complement strand
TGGAGGGGAAACTGGGAATGGAGAAATTTACATGTAAATAAAGAAAATATCTAAAAAAAAAAAATGTTATCAAGCTTGAATTTGAATTATCCCTGAATTAAGGAACAGAGACATAACCTTTTACATTCTCTCTTTAAAAAATAATCATCTCACGGGGCAGTGATGGTGCACTCCTTTAATCCCATCACTTGAGAGGCAGAGGCAGGCAGATCTCTGAGTTCAAGGCCAGCCTGGTCTACAGAGTGAGTTCCAG
>NW_022196900.1:23812797-23814110 GCF_008632895.1 Mastomys coucha | reverse complement strand
AAAAAAAAAAAAAAAAAAAAAAAAAGTCATCTCAAGTTCATTACAGTTTTTAGTCTATGCAAATTTCTTCCTGTGGTGGTTTGAATATGCTTGGCCCATGGAAAATGACACTATTAGGAGGCATGGAGTTGTTGGAGGAAATGTGTCACTGTGTAGGCAGGCTTTGAGGTCTCCTAGTGCTCAGTGTAGCCCTTCCTTCTAGCGGCCTGTGGAAGACAGTCTCCTGCTGCTTGCAGATCAATATGTGGAACTCTCAGCTCTTTCTCCAGCACCATGCCTTCCTGCATGCTACCATGCTTCCTGCCATGGTGATAATGGACTGAACCTCTGAAACTGTAAGCCAGCTCCAATTAAATGTTTGCCTTTATAAGAGTTGCCTTGGTCCTGGTGTCTGTTCACAGCATTGAAATCCTAAGACATTTCTGCTCTTTTATTTATCCCTCTTTCTCTGTGCCATCTCTGTCTGTCTGTCTCTGTCTCCCTCCTCCCATCTCTGTCTGTCTCTGTCTCCCTCTTCCCATCTCTGTCTGTCTCTGTCTCCCTCCTCCCATCTCCTAAGTGCCGAGACCAGGAATTGGGCTCTATTTCACCTGGTTCTCTAGGCAGGGTCTGGGATTTGAACTAGGGTCCTCTCCCTAACCCTTACCATTGGTTTTGTTTGTTTGTTTCAGTTTTTTAATCTCTGTTCAACTCCATTTTTTGAGAGCTAAGTCTAACAAAAGAATTTAGTTCATCAAAAATTTCAAATTTTGAAAAAATATATTTCTTTTATTTTACAAGTGTGACTTTCTAGTGCATATCTGTGCACTATATGTGTGAGGGGACAGAAGATGGCGGAAGTGGGTGTCAGATCCCCTAGAACTAGAGTTATGATTGCGAACAGCTGAGTGGGTGTTGGTAACTGAACCCAGTGCAGCCAGTGCTCTTAACCTCTGAGCCATTTCTCCATATCCCTGAACCATTTTTTGTTTGTTTGTTTTGTTTTGTTTGTTTGGGGGATTTTTTTTTCCCTAGCAGTTAGTTATTTCTGCATAATATATGCTTTATAATGACACTTTTTTCTAGGTCTGTGGTTAAAGCACTTTCACCATTCTGAATAGAACAATTTAAAAACTAAGCTACAATTCACATACCATAAAATTGACCCTTGGAAAGTGTACAGCTTCCTGTTTTTTACTATATTTATCAACTTTATGACTATCATCATAGCTTAATTCCAGAGCATTGCTACCACTCAGAGGAAACATGGTGCCCTTAAGCTCCCTTCCCCCAGGCTCCTCCCCCAGGCTCCTCCCCCAGGCTCCCTTCCCCCA
>NW_022196900.1:23802642-23811618 GCF_008632895.1 Mastomys coucha | reverse complement strand
CCCCCAGGCTCCCTTCCCCCAGGCTCCTCCCCCAGGCTCCTCTCCAAGGCTCCCTCCCCCCAACCATCGGCCATTAATCCACTTTCTGTCTTTGGACTCCATCATTCTAGATATTTCATATAAGTAGGATCATAAAACTGGTGGCCTTTTGTGTCTGTATTCTTTTGTTTAGTAAAAATATTTTCCAGATATAAATGCCATGTGATAAGCACATTAGTGCTTTTTCTTTTTATAATTAAATACTATTCCACTGATTTGGATATGTTGATTTTTTTCTGTCATTTTTGATGGACACTAGTATTACTTACACTTTGGAATGTTGTAAATAATACTTAACATTGAGCCGGGCAGTGGTGGTGCACGCCTTTAATCCCAGCACTTGGGAGGCAGAGGCAGGCAAATTTCTGAGTTTGAGGCCAGCCAGGTCTACAGAGTGAATTCCAGGCCAGTCAGGGCTACACAGAGAAACCTTGTCTCGAAAAACCAAAACCAAAACCCAAAACAAAACAAAACTTAATATTGAAGTTCAATTTCTTTGTGTGTGGATACATTTTTAATTGTCTTCTGTGGGCATCCATAACTGACATTGCTGGACCACACTGTCACTCTGATCTTTTGAGGAACTGACTATGCCAAAGTGGCTGTACTATTATAATAATCCCTCTGGCAACCATTTTTTTCTACACTACACCTTTTTTTTTTTTTTTTTGAGACAGGGTTTCTCTGTGTAGCCCTGGCTGTCCTGGAACTCACTCTGTAGACCAGGCTGGCCTCGAACTCAGAAATCCGCCTGCCTCTGCCTCCCAAGTGCTGGGATTAAAGTGTGCGCCACCACTGCCCAGCTACACTACACTTTTGATCAAGTAGTTTAAAAAGTTATGATCATTCCACTGGAGGAACAGAATAGATTTTAACTGTATTTCTCCGAAGACTGGAAATGTTGGACTTCTTGTCACACACTTATTCACAATTTGTGTATCATTACTGGAGAATGCCTATTTTGACTCTTTGTCTGCTGAGTTATTTGTGCTTTTATTGTTGAATCCTAAGAGCTCTTTACATATTGTGTCCATGTTACTTTTTGGATATACTTTTATATAAATATGTGATTTGCAAGTATTTTCTCCATCCTGTGGGTGGCTTTTTAACTTCTTTCATTTTTATTATTTATTATTATGAGGTCAGGTGCCCAAGGAAGCCAGAAGAGGGCACCAGATCACCTAGGACTAAAGTTATAGGCAGCTGTGTACTGGCCAACTTGGATGCTGGGAACTGAACTTACACCCTGGGAAGAGTAGGATGCGCTGTCAATATTTGAGTCCCCTCTTCAGTCCCTCTTTTTCAATCTAAGAAACTGTTGGCTAATGGAAATAACGTATGCTTTTCCCTGATAGTTTTACATGGTATTTTGTGTTGTCTTTGCTCCATTTTGAATTAGTTTTTGCATATGTTGTGAAGTAGGGATCCAACCTTATTCTTCCGCATGTAAAAGCAAGCTTTTCTGCATCAATAGATTTTTTTTCTTGTTGAGTTTTATTCTTGGGGCCTGCAAGATGGCTCAGTCAGTAAAGGTGCTTGCTGCCTAGCAAGACGTTCTGAATTCAATCCCCAGATCCTTCATGATAGAATGACTCCCAAAAATGTCCTCTGATCTCCACACATAGCACACACCTGTCAACACAGACACACAAGCACACATACACAAATAAATAGAACAAACCAATAAGTATAATTTTAAACCATCAAGAATTCTCTTTAAAATTTTAAAAGAATGTCCACGCAGTTTTTTTTTAAGACTAATTTTATTATTTTTGTCTTTGTGTATGAGCATATGCCAAGTGCATGTATGTCCTCATTGAAGCCATCAGAGGGCGCTGGAATTGCGGTGGTGCTGGGATTTGAACTCATCTTTTGCAATACCAGTAATGCTGTCCATTGCTGTGTTTGTAATATCCATTCTGAACCTGAAAATGACAAGTCCTCCAACTTTGCTCTGTTGATGAAAATATTTTGAATATTCTCAGCTCCCTGAATTTCATATAAATTTTTGGATCAGCTTTTTTTATTTTGAAGTGTGCAGAGGAAGACAGCTAGAATTCTAATGCGACGTTAGAGCTACGCCCCAGCTCCTCCACCTGAACCTTTGTCTATGGTTTTCTCTGTCACAGTCACCTCAGAAAGCCAGGAAGTCAAAACACTTGCTTGTGTCTGCTTTTGACAAACACCTACGGGAAAGACGAATTTTGTGCAGGGTGATCACTGCGTCAGGTCAAATAATGATAACCCAAGCATAGAAGGTGCCATAAACCACCAGACAATTCACCAGGAGATGAGCTTTGAGGATGCCCTGTTCCAGACTCTCTCTAGTAGCCACCAGGCAACTGCTTTAACTGCAGACCAAGAGTTTTCAAGGCACCTGCAGCGTTGCAGAAGGGGCAGTAAAAACTCTGCTAATCTTGTTTTGAAACAAAAACAAACACAAAAAAACCAGCAGCAGCAACAAAAACAATCGCTACAACAACAGCAAACAAAACAAAACAAAACAAAACCATAAAACATCGTTCATCCATCCGAACCTAAAACCACACTGCTGCTAGCCTTTGGCTTGTTCTCAGAGCCCTGGATTCTGATAGTCTCTCCCAGCTCCTTCATTGTCCTCACAGAGGAGAGAATTCATAGATGTGTTTGCAGTTCTCACAAACATTGGTCCAAGCTCTCCCTCCCCTTCCTACCCTCACTTTCATTTCTTTATGATGGATTTTGCCAGAATTTTGTTTCCTTGTTCATATTTTTAAAATTAGAATTCATCAGTTCACCTTTCATTCCTTTCCCAAGTCACTGACTTTAATCTTACCGGAGAACCTTTTCATTTTTTAGTTCAGTCCGTTTTGCTGTGCCTCAACACCAAACCAAAACAGAAACAAAAACCCTCTTGAGATGAAACTTCACGTCAGTGATTTTTTGATCCTTCTCTGCTTCATGATGAGCAATATTAAAAGTCTGGGTTATCCTAGAGGCACCAAGTGCACATCTCTCTCACATACCACACATACCCACTGTAATTATTTTCTCAGTCCTGTGATGTGATTTTTATTTTTGACTTTTTTTATTTCTAAGGGCATTTTTAATTTCTAAGTGATTTTTATTTATTTTGTAGCCTGTTCCTTATTTGATTGCATTGTAGTGTAGGTCAACAAACTCCTCTCCCTATAAAGCCACTGTTTTCCTCTGTGACTCCTGAAATCATTAATTTAAAAACGATTCCATGAACATTTGAGAACAGCACATTCATAGGCCACCCTAGTCACCGCATCCCCACATCTATCTAGTGTGATCAGTATTCATTCAGTGCCTCTACTTCCTTATTTGATCCTTTCTGACTGACAAATCTCCCAGATTTCTTATAGCGAATTTAATTTCTTGTAAGTGATGGGATACTTGCTTACTTGTTTCATATTAGATGGGCTACATTGGTTTGTGCATTTAAGGTTCTAGTCTATTTCATAGGTTCTAAAATTTGAAGATATCCTTGTGTAGTTTATGTGGTTTGTCTAACATCTGTGTGTCTGTGCACGCAAGTGCATGCACGTGTGTCTCTGTGTGTTCAGTGTCTGCAGCTGTGGCACCATCTCTTAAAACTTTTATAATTGCAGACCATCTTGAGTCTGTAGGCTCTGCCTGTCGCTGCCTCCCCAGTGCTGAGGTCACAGGCACACATGACACGTCCAGCTTTTTATGTGGGTGCTAGGATCAGAACATATGCTCTCCTTCTCATACAGCAAGCGCTGTACCCACAAGCCATCACCCCAGCCCCCAGCTAATGTCCTTTTGTGATCTGTGGAGTCCCTAGTGGTTCTCTTTTGGTTGCTGATACTGGAAAATGTGTCATTGGTGACTATTGCCAGTTTTTTAACTTTATTGATCTTTTCAAAGAATGAGTTCTTTGTTTCATTTATTTTTTCTATTTTTAAATTTTCATTGATTTTTTTTCCATCTTAGATTTATTATTCTCTTTTGCTCTCCTGCTTTGAGTCTTTTCTGTTTTTGCTTTCCCCAGATTCCCAAGGGAGCTTGAATGTTGATAGGGAGCTGTGCTTCTACTTATGCAAGCATGCAATGTTGTAAATTTCCCTCAGCATTTCCTGGCTGTGTCCACAAATTTTGTTATGTTGTGTTTTCACTTTATCAGTTCAGCATGTGTTTTAATTTTTCTTGAAACTTGCTCTCTGCCCAATGGGGTCGGTTAGAAGTGAAGCGCTCTGTGTGCTGCTGTTGGAAGATCTCTCCTTTAAGTCTGCTACTGGCTTTTAGTTTGACTCTGTGTGGTTGAAGAAATCCTCAGTGTCGCTGTCCTTATAAAGCTTCTGGTGATTTTTAAAAACATAGTTGTTTATCTTTAACATAGTTTTTTTAAAATTCCTTTATTATTTTATGTGTATAAATGTTTTGCCTGTGTGTGCATCTGAGCACCTGTGCACCGTGTGTGCAGTTCCTGAGGAGACCAGAAGAGGGCATCAGAGCTCCTGGAAAAGGAGAGGTTCTGAGGCACAGGTTAGGTGCTGTGAAAGAGAAACCAGCGCTCTAAACCACTGAGCCATCTCTCCAGCCCAGGTGATGCTTCTTGATAGTCTTACTTGATTATGTTTTCTGAGTACATTTCAACCCATGTCTGTTTTTTAGGATGAGTAAGTGTTAGTGTTGAAGTTAAGAGTTTGATGACTCCTTTGTCTGGCTCACTCTTCCTTAGGTCTCCCTTGCTTCAGTTCCCGCATTGAGCTGGTACTTCATCCTGCTTTTTATTTTTACCCATTTTGTAATCTCACACCATTGTATTTGCTTTAGATAACCGACGATCTTTGTAAGGAGGTAACTGATAAGATTTTTTTTTTTTTTTAACCAGATAGCTGTCAATTGGAGGAGTCGTCATTCCTTTTGTAGATTCATACTACTGTATATTATCATTGTTTATTTGAAGGAATTTTTAAAAGATTTATTCTTTCTTTGTCTCTCTGTCTCTGTCCGTCTGTTTCTCTGTCTCTGCCCACTCCCATGTGTGTGTGTGTGTGTGTGTGTGTATGTGTGTGCATTTGTGAATATGTTTATATGTGTGTGTGCATTTGTGAATGTGTGTGTGTGTGTGCATTTGTGAATGTGTGTGTGTGTGCATTTGTGAACATGTGTCTGAAGGAGCCAGAAGAGAACATCAAATCCAGAGAGATGGAGTTATACACAGTTGTAAGCTAATCTAGGTGGATGCTGGGAACCAAACTCTGGTCTTCTGAATGAACAGCAAGGGCTTTCAATTGATGATCCACCTCTCCAGTCCTTTAATAATAATAATAATAATAATAATAATAATAATAATAATAATAATAATAATGTCACTGTTAAGATCTTTAGATTAATTGTTCAAAATTGTGTCTGAAGATTATTTTGCCGTTTGTTATTCAAAGATATTGCAGTTGTTTGTAGAACTGGATCATGAGCTGTCTTTCAGTCCTATGTGGTCACAAAGACCCCACCTTGGGTTGTTTGTGATGAGAATTCTGATGTCGCTCTTATCTGGCTCCTCTGCACGCCATCCATCTGTCTTTGGATGCCTCAGAACAGTTTCTCCTTGCTCATCTGTAAGTACTTCAGTTGTGCCCCTCAGTGTGGCTCTTTTTCTTTTGTGTTTGGAGCTCACTAACTTGTTTTTTATCTTTTGATACATACATTCCATTGACCTCTGTCTCCCAAACACTTCTGTTGTTTGGTGACGTTTCCCATGGCCCAGGCACCATTGTCAACACTTTTCTCTTTTGTTGCATTTTGAAAACTCCCCAGCGAATGTCTTCCACTTCACCAATCTTTCCTTCTACATCATCAAAACCTTAAGTAATCCCAAAATGTGTGTGTTTTATTTCATGTACTGTCATTTTTCTCCGTGGGTTAAATCTTCCTCTCTCTCTCCCTCCCCCACCTCTCTCTCTCTCTCTCTCTCTCTCTCTCTCTCTCTCTCTCTCTCTCTCTTTCTCTCTCTCTCTCTCTCTTTGTGTGTGTGTGTGTGTGTGTGTGTGTGTGTGTGTGTGTTCTCTACGGCTGCACTTAACTGTTCAGCCATTCTCCAGCTCCATGGATGTATGAAATGGAACTCTATGGTATAAACATCTCCACACGCTCAGTATCATTCCTGGGGTTCCGTGCATTAATTTTTTTCCCCTCATAATCAGTATTCTCGACTTCCTTATAAGGCTGATACGCTTTCATTAGATGTCAGGTCAGACTGGCTTGACAACAGCTGCTTTGTCAACACTGCCGAGTTTCCTAGCTATTTATAACAAGAAGGGTATCTCAGTTTAATTTTCCTATCATGGTCAGAAATGAAAAGGTAGATAAAGTAGTGTCCATACCTCTCATCGAGTTAAGTGCTTCTGCACTACAGTTCTGTCATTTAGAGGCTAATGTTTACATATTCATAATGAGAATTTCACTTTTATCAAAATGGCTGCTCTTGCTCCCTTGTGATCCCCCCACTCCCTGCCCCCTCTCTCTCCACTTGCTCATGGCCAGCCTCTGCTTCTCTCTCTCTCCCTCTCCCTCTACTACCTTCTTAGCTCCCCTCTCCATGCCCTTAATAAACTCTATTCTATACTTTTAAAAAATGCTTACTCCTGTTCTACCATTAAAATATTTGGCTTGAATTAAGATTTTTTATATTAGAATTGTTACGCTATTCCTTTGACATATTAATGATCATCTTATATCTTTTACCCCTTCTTTTATTTTAAGCATTTATTTCAGTTCAAGTGGAATTAGCTTTTGTAATCAGTATGATAATCTTTGTCCTTATAGGGAGAAGTTTGATCTATTTATATTTATTGTGATGTATCTTTCTGTTAATACTTTCATCTTATGGTGCTTCTTACGTTCCTCCTTATCCTCTAGTTATTGTGTGCAGTTTTCCACTTTCTTACTTCATTTCTTTTTTTTTTAAATCACCTCATAAGTTACATGTATTCTTATTTTATTTTAGTTGATTCTATTTTAAAAATAAAAAACAACATTTCTGGACTTCTTTACCATATTTAGAATATTTGAAAACTTTACCAGGGTGTGTTGAGATATGAGTTATCATCATTAATTTCCCCATGTCCTGCCTTGGACTGTTTTGGTTTTGCCAATTTCAGATTGACACTGGCATTTTCTTTCATTTCTCCATGCTTCTCTCTGAATTCTGAGAGATTATCTCTTTTTTTTAACAGACAATTTAAATTATTCATTTCACTTCCTTCAATTTTTAATATGCTCCTCATTGCTTCATCTACATTTTCAAATCCAACAATCATGCTTTTCATTTCAAAGTAAGATCGTCTAAACTCACACAATCACCCTTTGAAAAATACTGTGTATTCTCTAATCTCGTGGAAAATGTGAATTTGATAATAGAATTTTCTTTGCATTTCTTCTGCATGAGAGTACTTTTTTCCAGCTATTCATCTGTTTTCACTCTCTGTGGAACATGAACATTCACTCTTCTGCGAGGGACCCTGAGCAGGCTGCGTTCATCCCCTCAGCTCACCTCCTACTGCCCCTCAGTTCATCCGCATGTCACCCTCTGACCTTGGGCTTCAGGATAAGGCCTAAGTTATCAGCAACAGTGGATACTGACCAGTGCTTTTCCAGACTCCTACAGAGCTTTGATTATCCCTCTCAACTCAGGGTACCATCCTCCGTGCATCTCTGGGAAAGATGGGGAAACCACTTCAGCCCCATGCTCAAGCACAGGATTTCCCAAATCTTCCATTTCCTTGTCATGATTAGCCAATGATCTCAGATTAGAAGTACTAGGCAACCTGAAGGGTCGCCCAGGGACAGTCGGAGGCCATCCTTCTTATTAAGTGGATGACGGCAGAGAAACAGCACTGTTAGTAACAAAGCCAGAGAGAGACTATGGGAAGGAGCAGAAGGCGGAGAGGAGTCTATGCTGGAGGACTTGCCTGACGGAGGAGTGCTGGCCTCACACAGTGGGAGTGCAACCGCAGAGGGTAGGACTGTGGATTAAGATACAGAGAAAAGCCAAGCTCAGCAGCCAATCCAACAGCAAGAAGGGGTGGTGTTGGTATTCGCCTAAAGCTATGGGAAGAAGCCATGTCCAAAGGCCCCTGCTGAGTTGGTGGGTAGAGAGGCAAAAGTCTCTCACTGTGTGGCTCATTCTGAGAACTGAGAGCAGGCATCATGAGACATGTACTCTGAGACCTGGCTTGCCTAATAGTACCTAGGAGAGAATAAACTCTGTGAATCAGAATCGCAGAGTTCCATGTAGTAGATATCTGGTCTGAGATATAGTCTGAGGTGGACCTGAATTTAAGCCTCTGTAACCCACACAGTGAAAGGCAAGAACTGACCCCAGCCAGTGAGGATCTGCCCTTCACCTGTGTTCCCACCACCACCACCACAGACAAATGCATATAAAAACAATAGGGCCCACTAAGGTGGGTCAGTGGGTAAAGCAGCTGCCACACAAGGCTGATGGCCTGAATTCCATCCCCAGAGCCCTCATAAAGGCTGAATGGGAGAACACAAAGTTAATCTCTGACCTCTACACACATGATATGGCACATGTTTCCCCACACATCACAACACAATACTACTACTACTACTACTACTACTACTACTACTACTAGTATATGCATATTCTAAATAAAGAGTAGTAAATAAAGAGTTGGAGAAATCTCAAGTAAATTAATAAGAACAGGCCAAAACCATAATAAGTAAATGGAAAGATTAGAGCAGGAATTAATAAAATGCAAATGAAAAGAACAACGTAAAGGGTCAATGATTCTCTACAAAGTTAAGCAAGGTTGAAAACCTTGTCATCAAACTAATCAAAAGAGAGTGAAGACACAGAGAATAAGAAGTAGGCATTCCGGGGCTGGCGAGATGGCTCAGCGGGTAAGAGCACTGACTGCTCTTCCGAAGGTCCTGAGTTCGGAT
>NW_022196900.1:23790458-23802286 GCF_008632895.1 Mastomys coucha | reverse complement strand
AAAAAAAAAAAAAAAAAAAGAAGTAGGCATTCCAACAGAAAACAGTGGAACCCAGGGGCTCACTGGGTATTCGCTGAGAACTTACATTCTAATAAGCTGGAAGACCTAAGAGAAATGGATAAATTATCAGCAACCAAACGAACCCAAGAGGCTATAAACAAATAGATCTATAACAAGCAACAAGATAGAAAGAGTAATAGAAAGTTTTCCGACTAAACAAAAGTCCAAGTGCAGGGTGATTGGCTGCAGTACTATTACTTCCTTACATCACTCCATAGAGCAGAGAAGGAAAGAAAGCTGCCGGACCTGCTTATGGAGTCAGTACTACCCCGATTCCCACACCTCTCGAGGACACAGCAAATACAGAAAGTCATAGGTCAATCTCCCTGATGATTATGAGTGAAAATTTAATAAAAGTATTTGCTGGCCAAATTCATCTTTACAGATCATTCACCCTGATTGAGTGGGCTACATTCCAGAAATGCAAGGATGGTTCGATGTATGCTGATATATATATGTGTGTAACACATCATATCAATAGACTCCAGAACAGAAGCCATGCGATCATTTCAAGTGTTGCAGAAAAGATCTTCGACAGAGTCCAGCATCCCTTAATGACAACACAACAAAGCATATACATTAGAAACCTGTCATCAACATGACATAAAACAGGGGAAGGGTCAAGAGGTACCACTAACATCAGGAACAAGAGAAGGATTCCATTCCTCCACTCTCATTCAGCAAACTCAGTCCTTGAAGTCTTAGCTAAACCACAAGACAATAAAGGGATGAATGAGACAAAGATAGTGGAGAAAGATGTCAAATATCGCCATTTGCAGAGAAGATAACGCTGTACAAGAGACCCTGGGTTCCCAGAAAGCTCTCTGCACTAATAAGCAACTTCAGCGAAGAGAAAGATACAAAAACCAATGTGTGAGATTAGAATTAGTAGCTTTTCTTTTTGCCAATAGTTGAAAATGCTGATAAAGAAACCAAGAAAATTACCTCCTTCAGAATAAATCATAAGGCAAGAAGCCTGACGATGATGTGAGACTCTGTGCTGATGGTGTTTAAAGAGAAGAAACGGAAGGCCTGGGAAGGTGGAAAGCACCCTGTGCTCACTCAGTGGTGGGCTTACCATGGGGAAGGCATCTAAATGACCTGAAGCAAACCACGGTCTCAGGGCAGCTACCAGAACAATCGTAATGACATCCCTCATAGAACTAAAAGCACAGTCTTTTTAAATGCTTTTAATTCTTTTCTTAATTTTATGTGCACTGGTGTTTTGTCTGGGTGAAGGGTGTCAGATCTTGGAGTTGTGAGCTGCCATGTGGGTGCTGGGTATTGAACCCAGGTCCTTTGGAAGAGCATTCAGTGCTCTTCACACTGAGCCATCTCTCTCCAGCTCCTAGAAAAGTACAATCTTAAAATTACTAAAAGACCCTGGACAGTGAAAGGAATCCTGCGCAGAAAGAACAAGGGTGAACACATCACAACACCAATTTCACATCATACCAAAAGCCATCGCATCAAAGGAGGTTGGACCAATTTCACATCATACCAAAAGTCATAGCATCAAAGGAGGTTGGTACTGGTTCAAAAATACACACATAAATCAATGGAATAGAATAGAAGGCTCAGAATCAAACTTACACAGCTACAGCCACATGACATTTTTACAAAGATGACAAGAATATACACTGGAGAATGGAGAGTCTACAATAAACTGTTCTGGGACAACCATATGTTCACATATACAATGAAATTAGACCCTTGCTTCTCACTCTGTATTAAAAAAAAAGAAAAATTCAAAATGGTTGAAAGGTCTGGAACTCTGAAGTTGTTAAAGGAGAACTTAGGGAAGACACTTTAAGATGCAAGGACAGGCAAAGACTTTCTGGGAAAGATTGTAATAGTTCAGGAACTAATCCCGAGAACTGACATTGCGATTATGTCCAATTAGTTTCTGTACAGCAAAGAAAATGAGTATAGAAACAGGCTATACACTGAGCAAAACGTCTGCTAGCTATACATCTGACTGAAGATTCATCTCCAGGACAGACAAAGACCTCAAACCACAATACCACCCCCTCAACAATACAGCCAATAAATGGGTTAATGAAAGAAGCAGTTTTCAAAAGATGAAATGAAAATGGCCACAAAACATGAAAAAATGCCCAACATCCTTAGCAGTCAGGGAAGCACTGATTAAAATCCACACCATGGATCCTCTTCGCCATGATCAGAATGGCTTCATAAGGAAAACAAATAGTTGACACCAGACAATTCATTTTACTGTTTGTTTGTTTGTTTTTCAAGACTGGGTTTCTCCGTGTAGCTCTGGCTTTCCTGCAACTCACTCTGTAGACCAAGCTGGCCTTGAACTCACAGAGATCCGCCTGCCTCGGCCTCCCAAGTGCTGGGATCTAAAGGGGTGTGTCTGTGTGTACAAGGAGGTACCCTCAGGGACTGGAATGGGAACATCAGAAGCCCTGGAGCTAGACTTACAGGTGTGAGCTGCTTCACGTGGGCCCTGGGAACTAAACCCAGGTGCCCTGTAAGAGAGCACGCACTCTTAACCTTGAAGCGGCTCTTCAGCCTGATATCAGATCTTTAAAGAGACTTAACGTAGCCTCTGTGGAGGAAGCTTTCTTTCTACTTCTCCAATAGCTATTCCTGTGGTTTCTTTTTCATGTCTTATCACATCAGCCTGAATCGTCAGTATACTATTAAATAAAAAATGGCAGCGTTCTGCTCACCTGTCCACCCCACTCCCATAATGAAAACGCCTCTCACTGTTCCCATTAAAAGTTGCTAGCTTGGTTTTAACTAGATCTTTATTATGATAAAGAAGTGTCATACTGCTCCTATTTTTTTTAAAAAAAAATGTTTTGACATCTATTGAAATACATTTTTGGCACACGCTACTATGATCATATGGTTCCTATTATTGAATCTATTGATCTGCTGGGTTGTATTAATAGATGTCCCTGAGCTGACCCTTCCTTGCGTTGCTAGAGACCCTCCATGGTCATGGAATTTTACTCCCTAACAAGCTGCTGAACTGCATTCTCTGAGACTGTATTCTTAAGCGATATTGGATCCTGTTCCTCTTTTGGAAGAAGAAAAAAAAAAAAAAAAAACAGTCCTGTATCAGAGCTCAAAATCAGAACTGTATTTGCCTTGCAAAATGAATTAGCAGGGTTTTTTTTTTTTGCCATCCTTTCTTTCTCTATGTTAAAGAATAATTTATGTAACATGGAAATGCAGCGTTCTGTAAAATTTGGATAGATTTCTCCAGAGACGCTGGGGTGGATAGGAATGTCCTTCTCGGAGAGGGGAAGATCACTCCCTGATGTATTTCTCCCTCTCTCAGATTTCTCACCCACATTTCTTGTGTCTGTTGCATTGCTTTATAATTTTGTAGCCTGTCATCTGTTTAATTGATAATTTTAAAATGAATTTGTTGTAGAATTATGTGTGTTCCCCCTCGATCTGTTTTCATCTTTTTGATTCATTGTTACAATCACTTTCTCATTTCTGATTTCATTTGGGCCTCTTTTCTTTTCTTGATTATATTTGCCAGAGGTTGGTCTCTTTTTTTATTAGCTCTCACAAAGAACCAGCTTTGGGTTTATTTATTGATCCCTCTGTTTTTGTGCCTTCTAATTTGTTTATTCCTGCTACCATCTTTCTTTCCAGACTCTCAGGCTTTCCTTAGGGTCTGTGTGCGTGCTGGGAGTGGGGTAAGAAAAACCTGCTTTCTGGGGTCCAGAGCACTGAGCCTCCTTCATATGGTTTGTTTGTGCTTCAAATTTTTAAGTTATGAAAGCCTGTGACATAGAGCTTATGTCCACTAAGGAGCTAAGAAACTGACTATGATCTTAAGATGTATAATGTGTAATATCAGGGACCTGTGATGGGGGTGCTCTCAGGGGGTGCACTGGGGAATATCTGATCCAAAGATGACTTCGAGGAATGTGTGTGTGTGTGTGTGTGTGTGTGTGTGTGTGTGTGTGTGTGAGAGAGAGAGAGAGAGAGAGAGAGAGAGAGAGAGAGAGAGAGAGAGAGGGAGAGGGAGAGGGAGAGAGAGACTGCTCCTCTACAATTGGTGAAAAAGTCAAGCTCCTTGTTTTGGCTCTTTGTGTTTGAGACACTGTCTCTCATTGGCCTAGTACTTGGTAAGTAAGCAGGCTGCCTGGACAGTGAGTTCCAGTGACCCTCCTGGCTCTGCCTCCCCAGGGCTGGAATTTGTACATGACTGCCTTTCCCCACCAGTTCTGAGGCTCCTACTCAGGTTCTCATGCTGTCACTGAAAACATTTTACCAACTGAGCTATCTCCCCAGGCCCAGGAATGCATCTGTGTCAGCAACCCTCCACTTCTCCACTCCCACCCACCCCTTCTACCACCTTAGCTGGGTTCTACAGGTGGCTGAGTCTTTGCCTGTCTCCATGTGTTTGTAAAAGGAGAAATAGACTCCAAAAGGGTGCATGGCTTTATTGTGGGCTATTAAAAAAAATAGTCTCAAACAACGGGAGGGACTTACAGAGTCCTACTATTATTCAGGGAATGAGGAAAATACTACATTCCTGCTTTTCTTTATTTTTACTAATCTCTTAACTGAAGTTCACTATTCTTTAGACAGACTGAAGCCATGCTAATCATACTATGAAAAGTCTCCAGTAAAAGTCATAGACATTTTCTTAACACAAGTCATGGCTGCAGCCTCAGACACTCACCAGTTATAGCCTTACCGAAAATTCATCCTTCTCTCCTTCCTTCTTTCCTTCCTTTTTTCCTCCCTCTCTCCCTCCTTCCTTCCTCCCTCTCTTCCTTCATCCCTCCTTCTCTCCTTCCTCCCTTTCTCCCTCCCTGCCTCCCTGCTTCTCTCCTTCTTCCCTTCTTCCTTCCCTCCTCTCCTTCCTCCCTTCCTCCCTCCCTCCTTTCCTTCCTTCCTCCTTTCCTTCCTCCCTCCCTTCCTTCCTCCCTCTCTCCTTTTCCCTTTGTCCCTTCCTTCCTTCCTCCCTCCTCCCCTCCCTCTCACCCTCTTCCTTCCTTCCTTCCTTCCTTCCTTCCTTCCTTCCTTCCTTCCTTCCTTCCTTTTACATCACACATGTCAGCAGACTCTCTACCACTGAGCTACAGCCTCTAGGGTGTATTTTAAAAGCAAAATGATGAACCAGGCACCTGTACACAACTGTAACCCTAGTTCTGGGGGAGGCCCAGACAGGGTGCTGGCTATTCTTATATCAACTTGACACATAAACTAGAGTTATCAGAGAGATGGAAGCCTCAATTAAGAAAATGCCTCCATAGGTCCAGCTATACGGCATTTTCTTAATTAGTGGTTGATAGGGGAGGGCCCAGCATATTGGGGGGGCATCCCTGGACTGGGGGCCCTGGGTTCTATAAGGAAGCAGATGGTGCAAGCCATTAGGAGCAAGCCTGTAAGCAGCACCCCTCCATGGCCTCCTGGCCTCCGTGTCAACTCCTGCCTCCAGGTTCCTGCCCTGCTTGTTGTCATCCTGACTTCCTTTCATGAAGAGTGATGATGAGGAAGTGCAAGTCAAATAAACCCCATCCTCCCCAAGTTTCTTTGTTTACGGTGTTTTGCAAGAGAAGTGGTAGGACACAGGGGGATCAGGATTTCAAGGTAGCGGGAGCTATACAATGAGTTTGAGGCTAGCTGAGACTGTATAACAAGACCCTGTCTCAAAAAAACCAAAACTCTCCCTAATGTTGACTTCCACATGAACACATACTCACAAAACACACACAACAGGATTGTATTTATATACATTTCAAATATAGGCAAAATGAAACTATTCTCTCACATGTGTGTGTATACACTCGTGAGTGTGTGTATACATTCATGTGTGTGAGTGTGTGTATATACTCATGTGAGTGTGTGTGTGAGTGTTTGTGTTTGTGTGTGTGTGTTCACTCATGTGATGGTCAAATGGTATTTTTTAGTATCTGATTTTTTTCCTTCCACCATGTAGATTCCAGGGATTGAATTCGGGTTATCAGTCTTGGCAGCAAGCCCCTTTATCCACTGAATCATCATGCTGACGTCCAAATTATTATTTCTTCCTACTTCAAAAATAAGGCCATGAAGAAATAAAACCAAAGAGAGGAAGGCGCGGCGCTGCCTGTGTGGAGTGGGGTTGTGGGATTGGAGAAAGGCTTCAAGGGACGGAAGCAATCGGTGTGCCCACTCTCCACCCGTGCTTCGTGAACTTCCCATCACATGGTTTTAAAAACAGCGTGGGGGCAGGGCAGACATCCAGAAGGCGACAGCCCTCCCGGGTTTGCTGACCAGGTCTTGTGTTTTCTTTTCAAAGTGCCAGCTCTCACTTTAATACGTTCTGAAGCTCCGTGAGTTTGGTTTATTCAAGATTGTTCTCTCTCATTCTCCTGGGGGTCCTTCCACGACCTCTGCCCAATGGTGGGCCTGGAGGCAGAGCTCCCTTAGAGACAGAGAGACTTCAAGGTACTCATTTGACTGTCAATCAGTTACCTTGAAATTCCATCTGACAAGTATCTATGCCTCTTCTTGCAATTTAGAAAGTCACCACCTTGGGGCGTTGCTCCATTCTGCAGATGAAGAAACTGAAGACCAGAAAGGTCAGGGTGAACTATCCAAGGATGCATAGCAAGCAACTCAGTGGCAGAGCTGGTACCCAGTTGTCCCATTTGTCTGCCCCTCCCATTCCCAGCCCTCTTTGCAGGGGCTAATCCAGAAAGCCTGTTCTGAGCTCTGCACCTAAATAAAATGCCCCTCCCACCCCGCCTTGCTCCTGCTGAGAGTCCAGTGGCCTCTTCCCATCCAGCTGGGGCAGCCATTGCTCAAGGCAGTGAGCAGGGACAGCTGCAGCTCCCGCACGGACTTATTGCGCCATCACTCTCTTCCTGTCAGGTCTTATTGCGCCAGCATCTCCTAAATGACAAAGTTGGATTCATTAACTGTAAATTCAATCAAACTTGAAAGAGAGAGAAAATAAAAGTGACTTGGAACAAGAGGGATGGAGGGTGCTGGTTGGCAACGCGGAAGCGGCCCAGGCCGGTTCTCAGTCTTGGCCACAGGCAGAAGGCAGTACCTACCTAAGCTCCGCGGGGATGCAGCTGCCCGCAGCCAGGGTGAGGCCTTGGGCAAATCTCTGTACCTCTCTCAGCCTTAGTGTGCTCCTCTGTAGGTGGGGGCTACAGCGGCTTCCTACAAATGGGTGGAGGGGGAGATAGGGGAAGGGCTGCTATTAAGAAGGAAGGAAGCAGTGGTCAGGGATGCACTTACTAGACCTTTCTCACTCCCAAGCACCAGATCACCGGCAGAAGCACTCTGGCAAGGGGATCCCTGGCTTGAGGCTGGGAGGAGAGGGAGCAGACGGTGGACTGCACGTTGGAACTACTCTTGTGGGTGGGGAAGGGTTTCCCAGATCTCAACTGTGCATTTTTGACTCACAAGAGGAATGCCTTTCATGTCTTGAAATGACTCAGTGGGTAAAGCGCTTGCTTTGCAAGTGTGAGGACCTGAGTTGGGATCCCTGGCATCCACATAAATGTGTCTGTAAACCCACTGCTTCTAAGGCAAGATGGGGAAGGGAAACAGAATCCTGAAGGCCAGCTAGCCGAGTGTTTGGAACAGCAAAAAGACACCCTACTTTAAACAAGATGGGAGGCAAGGCTGTCCTCTGACCTCTACACATGTGCATGACACATGTACACTTGCAAGCATATATACACACCACACACAACATGCACACAACATGCACAAAGCTAGGAATGTCTTTTCTGTCAGGTTGTGTGTATAAAAGTGGAACCATTTTATACTGAAGTAGATATATGTTATTTTTATTGTTATATGGAATTGATTTTATGACCTGCTGTTGAAAGCCTTAGCCAAGGTAACACAGCAAGCTGGAGGTGCAGCTGGGGCTGGACCCTGCTCCTTTGGGCCCCTGGTGGATAACAAGACGCTTTTGATAGCTATCCCTGTTTGGTCTACAGGGCCTGTTGGGTGAGCACCCAACCAGAAGCAGAGAGAAGGCAGATGTTGTTATGTGAGACTGGAAAGCACAGTCAGGCTGCCACTGTAAGGCTCAGAGGAAAAGGCTCCCATAAGCACTTGCACACCACGGGAGTCTGATGAACAGGAGTTGAGTGAGGGCATTCAGCAAGCAAGCCAACCTGGTCTGATCCTGATGCTGCCACTGTGGTGTCCTGGGCCCTTGGAAAGGACACGTCTTTCTGAGTGTCCTTTTTACCTTTACAGATATGTGGAGAGTGTGAAAGGTTGATGTCCCCTACACCTGATTAAGAAGGGACACTAGAAGTTCCTTTGGATCTCCCACGGGCGCTTCGAAGCACTGCCACCTACTGGTCACTCCCTCTCATTACATTCCCTCGGTTGGGAGGGTTCTATATTCACCCACATCAGGCAAGTTCTCTGAATCTACAGAACAACCTTGTAGGAAAAGGAAGTCTCTTTAATTTGCCTTATGTGTGAGATAACTGGGGAACCAGAGAGGTTGAGTGGATTATTCAAGGACACACAGGAAACCCACATGGATGTCGTGGCCCCCAATCCAAGGTTGGGATTTAGCTTTAAGTGACAAAACCCAGGAGTCTGCTCAGCTTTAGGCTGGATGTGGGCTCAGTCTGGGCAGAGGGAAGGGAGGTGACAGTATATATGGATGGCTGCAAGATGTGGCACATTTCAGACTGATTAACTTGCTTCAGGTTCCCAGGAAACCGAAGTATAGGAATTACGTCACCGGTCTGGGGCAATCCCCTGGCTGACACAGTCCCTGCTCAGAGTCTGGAAGGCACTGTTGGTTTCCTGGAGTGAATAAGTATGGCTTCGTGGTGGCTGGAGGGCTGGCTCGAAGGTCAGACTCCACTCCTGTCATCTTATTGGCCATATGAACTTGGGCATGTAGGGGAAACTGTCTACAAAGTAGGGAGTCTCTGTTTCTGCATTTGTAAGAGGGAGACATCGGTCACATCTTAGCGCACTGCATGCTGTCTGGATCGAGAGAGGTAATCTCATGAAGCATTCAGGCACCTGGCACAAGACACTTAGCAAACAGGTAAACACCTCTAACCGTGTTGAAACACTGAAACGTCAGCAGCCTGGATTCCACCGCTCTTTGTCGCTGGATCCTTTAGTGACCTTGGCAACCCACCCCTCAGTCCTCCCCTCCGTCCTCCCTGGACTCCTCTCCTCTGCTGGGTCTCCTCCACCCAGGTAGTTGGGTTGTTCTGCTGAGCTGTCCCTCTGGCTGCATGGTGACTATGTCACTGTGGAAGGCCACGTTCAAGGTCAGCGGGCGGTAGCTTGGCTAGCACCCATCCACATCTCTGGTTGGGATGGCTCTTTTCTTTCTGTTCTTCTTGGAACTATTTTAAATAGCAAGGTCAAACAAGCAGGGCTACAAATCAATTTAAACAAAAGCGCTGAGGCACATACTCTTGAACTCCAGGGGGACTTAAAATAGCTTCCCCATCATCCCCAGCCAAATGCCCAATACCTGGGATCCCTGGCATCGTGAACTAATAAACTGTCCTCATGGAAACTGAGCAGAAGGAAACCCCAGAGTCAATCTGGCCGAGAGGCCAGCTTGGATTCACAGAGCCACACTGTCTTCTCCCCAGTCCTGGGGCTGCACAGAGAGGTGGTTGCATTCTTAGGACAGGAATAGCTTACTCATTAATATAAGCAACACTGGTGTAGGCATCTTAGTAACGACCCTGGCTGCTCTAGGAGTCGCCAAGGATGCCCAGCTACCTTACACAGTGAGGTTGTAGGGGATGGGAATCACATAACCAGGGCTGGGGAGGGTCTCTAAGAAGGTGAGATGCACAAAGTGCTTCCTCTGTGCCTGGTGTGTGCAAGGTCCTTCAGGTGTGATCAGTTCACCCCCCACAACTATGCTGTTTGAAGGGTGTTTTCATACTGGTTTTAGAAATTATACCTTTATTGAGATATAATTAATTACTACCAATTCATCTTGACATGCACCCTCAGCAGTTTTAATATCTGTCAAAATCACAAGCTGCTGTGTTCAGGAACATTCTCATTACCTCCCATAGGAACTCCAAATTCTTTAACAGTTACTCCTCGCTCTCCCCTTCGAGTCTCTGGCAATCATTCCTCTGCATTCTATCACACAGATAACCAAATCTAGCCATTTCACAGGCATGGATTTATATAATATGCGGCCTTTTAAAAGCCAAGGACCACTCTGTAGCTCTGTGTATAGAATTTACTATATACCTTAGGCTGGGTTTGAACTAATGATCCTTCTACCTCAGCCTCCCAGGTGCTAGGATTTCAAGCCATTGACATCATACCCAGTCTATGTGACTGGTTTTTTTCCATGTATCATGGTGCTTTTGAGGTGCACCCATGTTAAAGTGTTATGTTACAACTGAATAGCATTCCATTGTACAGCTAAAATCCACTGTGGTTTTCCAATGGTCAGCTGAGGTTCTCCACTGGCTGTCTAGTATAAATAAAGCAGCTGTGAACATCCTCTGAGCATTTCTGGGTGTACATGTGTCTTTACACATTCCTTCAGCATTGGAGAAGTGGACCTGCTGAATGCTGAACTCACTATGATAGATCACTATGATACTATTTTCCAAAGCAGATGGGGCCTGCACCTCTGGAGCTCAGTATCTTTGTGTCTCCATCAAGCTTGTGATTCTGTATCCTTTCAACTATGGCTGTCATAGCAGACATGAAGGAGCCCCGTGCAGTGGTTTTAGTTTGCATTTGCCTAGTGTACCTTCCATTATTTGTATGTCTTTCTTAAGATACATAGCAAATCTTTGGGTACTTGGGGAAATAACAACTTTTAAACTTTCTTGAGCTGCAACATTTCTTTGTGTCTTCCACACAGATCTCTTATCAGATGTATGAATTGCAGGTACTTCCATTCTCCTGATAGCATATTTTTAATTTTATTTTTGTTCTTTGAAGTCTATTTTTGGAATATTTTTCTTCTATGCTTAAAAAGACATACTACTTTACACAAAGCACCTATATTTATACCTCTATTTTCTTCTAAGGGTTTTACAGTTTTAGCTCTCACATTTAGATCTATGATCCACTTGGACTTAGTTTTAATAACAGGCAAGGGTAAGTTTACTCATTAGTATACGGAAAGCCTGTATCTCTGCTGATTTTTATTTATTTGTCAATAGACAGGGCTTCACATTTCCTAGGCTGGCCTTGATCTCACTGTGCATCTGAGGATGGTCTTGAACTTCTGATCCTCCTGCATCTCTCTCCTGAGAGTTAAGACTGCAGGTGGACTTTGCTAGACCTGTTTGTGTGGCATTGGGTATTGAGCCAAGGGCTCCACATGTGTTAGCCAACCACAATGCCAGCTGAGCTACACCCCATGCCCAGACCATTGGACCACCTCCTTGAATTGTCTCAGCACCCTTGTCAAAACTCCATTGCCAGCCATGGATGGAGGACCTGTTTCTATATGCTCAGTTCTGTGCCCTTGACATTTGTGCTCATCCTTAAGCCAGCACCATGTTGCTTCCTGATGCTGGACAGTCAACTGGACACAAGCTAGAGTCATTGGAGAGGAGGAAGCCTCAATTAAGAAAATGCCTCCATAAGACCGGGCTGTAGGTGAGCCTCTAGGACATTTTCTTAATTAGAGATTGATAGAGGAGGGTCCAGCCCATTGTGGTGGGGCCATCTCTGGGCTGATGGTTTGGGGTTCTGTAAGAAAGCAGAATGAAGCCGGGCGGTGGTGGCGCACGCCTTTAATCCCAGCACTTGGGAGGCAGAGGCAGGCGGATCTC
>NW_022196900.1:23774840-23790391 GCF_008632895.1 Mastomys coucha | reverse complement strand
AAAAAAAAAAAAAAAAAAGAAAGCAGAATGAGCAAGTCATGAGGAGCAAGCCAGCAAGCAGTACTCCTTCATGGCCTCTGAATCGGTTCCTGCCTCTAGGCCCCTTTCTTGCTGGAGTGCCTGCCCCGACTTCCTTCGGTGATGAACAGTGATGTGGAAATATAAGCCTAATGAACCCTTTCCTTCCCACTTTGCTTTTGCCATGGCGCTTCCTTACAGCAAGAGTAACCCTGACTAAGACGTTTGAAGGAAGTGTTGAATCTGAAAAGTGTGAGCCCTCCAACTTATCTTTTTCGAGACTGTGTTAATCCCCGCCCTTATGTTTCTGTGCGGTTTAGGGTCAGTTTGCCGATTTCTGAAAAGAAACTGGTTCACGTTTTTGCAGTTTCATGAATGTCTCAGCAATATTAAATCTCCCACAAGAACAGGATGTCTTCTCGCGGCTCTAGCTTTCACTTCTTTCCTTTCAGGGATGCTTTGTAGTCTCAAGTGGCAAAGTCTTGTACTTCTGTTGCCAAATATATTGAGAATTCTTTTTGACAATAATGCGAACATTTTTTTGTTCCTTGAATTTGTTTGGGCTTTTTTTGTTGCTAGTGTCAAAAATACAATCAGTTTTCGCGTCTGGCAGCATGGCTACTGGCACCGTCGTCCTGAGAAGCAAGAGTCAGCTGAGGTGGACCAGTGGCTTCAGATCGCCTGACTTTCGATCCTCTTGAATTTTCCCTTTCTTACCCCCCTTTTCTCCTCAAGGAAATCCTGCTTGTTAAAACAGGCTCCTCCACTTCTCCCCGCTGCCCCATCATTCCCATCTTCTCCCCACTGACAAAGGAAGTGAGTGTAGAGAGAGCGTGACTGTGGGTGGGAAGGAGATTCCTGTGTCCTCCCCACTGAGCACCGGGATCCAGCCCTGCTTAAAGCCAGATCTTCTGGACAGCCGGGGCTTTTCACACATGGGTCTCTCTGTGCTGTCCCATGCATTCAGAGGGACTGAAGCCTCTCTTATCCAGCAAATAAAAGGCAAGTGAGAAGAATGAGTTTGAAGTGAACTCCATGTGGCTCTCCAGAAGTTTCTCTCTGCCGCACCAGCCGTAGGTACCTCTGACACTCACTCTACTTGCATGAGTCTGTGAGAAGCTCCTGGAGATAAGTGGAACTTGAAGTATGGAACAGAGGGACAAAGACATGTAAGTGTGGAGAGAGAATCAAGAAAACCAAGCCCACAGCAGACCCTAATTCTTATCTCTTATAGAATCCTGCTCACCTTCAATCTCCCTGAGAACTAGGGGTTTCCTGGGCTAGGATTCTTGCCTAGCTGGCTTGCAGGCCCATCCTAAGCACAAAGGCCCCAAGACTTATCATGACAAATCTGGAGATGGACTTGCCCAATCACCTCATAGAATTCCCAATAAACCTCCGAGAGTTACAAGATAGAGACAGTCTTGGCCATTGGACAGTTGGGTAAACTGAGTCAAGACAGTATAGAGGGACTTACTTAAAGATTGACAGCTCCTAAAAGACTAAATGGACCTGGATCTTGAGTCTCCACATCTGATACTTTCACCATAAACCAGGGAGGTTGTGGAGCCTCCTTGGGATTTGCCTGGGGCCTGAGATTTCCCATAATCCAATTAATAAATTGTCCAAGATGGAGGGCCAGCTCCCAATTAGTTCTCCTGCCTCCCTGGTGCCTCTTGGAGCTTCGTGGGTAGCAACTCCCTGGGAAGAGAGGAAAAGCCCCCACCCTGTTCTCTCTCTTTGGGAATCGGGGGTCTGGAAATTAGCTGATTCTTGATAAGCCCTAATTATAAATTAGGTCTTATTATCTGTGGCTCCTGGAACTACGCTGGTGAATTAAAACTCTAGGAAAAGGAATATTTCAATTAACCATGTGAACTCAGGTAATTGCCTGCTGAGGCGAAGCCCTCACAGAGCAGGTGACGGTGCAGTTATGAGGGCATCAGAAGGGAGAGGCAGGGACCAAAGAGTGGGTAGGTTATGTGAGGTGAAAGAGAGGGCAGCCCCTCCAAAAAGGTATTTCCTGGGCCATCAGCCTGGAAGTGATGAGCCTTCTCCATATATCCCCACCAGGGCCTCAGTCTTAGAATCAAAGGCATGGGTCCTCTCTCTGCTAATACAGCAGAGCCTCTGCCTCCGTTTCCTCACTTGAAAATGAGTAATCAGATGTAGTAATGGACACTGCTAGGAAGAGTGGGGTACTATTAGGTATTGGGGCTTGAGTTCAGAAGGATGCTCTTAAATGAGGACTCCGGAGAGAGGTAGGATGTGCTTGAGCTGACTCCAGGAGTCTAGAGGGAACAGTCGCCATCCTCTCACCCATCTGTCTGCCTATCCGTTCTTCAAATATTTATGGCTTACCAAGAGCTAGACACTGAGCAGGTAGCATGGAATCACCAGCTAGCAGGGCATGGGGAGTGTGGGAAGGGGGGAATAGGAGAACAAGTAAGCCCCTTTCTCTTTCTCGTTCCCCACGCCACGTTCGTAGCCCTCCTGGGTGATGATGCATTTGGACATGGGGGTGAGAAGGATGCTCTACCTCTGAGACCCTGTGGACAAAGGCCAGTGTGGGAGTGTGTGTTTCTGGAAAGTGCCCCTTTCTCTCTCCCACTGTTGCCTCACGCAGCAGCAACACCTAAATCCGCGATTTCTAATAGGAATTCTGGAAGACGCCATGAAGAATGGGAGAATCTGTTTGAATCTGACTGGTGTAGAGGAGATGAGGGTCCATTGTGGCCCTGAGGTGGCTCTTTGGAGTCGATGGGGAAGAATCCTGGGACTCATTCTCCGGGGACTCACCTCAGCAGCTGTCGTAACTCACCGAGGCACTCTCTGCTCTTACCTCGTAGAAACACTGGCAGAAATGTCCATCAAACTTTGCTGAACTTTTGAAAGTCAGCTGGAGGAGAGACAATTCAGAGGTGAAAGTAGGTCAAGGGAAACCCGATTTTATTGTTCACAGGGGTAAACAGGGTCTCAGAGAACACTGTGCTGCCAAGCCTCCAGGATCCCTTCCCTGGAAGAGAACAATAAAGACAGAGCATGTAAGACAACCCTGCCGCTTCCCGCCAGAAGCTTTCGTTAAAATTCCATAAGCTGCTAAACAAATTCTCCTAAGTACTCTCCTTGAAATTCAGGCTCAAAGATGCCCCTGTATTGGTCCAGCCACCAAGCCCTGTCTCTTGGAACCACAAATCCCTTTTCTAATGTTGGAATGACTGGCTAACAGTCTATGCCTGAATACCAACAGCATTGGGGGGACACCTTATCACCTCAAAAAAAGAAGAAGAAAAGAAAAAAAATAGTTTATTTCCAGAACACTGTGATCACCCTAAAGTTGTCTTTGTAAGGGGCTGGACTTGAATCTCCATTCTGGCTGTGTGTAGAGCCATGGCAGCTGTGTTTGTGTCCAGGGCTGTAGCTGCTTGGCACTCCTAAGAACCTTCCTTTCCATGAGAGGAAACTTCCTTCTTGGTATTTGCTGGCGCATCCAAACATTTAATTATAAAAGCTTCTCGAAGGCGATAGATGTTTAAAATTAAGATGAATACACTCATTTTGGCCAATAGCACAGACGGCTATTACTCTGAAAGCCCCAATTCATTACTGGATATTGTAACGGAACGCTAACACTTGCACAACAGCCTGGAGACCTGTCTCGCATGCACAATCAGCAGGCCCTGCCTGGGCCCTTATACTCGAGGAGGGAAACAAGCAAAACCCAAGCACATGCCCTTGGGATGATTGCCTTTCTAACGGAAACACTGATGGACCATTAATTAACAGCAGTTCCTTTTGCATGGTCTGATGGTGCAGCTCAATCCCTGGCCCAGCCTCGTGAGCATGTCTGAACTACAGAGTTCAGATTGGGATTCCTGATTTCTCTCTCTCATCTCAAAATCACCAGGATGCTCTCTAGCTGCTATCCCCTCCATCCACCAGGGGGCACCTGCCATTTTCCACCCGCGTCAGAGTGCTTGGGACAAACGGCTCAATATCAAGGCACCAGTGGACCATTTCTCCACCAAGGCATTAGGTACATTGCCGGCAATGAGCAGTCCTCGAGTGGACTCTGTCATTTTGTATTTGAAGCCCTCCAGCGTCTCTTGCTTCTCCTGAGAGATAGTCTCAAATTCAGTCAGGGACCAACTTTCTGTGGCTTGGCTTCCCTTAGCTCTTGAGACTCCTACTGTTCTCAGTGCTATGAACTGCCTGGACCGTCTCAACCTTTTTCTACATGGAGCTAGTTTCTTTTCTTTCTCTATTATGTTGTGACACAGCCTGGGCCTTCACTCTGAGGTTGGCTCTGTGCTGCCTGGACCATGATGTCATCACTAGAAACATGAGGCAACCAAACCTCTTTGTTTGATACACTACTCAGCATCAGGTATTCCATTATAGCAACAGAAAACAAAGTAAGACAGCAGGGCACAGATGGCCATTAGATACTTTCTTCTTTTCCCTGTTTGGGTACCTAGTTTTTGTACCATTCCATCCTGAACCATGCCTTTTTGTATCTGATACAGGTCTTGTGCATAGGAGACAAATAATACGTGAGTGAAAACATAACATACATAATTCCAGATCACATGGCACTCAGGCCCAGGAAAGAAGCTGATTGACTTGGGCTTTCAAGTTCTGGTTTCAGATCTCACATATACCTACACCATAAGGAAGAAGCCAGGGTGTTCTAGTTTCATTTCTGTTGTGCTAATCATGACCAAAACCTACTTAGGGAAGAAAGGGGATAATTCCAGCCTAGAATTCCTGGTTACAGTCTACCACCATAGGAAAGTCAAGGCAAGGACTTCAAACAACTATTCATATATCACAGCCATAGTCAAACTCAGAGAAATAAATGGAGGCATGAGTGCTTCTTTGCTGTGCTTTGCTGGATTTCTCCACTCTTATACAGTTTAGGACTGTCTGCCTAGGGAATGGTGCTACCCATAGTAGGCCAGGCCTTCCAATATCAACTATTTTGATTAAGGCAATCCCCCACAGACATGCCCATAAGCCAACTCAATGTAGACAATCCCTCATTGGTACTCTCTTCCTAGGTGATTCTGGATTGTGTCAAGTTGACAATTAACCATCACACCAAGGTACAATTCACCTATTGTCCCCTGACACCCAGACAAAGAGATTTTAAAGAACTGGCTCACCTGCTAGTAGAAAGATGGAATTTAAAATCTGAAGATGAGGCCAGTGAGTTGGAGATCCTAGAACAGTTCAAATTCAAAACAGTTTGCCAGCAGAATTTTTTCTTCCTTGGAGTAACCCTCCTACCCCTACAGAGACTTTCAATGGATTGGATATAATCCATTCTCACAGGGGGGATATTCTTTAGTTAGTCAGTGTAAATGTTAATCTCATCTAAAAACGCCTTCACTGAGAACAGCTAAAAGATGTGTAACCAAATTTTTGGATTTCTGGATATCATAGCCCAACCAGGTAGATATTTATACATAACTAACCAATTATAGAGGTTACCAGGGAATGGGGACAGAGTTAGGAGCAAAGAACCCATTCAGTTCAGCTCCTGGGACCACTCTGGACTCCAGAAATGTGGCAGCTCAACAGATTGCCTGGAAGCCTTAAGGGGGTGATTGTTGATAGCCTCTGTCTCTCATGAGAGGAGACCTCGCTGAGGGTTCCAAGGATGGCATAAAAACATATGGCCCACAAAGGACTCTAATGAAGAAGATGGAGATAATGTGGTGGCCCTTAGCCTAGAGCATCCACCAAGGACCTGGTGGAGTGACGGTTCTCCAGTGAGTGGAGAAAGAAACTGTTGAGGAACCAATGTGGAATATGAATGCTGCTAGTGGAGTGTGCCTCACTTTGTGTTCAAAGGCCCTGGAAAGGTTGAATCCTGGCATTGGTGCCCTCCTCCACTGGAGGCAAGATCCTAGTCTCTGCAGGGAGGCGGTGGCAGCTGATACTCACTGAGCCTCCCATGATAAGCCCTCTTTACAAAATTCATATTGTTTAAGCACAGCTAATTCCCAATATCGGTTCAATCGACAGTTGTGAGAGGTCCATCTTCCAGCAGGAAAAACTGAGGCCCTAGAGGTTAAATGGCTTGCCCAACATCATCATAGCTGAAAGCTCGCTGGCTCCAGAAAGCCTGGGGATCAGCCTGCTCCATCGCACACCAGCTCCTCATCAGGCATACTCTTCAAGACGAGGCCGGACATTCAGTATTTTCTCTGCTACTCAAGGTCCACATGACCCAGACAAATCATTCTTCTTTGGTGCCTCAGTTTACCATTACAGTATAGACTAATGATTCCTGCTTCCTGGGATTGTTAGAAGAATCTGTGTGATCTTGGATATAAGGCATGTGACACACAGTTCACATTTTGTTTTCAGTAAATCATGGCTATTAATAACTATAGCAGCATAAATGGATGGAGGGGTTGGCTCTCCAGACACCACGGTGGGCTCACTCAGCCCCGTGTGTGGAGGACAGACACTGAAGGTTATAATCACACCCTGGTTCCCATTGCCTTTTGTGCTTCCTAGGACTTTATCATCCAAACAGCCTCTGTCGCATGCAGAAATGACCCAAAGCTGTTCCACCACACCTCTCCTATGATAGACTGAACCCATGGGCCAACATAAACTGTTCCTCCCACCCAATATAGCGGCATTAGACTGGTCAACTGTCCTAGTTTGCTAATCTCTAGTCATCACGGTACCTAGGTTGGCCTGTCACCATAGAGCTCCCTTGCTTGCCACAGTGCCTGGTACCCAACAATGCTGAACTTACCCAATACTTCACTGATGACACAGCTCCTCATTTAATTGCCACAAAGCTTCATGAGAGGTGCATAGTCATCGCCCCCACTGGGGGAGCAAGAAATAGCCTAGGGAGCTTGGAAATCTCACTTTAAAGCCACCAGTGAGAATAGACGGGATGGAAAAGCTAATTTTCCTTTCCTAGAACTGGTCCCAGCACGGCTTTGTGTAAGAAACTCTCCTGGTCTCTCTCTCTCTCTCCTCTACCCCACCACACACTGGGACCTTGTATGGCTGCCATTGCCTTGCTGCCGGCTGGACATACTTCCAGCTCAGGACTTCTAATGCCTCACTGTTTCTCTGCAGCCTGGAGTGGGCCTGGCCCCAAAGCCCTCCATGACAGGTTCAGGGACTTCTGAGAGAACTCACTGACACAGAGAGTGGCTGGGGTCTAGCCAGAGAGGCCAAGAATAGAGCATTTGCCACACCAGCAAGCAGAACAAGTAGCATGGGACACTGGGCTTCCCCTGGTGAGGGCAGGTCTCTCAAAGACCACAAACTGCTGGGCCTGTGTCTCCAACTCCCTGGAGGCTGAGGAGGACTACAGATTCAATGCCTACCTAAGCTACAGAGTCAGTTTGAAGCAGGCCAGAGTAACTCAGTGATCCTGTCTCAAAAGTTCAGAAGGAGTTAGGTTGTGGCAGGAGAATGCTTGCCTAGCATGTGAGAGGTCCTGGCTTCCAACCCAGCATCAGGAAGATAAGGAACAGAATGAAGAGAGAATCTTCATGCTCCTTGGCACACCTCAAAATGCTTACGCTCCTGCTCTTTTTGGGGGGCACAGGGCTGAGCCCCACGTGTTTTTCCTTGGGTCACATCACCTTCATGTGCTCTGTTGCTGGTGGGGCAGCACTTTACCCCGTGGCTTCAGAAAACACAGAACTGAAGAACCCAGCTGCTAGGTTGGTCATGAAGCAGTGGGGCTGGTCATCCTGATTTAGTGTCTGCACCCAAGAGGATGAGGAGGGCTGACATTACAGGGAGCACACAGAATACAGAGTCCTCCCCACCCCCAAGATCTAAGGGTGTGGACTGCTTACACATCCCCTGGGGGAGTTAAAGGGTTTCTAATTTGTACCCAAATGTAGTTAGAGGACGAGCCCTTGGCAACGGACTAAGTCAAAGAGACTCTTGTCACACACAGATGTCTTAACCAGGAGCCCTTCACCTGCGCCCAGACGCTAACTGTTCAGGTTTCTAGCTTTGGCATCCATGAGGAGGTTGGTTTCTCACTTGAGCACGGAAGGTCCTAGGTTCAGGTTTCAGGTGTTCTGCCTTAGACTTGTCAGCTCCTTAAGGGCAGAATCTATTAAATGATTCATATTTTAATCTTTATCCACTCTAGTGCTGACGGAGACTCTGACACGGCAGCACGAAGATGGTGGCCTCTGAAATGTGGGGCAGTCTTAAGGGGTGACTGAGAAAATCTACTTCTCACCCTGTACTTTGTAGTATTTGTGGCAGATAAAGATTGGCACAAACTAACTTGGTGACAGGGGAAGTTATTGTAACTAGCCATCCCTGTTCGCCTAGGACTTGCCTGGATAAGCCAGGATGGGCTAGTGGCCTCTGATGATGGGAATGAATAACTGTAGCTGACTTGCCAGGTTGGCTGGCCCTGAGAAACTCTATGGATTATTTCATTTAAGCTTCATGGGAGCCTGTGAGTGTAATCATTACTCCCATAGCAGAAACATACATTAAAGCCTTAAATCAGGGAAGGCTGAGATGAGAGAAGACTCAGCAGCCAGGAGCTCACATTGTTCTTGCTCTTGACCAGAGTTCAATTCCCAGCTCATTCAGGGAACCTCACAACCACCTGTAACTCCAGGGGAAGTGAGCTGCTAGCCTCCTTGGGTCCCTGCTCTTCTGTGCACATACCTGCACATACATGCATGTGTGTGCAGACACACACACACACTCTGTCTTAGAATTTTACTGCTATGAACAGACACCATGACCAAGGCAACTCTTATAAGGACATTTAATTGGGGCTGGCTTATGGGTTCAGAGGTTCAGTCCATTATCATCAAGGCAGGAGCATGGCAGCATCCAGGCAGGCATGGTATATAGGAACTGAGAGTTCTGCATCTTCATCTGAAGGCTGCTAGGAGAATATTGACTTCCAGACAGCTAGGATAAGGGTCTCAAAGCCCACACCCACTGTGACAGACTTCCTCCAACAAGGCACACTTCCTCCAACAAGGACACACCTGCTCCAACAAGGCCATTCTCTGGAAAAGCATATTCAAATCATCACACACACACACACACACACACACACACACACACACACATACACACACATACACACACGTATGTGGAGGACAGAGATCAACATTAGGAGTCTTCCTTAACCAATCTCTATCTTTTCTTTTTCTTTTAAAATATTTTACTCTTATAAACCGTGTGTGTGCATGTGTGTGCGTGTGTGTGCGTGTGTATATGTGTGTGCCACACATGGGCAGACGTGTTGTGGTGTGCTTGTGGAAGTCAGAGAACAGCTTGCAGGTGTCACTTCTCTTCTTCTACCACACGGGTCTCAGGGCCAGAACTCAAGCCCTTGGATGCCATAGCGAGTGCCTATTGAGTGCCTACTGAGCCGTCTCCCAGCCTCACCTTATCCTCTGTGACAGGTCTCTCACTGAACCCTAGCAACCAGCCAGAGCTCTAAGGAATCTGTCTGTCTTTTCTTGCTACTGCTCTAGGCTTGTAGACATGCACATGAGTACTAGGGATCCAAACTCAGGTCCTCATGCATGGTAGTCCTGCTAGTAACTGAGACATCTCCCCAGCCCCTGAATACTGATTCTTAAGCAAGAAATGACTTAATTGTTTCTCTGCACTATGGCGATTACCTTCCTCCCCATAAGCCTTCTCTTCTAGCTATATGATTTGACCAAGTGTCATAGTAAGGTTTTTTGTTGCTGTAGCAAAATACCTGAAGCTAGGTGTGTTCTCTTCTAAAGATATATGTTTACTTAGCTCAGAGTTTTGGATACCAGGAATTCCAACATGGGTGATCTGTTCATTCTCTAGTGAGAGTTTTCTGGGTTACACCATAGCATGGTGGAGAAAGCAGGAAGCTTATGTGCAAAACAGACCATGCTTTAGAAAGACTCATTCTTGAGAAACTTGCCAGGGTCTTATGAACACGTCGTGAGTGTCCTCTGAGATGCTCTTAGTGACCTAATCTTCACCACTCATAAATGTGCCGTTGTCTCAGCACCACCACAGCTTTGGGTAATATAGTCAAACCATGGGACTCATTTTGGCCAAGGCCATAGAGACAGAACAACCCTAGGCTTTCCTGGAATGTTTCTGCTCAAACTCTTGATCTTGCCCTCTCCCAGAGAAGCTCCCACGGTAGGTGACCTGCTAGTTCACCCAGCCAGGAGCCATGAAAAAGAGCTGCCTCCAAATCCCCAGACCTCCACTTAATCTAGATCAACCAATCCCCAGTTGGCCAGCATGAGGCAGAAAGCAAAAGTCCCTGTATTTACACTCCCGCGGTGTGTGTGTGTGTGTGTGTGTGTGTGTGTGTGTGTGTGTGACTTGTTACACAGCAGCAGCTAACTGTTAATGTGGATCTGACAGCTCCTGGCCTTTGATGAACAGAGTTTTATATTATGTGTGGCTAAGCATTACTAGTGACTGGATTTCTAATCTGAGAGATGGTTGCTACCCTTTAAGGAGTTGTTAATAAAGGGTTGGGAGAGGGGATGAAAAGGAAATATTCAATATCCAAAATGATGTCTGCTGTTGCTCTTGTTTGAACTGCATTGCGTAAAGTCTGCTGAGCCAAAAATCTTTCTCAGATCTTGCTCTCCCTTGGATCAGCACCCTAAAGCTACAAGGTAGTTAGGTCTAGGGGAAGTGGAGTCACCTGTTTTTCTATGTACACCAGAGCACAAGCTTACACATATACCAGAGAATGCAGTGGGAAGAGCTGAGGTGAGGATCTGAGTTGCAGGTCTTCCTGGGGCTTGAACCTACTGCTCTCTGAGTGTCTGCCTGTACATTTGCTAGTCAGTCTGGGAGTATTTGTGAGCTAACCAGGCATAGAAAGGAGCAGTGTGTGTGTGTGTGTGTGTGTGAGAGAGAGAGAGAGAGAGAGAGAGAGAGAGAGACAGACAGAGAGACAGAGAGACAGAGAGACAGAGAGACAGAGACAGAGAGAGATTGCACAAACATTTCAAAGTCAGATTTGTGTCCTGTTATCTTCCTGTGATGAGCTATGTGACCCTCAGGTAAGTTACTTTGCCCACAGAACCCAAAGTTGCCACCTCTGTAGAGGAGTTACTGAGAGACCTGGATTCAGTAAAGTCTGGCCCCAGGGGAGCCCTGAGCCTCTGATGCTCATCGTTATTACACCAACTAGCAGATCTCCTGAATGGGTCACTCCCCAACAGCAGTCAACTCCTTTCAGGGGAGTCGATGTGCTTCTTCCTCGGGCCTCACTCCAAGGGCTCCCTCTTTAATTAATTCTTCAGTGGCATTTGCAAGGGAGTCATTTGCCATGCAAGGGGACAGGATGGTTGCTTCCTAAAAATGATTTCAGGATTTCCCTTCTCCTCCTGTTAAGCTGTTAGAGCCCAGGAAATTGTCGTTGTATATAAACGCAGAGCGGCGGCTGCAAAAGCGCGCCCCGTAGTAATTGTGAGTTGTCTTGACGCTAATTACATAGGGGAGCCTGTTTAATTGCCAGTTAAATTGACTGTGTGTGTTTTCTCTAATCTGTGTTTCCGGGCAAGTTGGATGACATCAGCTCCTCGTCGGACTAAGTGTGAATTTGGAAGACCCCCCCCCCAAGAGGCTTCCTGGGAGGAGGCCCCAGAGGGTGGGTAAAAGGTGGGTAAGGGGATGGCAGCTTGTGAACCTGAAGACATGGACCCAACCTGGGGTCCCCCAGAAGATGAGGAAGATAAGACGCCTCATAAGCCAGACGGGGACTGTGAGCTGCAGAGAGCAGAAAGGAAAGCTCGGAGCTGTCCTCTGAACCAGTCTCAGCATGAGTCCCAGTGGTGGTGCCCAGCGCTTTCCACGGCACCCTGGTGGCCTTCACACACGCTAAGCATCCCTGTCATAAGAGTCCCTCCTGAGCCTGCTCCTTACTCTCCTGGTCTCCGCTAGCTCACTGCCCAGCTGCGATGATGATGCGTGCAGCTTCCCTCTGCCCAGTCCCGGGACTCCTCAGTTTTAGGGTTCCCTTGTTCCCCTCTTGATAGACTATGCGTCCTTGAAGACAGGTCATGCCATGAGGAGGAGTCTTTAGAGGTAGAGGTGAAAGTCATAGAGAAGAGAGGAGCAAGAGGGAGAAGGCAGGGAAAGAGGGGGAGGCAGGAAAGAAGAGGGGGAATGGGAGGTGAAGCAAAGAAAGAAGGGAGAGAAGGAGCCGGGGAGACTGACTAACTACCATAGCAACTGATAGAGTCCATCTACGTGCAGTATATGTATGCATACTCATATATGTTGAGGCAGGGTCTCTCCCTGAACCCGGAGCTCCTGGGTCTGGTTGCGTTAAGTAGCATGCAAGCTCCAGAGAGACACCTTCTGTCTCCCCAATGCTAGGATTGCAGGTAAACACCATCATGCCTGGCTTTTTGCCTGAGTGCTGGGGCTTGGGTCCCCACTCTTGCCTACCAAGTATTTTACCTTCTGAGCCACCTCCCCAGACCCAGCCTGATGCATGTTCACAGTCGTACTTCCGCATTGCCACCCTCACCGTCCTGAGGTAGGTACCGCAACCATACCCATTTCACAGATGGATAGAGTGAGGATGCTTAGAGGCTCAACAACTTGAGTGCAGAGCCCCAGACCAACAGACCCAAGAGTCCATGCATTCCAGTGTGAGGGTGAGGTGCCGGGGTAGGGATGAGGAGGAGGAAAGAAAGAAGAGAGAGGAGCTCCCTCCAACCCCATGTTTAAAATCCTCTCTAGTCTTCCACACACGAGCTCTCCTTAGCTCAAAAGCTAAATTAGAGTGGATTGCACTCTCCTCACTTTAGTAATTTAGATAAAAGTAAAATTTTGTCTGAGAGTAGAAGCAATTACAGAGCGGGTTTTGTGATTAACTTGATTAACACTGTTTCACTTGAAAAGCGCCTCCCCTTCCCCCCCTTTTGCTGGCGCTCTGTAATCAGAGTCCCGTCTTTCAACTGTGCTACAGCTGCTCTTTCCCCGCCCCCCAAAAGGGTTTTGGCATAAATACTTATTAGGGAGGACTCTAGGCCCAGGCTGAGCAGTTGAGTGGAGAAGATCGAAGGGTACCCTCCGTATTAGCACCCGTAGCCCATTAAAAGGCTGTCGCCCGCCACCCTGCCTACTGACAAAGATCCCAATTATGTGGGAATGAAATATACATACGTGATACGGGAGGCTTTATGCATTTTTAATTTTTTTCAAAGAGAAAACTCTAATTAGAGATTTTATTTCTTTAAGGAGAAAATGATATGTGGTTGCAAGAGAGATTATCTAAGGTTATCGCTGGGTGAGTACAAAAATTTCTCAGTCCCAGCCCAGTCCCGAGCCAGAGATGAGCTGCCTGGTGTCTGGGTGATATTGAGCTTCTGTACTCCAGGTCTTGGGGTTCAGAGTCCAGGTGGAAGTGGGACAAGCTAACCATAGTCACTGCTCTCTGCTGGTCCTCTGAGCTTCACCTTACTGTTCTCTCTGTCCTCTCCAGGCCTTCCTGGTCATGGTTATGGGAAAGTTTGCTACGGGGTCTAGAATGTTCTGTCCTGATAACTAGTTTATAGGTAGATAAAGCAATGAGTTTCAAAGAGGTAAGCCACCTGCTGGCGGGCTCACAGCTGCTGGGTGGCAGAGCTGGATTCAGATCCAGGCTGACTGGCTTCAGAGATCCTCCCTGTTCTCCTTGGGCTGTGTGGGCTCAGAGATTACAGGATGGCTCCACTGTGAAGGATGTGGAGAGAGACCACTTGGCCCTCAGCGGAGAAGGCATAGCAGCTCCCAAAGTTGAAGGGAGCCAAGCCCCTCTCTTCTGGATGCAGTCACGAGGACCCAGGATCCCACATGGTGACTCTGACATGTGTGTGTGCTTGAACAGAGAACCCAGCCTGGGTGAGGACAAGCCAGTGAGGGGTCTCCTTTGCTGCAGTAGGCTTCCAGGTAATTTCTAGAACCTTCCTGGGATCCTCCTATACCACTGTGTGTACAGAAGCCCATTGCAGATCCCCATCCTCTCTGTACCTGTGTAGCATGCTGAGAGCTTACTATTGAGATTTATATCCTTTATATCCTTAACCGACCATTTGTCTCCAACATGCATGACACACTCTGGAAGCCTTTGTGTCTCTTCTGCCCCTTGTGTTTATTGGCCACATTCTCTCAGGACAGGCAAGTCCCAAGTGATATCTTAGCGTGTTGATAAGACACGCTGTGACACTGGACTCTGTAACCCAGGCTGCCATTCTGTCAGTCAGGTCTCAGTTTCCCATCTGAATCAGGACAAACACTGTAATGTACAGACTTCAAAGGCCTGAAGTTTAAAGTTAAAGTGATTTGGAGGCTGGGGTGTAACTCGGTTGGTAGAGTGCTTGCCCAGAGTGCATGAAGCCTGGGACTCCATCTCCAGTCTCACATAAACCAGCACACACTAATATCCCAGCCCTTGGAAATTGGAAGCAAGATCAGAAGTTCAAGGTCATCTTTGTGTTCAAGGCCTGGGATGCATTAGACCCTGTCTCCATTTAAACAGGAAGAAAGGAAAGAAGGGAGGGAAGGAAGGAGGGAGGGAAGGAGGGAAAGAGGGACAAAGGAAAGGAAGGGAGGGAGTGAGGAAGGAAGAGGAGGAAGAGACAGGAGGAAGAAATGAAAGACAGAAGGAATGAAGAAAGGAGGAAGGAAGAGAAAGAGAGAGGGAAGGAAAGAGGGAAGGAGGAAGGGAAGAAAAGATCTACTGAGAGATAGGCTGAGCCCCTGTGTTAGGTTTGTGGTCACTGCAGTGTCACATGTACAGGTGGAGGTACATGGAGCTGAAGTTGTCCCTTGTTACACAGCACCAGTTATTTATCAGCAGTTTAGTGTATTCCAGGCTTGTATTTGTCTAGCACTCACTGTGGGCAGATGCTGGCTCTGAGCACGCCAGCTGGGCATATACACATAGATGTGGGTATGTGTTTGTGGCTGTGAGTGCCAGGAGGGGCTGGCCTACAGCTGGCAGAGAAGGGAATAGGAACTCAAACCCAGGCCCTCATGGCACTCAGTCTCCTGGAATTGCAGACATCCACTTGGCACTCTGAGCCACATCCCAACCCCACATACAGTATGTCCTCCACAGCACCTTGTCCTCACAGACAGAGGCCCAGACGATGGTAACAGCAGCCCATGGTGGAATGACATTCAGGGAGTCCACATTCCTCTTCAGCAACTCCCCAGCCTGGAGGGGCTTCCAGGGTCCAACTCCGGCCTCATCGGCCCCCTCTGGTCCAGCCCTCCTCTGGTCTCCTGATTTCCCATCCTGTGCACCCCCCCAGCCTCCTTCCTGCCTCTCCCGGGGCGGGCTTTGGCCTGGCACCACTCCAGAATGGCTTAATCAGAACAAATCCTGAGAAAGCACATGTATTATTTATTCCTGCAAAGGTTAAATAATTTGATGAGTTTCTTAGGACGCCGCTGGAATGCTGATGGCCTCCCGGAAAAAACACACACAAACAAACACACATACAAACACAACTTTCCTCTCTCTCTCTCTCTCTCTCTCTCTC
>NW_022196900.1:23772126-23774720 GCF_008632895.1 Mastomys coucha | reverse complement strand
ACACACACACACACACACTCACCCCAGACATTGCCACTTGCCCAGTAATCTCTTGAAAGAGATCAGAGTATGGCCTTTGGTGACACTGGTCCTGAGGTTGGGAGGGGACCCAGGCCTTCCTGTTCATTAGCTGGGGATGACAGCTCCCATGTCTTCCCTGGGATGATGCATTGTCCAGAGCTGACTGCCTGAGCTTCTGTAAATGGCCATGGGAACACCATTGATTATGCTCCTTGCATTTGGAGCACAGCAGGTAGTCAGGGTCATGGGGAGAAGAAGGTCCTGCAGGTGACAGGTTTTTCTTTCACGTGGCTGTGGGGGTGGGGGTGGGGGAAACAGTTTACGATTGATGAATGAGGAGGCCAGTAACAGAAGTACAAAGAAGTTAAGAAATGTGTCTCCTCTTACTTCCTCTTCTTCACACTCCTCTCCCTCCCTTCCTCTTCCTCACCATCACAGCTGCTCTAACATCTTGCCTTTCCCGTGCCCAGTCCAAGGCTGAGTACATTCGTGCCTCATGAAATTCCCTCTTAGCAATTCAGCCTTTATTCTTGAGATCAGAAATCCCATAGAGACTGTATGAGCTACCAAAGGACACAGAGACACCAAAGGGCACAGAGCTATGGGGATCCAGGCCTCTTGATCCTGTCTGGATACAGGCCATGAGTTCTTTCTGTTGTCACACAGACAGCAAGGGGACAAAGCTAGGACTCTTGAAATAGATGACAAGTACAGAAGTCGGTTCCAAATGCATAGCTATGGGACCTGGAGAAGTCACCTCACAACTCGCACCTCTGTTTCTGGACCTGAATGACCACAGAGCATCCTCCTCAGGACATATGAGGTCTGGGTGGGTTCATGACATGGATGTTCAAAGTAAGAGCCATCTGAGGCCCACTTGCTGTCCTTCCTGCTCCAGCCCAGTCTTTGACCAGCAGACTACCCACTCACTGGGATCAGATACTCTTACTTGGTGACTGACTGCTCCTTTGCCACGTTGACTTCATCCCATCCTGAACCCCCAGACATCCCATTTTACAGACAAGAAAGAGGGTTCTTAAGATTCTAAGCACTGCTGTCAGGAAGCAGAACTGGGGTGCAGAGGGGGCAGCTCTGCAGAGGATATTTGGAGATATGGATTTGACTCCAGACTCTATCCCTCTGCTGGGTAAAAGATGGTTATGACCACCCAAGAGCCTCAATGTCTCCATTTCTAAAATGGAGTTAAAGATTAGCCTTCTCAGGGAAGCCCACAGGGATGGGGCACAGTTCTTGGGAAAGCAGACTAGTGTGACATGAGACGGGGCGTTGAAAGAGCATCCTGGACAGTGATCAGAAAGTAGGCACACCTTGGCGCCAGACACTGCTTTTGCCCCTTCCTAATTAAATAATCTCAAGGTCTTGGCTCAGTTTCCTTATCTGGAAAAATGAAGCTCATCGTGGTAGCTATCCTGGGAATGCTTGAGATTTCATAACTATAAATCATTACAACAGTGAGGAATATGGTTTAAAAAAAAAAGATACTGGGAATCATTGAGAACCAAGAAATGGGGCTTCATCTCCAGGGATCAACCTCATGTTGATGATTGGCAGCAGTTTTTATGAATTGATCACTCTGAACTGGTATGAGCGTCAAGCCATCAGTTAGGGGTCAATGGTGTGTGCCCATCTGATACCATCTTCCTCCCCCCTGGGCGAGCTCTGCTCCCAAGCCACGTATCTCATATCCCTAGGCTTCCATGGGAAAATTCCATGCGGGAGGCTACAGCACGCTGCTCCCCCATTTTAATTACTACTTCCTTAATTGAGTCACAAGTGGTGTTTGTGTTCCCATCAGACCCACGAGGACCTTGTTGTTTATGTGAATGACTCTCAGTGGAGTGACAGCTATGAAACTCCAGAGCCATCACTCCAGCTCTGTTTGTAGCAATTCTAGCAAAGTGCTGAGCATTGGCCACAGGCTCCTGATCCCACAGCCTGGCAGTGAATAGAAGAAGCTAGTGTTTCTTTTACATGAGAGTTCAGGAAACAGGGATTGGAGCCCAAGTGCCACAGGGCCCGGCCGTGGAGGGCCTTGGGTGTGTCCTCACAATGGAAAATGGTATCTTTTGAGTCAGCTTCTTCCCTGACGTGCCCACTGGGTGCTGAGCAGATCATGTTGAGTGACAGCTGGAGTTGGGCGGCAGTGGGAGGGACTTGGTACAGAGACTTCCAGCTCTTCCCTTTTGTCCACTTCAGTTAACAGCCATACAGAGACTTCCTGAGGACCAAGGTTGTATGCCAGCAGTTAGGGGGGAAGAGTCCAAGCTCCTAGATGGCCCTGTCTTTAAGCTGTCCACGCAGAATGACTAGGGTGTACCCTTATGTGAGCAGTCCAGGAATGCTTCCTGGAGGGGGGGGGGTGTCACATGATCAGTCCCAGAGCCCAGGATGGAAGGATGGAGGAGGAGAGGCAAAGAGAACTGCCATACATGCCTCAGCATGTCAAATACAGTCCCACTCAGTCACTGTGCCAGAGGACTTCTGGCTCAAACCCTGAAGGAGGCTGTGTCTCAGGAGCTCTCCACTTTCTTTTCTCCTCTCTCTCTCTCTCT
>NW_022196900.1:23741923-23772116 GCF_008632895.1 Mastomys coucha | reverse complement strand
TCTCTCTCTCTCTCTCTCTCTCTCTCTCTCTCTCTCTCTCCTGCTTATGAAAAGGTAATTCAGGAGACATTATTTCAATCAGACCCCTACTCAGGTTGGGAATGCTAATGCTTCCTCTATTAAAAAGGTGTGGAATAATTAGGATGCTGATGACGCCTGGAGGTACCATACCCGGGTGCGTCTCTGTCCCTCTCGCATCCCTGGGTGACAAATTAACCAGGAACGGAGCAACGGCTGCTAACACTTAGGGCGCTGTTGCTTAAACTGGAAGCCAGGTTTTCAGGGCTGTGGAAGGGTTTCCAGGTCCCACTATGGAAGGAGTCAGGAGAGAGGACAGGCACGAGCCAGACTGATCCAAAGTAGAGAGGAGTCAGAACACAAGCTTACAGGTGCCGCGCTGGAGCCTGAAATGTTTGACCTTGGGATGCCGCCATCACTTCTTTGGGGACTGCAAAAATAGTGAACAAGGTAGAATCCTAAAAAAATGTAAAAAGTAATTAGTAATTAACTTGATTTGGACACTTTTCAGCCAGGCACTGTACCTTGGCATTATTAGGACAAATGCACTTAAACTTTTAGGTCACAGGACAATCCCCCTCTGAGGGATGTGCTAGTCTTATCCCCATTAAAGATGAAGAATTTGGGACACAGAGGGAGTAAGGGCCTGAAAGGCGGTAGGACAGAAACCTGCATTCAGCACCATTAACACCAGAATCAAGAACCCACTGGGATCTTCAGAGACACAGAGTTTGGCTCCACCTGTGAGGGGCCCTGAAGACCAGAGTGGCCCCACTGGGGGATGAAGTCTTCACCTTGGGTCCTGTGAGTGTGAGTGTGTTAGAGACAGAATCTTGGCAGATGGTCAAATTTAGATCATGACATTAGGTTGGGTCCTAATCCAAGATGGCGGCTACATGGCTTGTTGTTGTTGTTGTTTGAGGGTTTTAGGAGGTAGTTTATCTGTTTTAAGGTAGGGAAGGATAGTGAGATGATTCAGTGGGTAAATGTACTTTCCTTCAAGCATGATGACCTGAGTTTGATCCCCAGGACCTACACGGTAGAAGAAAATCAACTTCTATGGGTTGCCTTCAAACCGTCACAGGTGTCCTGTGCCATGCGCCACCAAATAAATAAACGGACACACAAATAAGCTATAAATGAAACTAGCAGGTGGGTGGTAGAAAGAGACACATTCAGGGTGAGCATGCAGTGAAGACACGGGGAAATCACAGCCTGTAAGCCAAGGGACAGAGGAAGGCAGCTCACTTAACAGCTGGATTCAGCTTCCAGAATACAAGATGGTACGGTTTGTTGTTGAAGCCACCACTTAGCTTGCGGTACTTCGTTAGGCACCTCCAGGGAACACTAGAGTAGGCAAACGGCAAATGGGATGGGTCTCGGTGGCTTAGGTAATAGGAAGTCATTGCAGATTTATGAGGTGGGTGAGTCACGGGAGACCAGTATCTTCAAAAGATTACTCCTGCGCTGCTTTTCACCTAGGAGGGCAGAAGGACTTCTGTTGGTTACCAAGTGAGAGGTGGTGAGCTTAGGCCAGGGCATGTGAGGTGGAGTGGGCAAAGCAAGGTAGAGACGGTCGTCTTTGAGGGCATCAAAGAGCTTTCTCACTCAGCAGGTGGCGCCCCCTTTCACTGCTTCATCTCCAGGGAAGATGGAAAAACTGAGCTGATATTGAAGAGGAGGAGGAGGAAGAGAGAGGAGGGATAAGGGAATAAGAATGGAGCAGAATGTGAAAGAAGAGGAGAGTGGTTCTGAGAAGGAGGAAGAGAGGCAGCAACAGGAATTAGGAATCAAGTAGCTCTCTAAGGAGGGCACTTCTTCCCAGCCAAGACAGCAGAGCCTCTGCAGAGGGCTTTAGGCCATAGCAAGTGGCTTCTCTCCACAAGAGAAAGACCAGTGGTGTCCCAGCTGTCCTCTCCAGAGGCTTGAGGGACAACAGGAGCTGCAAGGGCACAGCACTTGAGTAAACACAGCTTAAATTTCTTTTTCATTAGAGCCCCAACATTCCAGTTCACTTTTTTTGGCCATAGCATGCATTTATTTCTATGGATGAAATTGACCCGAGGCCTGACCGAGGGTTCCATCGGGCTTCAACAGTTCTGTTCGCACAGCTGGTCTTTGCATCCAGATACGTAGAGGAACGATGGCAATGGCGCCTATCTTGTGATTTTTCTAAAGTTCAGCTGCCCACTGGCACACCATGTGGGGCAGGTGGGTGGAAGACACCAGAGGTCTGCCAGTGCATGGCCCACCACAGTGGGAGCCATGATGATGTACAAGTATGTGATGGGGAGATGGGAGAGAAAGACATGGGATGGCTTGAGCGTTACGAAGAGAGATGGAACTGGAGGTTTGAGGATGGAGAGGAGCAGCCTGCCATGCCACCTGAGACCACGGTGAAGTCTTAGCACATGCAACCACTGAGGGCCATGTCTAGATCCATGGTCGTGCAGCAGCAGGGGTCTGTATGGATGTCTATGGCTCATATTACCACTAGAGACCACGCAGACATCCCTGGTCTGGGCTGCCTCTTGGGAGCACAGTCCAAGCAAGGGCTGTGGAGAGCTGGCCCCACCCCTCACTGGCTGCAGCATTGTGGAGAGCAGGCCCTGTACTTTGCCTAGGCAGTACAGTAGAGCTGACCCTGATGGCGGGAGTGTGGGAGAACTGCCCCTGCCCCTGTCTGCCCTGTGATGGTATAGGCATGGGAGAGATTCCCTCTCCTTCCCCACCCCCCACCTTATCCCTTGCCACATGTGGCAGGTGGGAGAGCTGGCCCTGAGGTCCTGAGAGTGGAAGGCTCTGCCCTGCTCCTCACTGGCTGCACACAGGAGAGCATGGCCTGCACCTCACCTGGGCAGCACAGTAGGGCTAGCTCTGATGGTATGGATGCAGAAGAACCCCTGAGGGCATGAGAACAGGAGAGCTGGCCCTGTTCCTCACTGGTTGCAGCAGTATATGAGTTAGCAGTTAGCCTGGTGGTGTGGGTACAGGAGATATGGCAGGCTGACCAACTCAGCTACCACCCAGGCCCAGAGCCAGAGCTTTGAGTTAGCCCACCCCAACATCTACATCATCTCTGAACTGCTGGAGTATGTGAAGGGACCAGTCCTGCAGATCCAAAGCTGCAAGATCTCCATGATACAGGGACACAACAGGATATCTGAGAGGGGTCCCAGTGAGGGACCAGAGGCCTTGAACCAGACCAATGGCTCATGGAAGTGAACATTTGCAAGTAAAGATGTGTGGACAAAAGGGTACACTGTGTGACACACTGTGACACTCTACAGCTTCCCTGACATGTTTTTGGGGTTTTTTATGCTTTTTTAATTTAATTTTTAATTTTTGTTTTTTATTTTCTTTTGATGGGGCGGTTGCAAGGGCCGAGGTGGATACACGGGAACAGGGAGATGAGTGGGATGGGTACATGATGTGACACTCACAAAGAATTAATAAAGAGTGAAAAGAAAGAATGAAGTTCATCTACTCATCCATGCCTGCTATTAACTTAGAAGTCACTTGCCAAGCCAGTTTCTAAAAAGCAGATTCCATTTGCTCATTGATATCTGTTATTTCTAATCTATATGCAGTAGTTAGTTTTATTTCTGTGAAACAAACAACCCAAGTGCCTAGTGGCTTAAGACATCAATCATCTGTTATTGCTGGGGGAGTCTGTGGGTCAAAGCCTCCATGGCCAAAGCAAGTCACATGACCACACCTGATGGAAACATAGGCTCGCCCTTTAGATGGGAGGAGAGGTAATATCCTTTCCAAAAATGAGTGTGCTTTCAAGTACGGGGGAGATGTAGGGTTAATCTTTGCCATCTGTTCTTCTCCCCCTTTTCTCAGAGAAACAACAACAGACATCAAGCGAGCCATGAATAGAAAGGAGTTGTTATCACTTGGTTTCAGCTGATGTGAGAAGACACTGACCAAAACCAGCATGGGGGGAGAAAAGGGCTTATGGGGCTTATAGGTCACTGTCCATCCTACAGGGCAGTCAAAGCAGGAAGACTCCTGCTTACAGGAGTCCTGCTGCTGCTGACCAACCTTTCTTACACAGCCCTAGATGGGCTGTGCTCTCCTATATCAATCAGCAATCAAGAAAATGCCCCCACGGACATGTTCACAGGTGTAGGTCAATCCTCAACTGGGTTTCTTTTTCCCAAGTGTATTAAGTTAACAACTAAGATTAGCCAACACAAAAAGATAACTTATTTTGCTACTCTATTTGTCCAGCACTGTGCTGGGTTCCTTGTTGTTTATATCACTTAACCTGAGAAATTATATGACTTTCTCAAGCTCACACTAAAACCAAAATCCCAGGACTATGTCTAAATCACACGCGCGCACACACACACACACACACACACACACACACACACACACACATGGATATATATTTTTTAAACCACTCCTTTCTGTCTACAAACTATAGAGTTAGATGTGTCACTTCTGGCTTACTGGTGTACATTTTTGGACTCCTAACCATATTTTATTTTTATTTTCTTGCCTGTCTTTCTCAGTGTGGCCATCCGTTTTCTACTTCCTGCCTCCTCTGATGAAAAACTCCCTAGCTATAATAGCATCCTGATTCATCTCAAACTATTACAAACTTAAGCCAGATGAAACTCTGAAGCACACCCACCAATAACAACAGAAGCTGGGGGCAAGGGGACACACAATGAGTTGATACACAAAGTGCAGAATTTTCTTTTCTGCACCCAAATATGGTTTATCTTTCCGAGCTGCCTGACTTTACAATTGTGGTTATCTTGTCCCAGATCATTTGGAAACTACAATTTGTGTTGGAAAAAGAAATCACAGGAAACCTTAGATTAGCTAGGTGAACATAAATTTTTTTTTCTTAAAGAAAATGAAGATACAAAGACTAAATGTTTAAAAGCCTGGTAAGACAGTGGTGGCACTAGTGCCACGGCAGTCACTGCCTTGCTGCCCAGCAGGGTAGTCATGGAAAGGGTCATCACTTCTGCCTGCCTCCCATTCTGTGAAGGCAGGAGCCATGCCGATGATGACGTTCATGGAGTCACCCGTTCATACATCTATTTGCCGTGTCATTCACCAAACACCAAAAGGGCTTTCCTAGATTAAAACATGATGGGATAAGCCAAGCAGAAAAACAAATTCTACAGGACCTTAGCTCATGACTTCAGGGTGTATTTAGCAAGGGAGAGAAGCAGGTGGATTTGATCCTGGGTGAGTGGCAAGGGTCCAGGCATAGGAAAGCTCAGAGGAAGAAGTGAGCTTATCTTGACAGTAGAGATTAGTCCTGGGTCATTACATTAGGAAGCCAGACCTGTCCACTCGTCCCTACATAGGCTCAGCAATCTCTATGCCTCTCTCCTTGAGGTCATTTCTCCCAGAATCCCTCGAACACAAAGACACATGTGTGAAATCTCAGAACTCAAGGCTGTCTCCACACAAGTGCACCACCCCAAAGGACCCTGGGATGTGTGACCTGGGAGGTCACATATGGCTGGCAGGCTCTCTTCTGGGTGGCAGAGATGTCAAGAGTGTGGGCCGTTCTACAAGCTTCTCTAGCTTCCTCCCAGTGGAAGGTTTCAGATTTTTCTCTCAATAAAAATTACCACTGGGCAAACATAAATAAACTTAACGGATTTAACTGACAGAGTTAAGCAAGCAGAAGATAGGATTTCTCTTAATGAGAATAAACTACTTGCATATGAAAAAGATTTAAAACTGAGCCTCACCAGAGAATTGAAAGAGAGTCACAGAAGTGGGGGAGGGAAGAGACACCAGCCGGGACCTCCATCTGGCAACTGGAGGTGCTAGAAGGTGAAGCCACAGTCCTGGGTAGCAGTCTCGTTGGCGTGGCCAGTGATGGAGAAGCCAAAGAAACCATCCCTAGCTCGGATCCTTCACAGAGGCAGATGCCAGTCGAGGGCATTGAGCAGGAGCAGCTGACTTAGGTCCACTCTTGAGGGGTCTTACTGGTTCCCTATGTTAGCGGAAAATTCCGGACAGTTTTTGGAAGTGTAAAAGTAGAACCCAGGTTCTCACTGGTGCTCTGCCGTTAAGCTGCAAGCTCCAGTTGGAGGAGACCCATCAGGCTGGAAGCTGATGCAGTCTCAGGCTTGAAGTCATGGTCCAGGAGCTAGAAAGATGCTTGTGAGGACCCCAACACCTGCATTTAAAGCTGTGTAAAAATCCACAGCACTGTGAGGTGGCGATGGGTGGATTTCAGGAGCTCTCTAGCTCGTGAGACATTTAAGACCCTGTCTCAAAAAATGTAGTGGAGAGTGACTGAGGAAGACACTTGACATTTAACTCTTCTCTTCAAATACTCTTACACACGCACACACACACACACACACACACACACACACACGCCTGAAACTGGCCTTTCCTACGTACTAGATAGGTAAACTGGGATTCTAGCTTCATGATTGGGAGCTCCTGGTGTGCCCTGTCAATTCTTGTGTAAGGATCCTGGGAGGTGATTCCCATGAATTATCTATTCATTTAATAATTCTTTTAGCAACTTATGAATCAGGGGCTCCTCCTAGCTCTAAGGAACACAATAGTGAGCAAGACCAACAGAGCTCTGTTTGTGCAGGTGCTAGAAGATTCTGGGGTCAATGTTTGAAATGTTTGATAGCAGGCAATAAAAAGCCAGATTGCAGAAGGGGAGTCAAGACACTGACGAGTTCCCACAGTTCAGTGCATAACAAGTCTGTGGAAGCTGAGGAAAAGCCACAGGGCTTGGGTCCTCTGCATCGGCAACTAAGACAAAACGCTGCGCTGTGTCCTCTGTCCCTCTGAATCTGTCCGTTTTCTCTGCTGTCACTCTTCCTTCATGATTCAACCTTTATGGTTGGGACAGAGTCACTACCACGCGGTGCAACCCCAAAATGCTTCTTTCTTTCTGTAACTTCAAAGTCATTTTCTCTGGACCCTGCTGGAGTCACCCATCTTAGAGAAATTAATCACCATTTTGAGGAAGATGGTGAAATATGGTCATCCAGGCTTAAGTTACATCTTCAATGCCTGAGGTTTAACTGTGTACCGTAATCAACAACTCTACCAGAAACACACGGAGAGGAGGGGTGTTCTGCAATTAGAAGGAAGCAAAGATCTCAAACAGCAGATGCCACCCCATGAAAGGCACGTAGCCTTCTTACATGGTGTGGGCATCAAGTGCTCTCATGGTGCCATGCCCCTCAGAGTGGATCCCTTTTCATTTTAAAGTCATTGGGAGATCAAATTTGGTCTCCTCTCTTCCTGGTTTGAGCCAGTGGCTATCAAAGCAATGACTCACAGTGTCTGCTGTTAGTGTCATCGAAACACAGGCCTTGGAGCCTAGCCATTTGCCAACTCTAGAATGAGAACTCTCCTTTGTAAATCAACATTATGGAAGTGGGTAAAGCTGTGACCAATAAAATGCAGCTATTAAAAAAACAAACATTCTTTGTAGTCCACTGTTCATTTATTTTCCATGTCCTTTAAGACTGAACCAAGAGGCACGCATAATGGTGCACACACCTTTAATTCCAGTAAAGACAGGTCTGTAAAAACTTACAGATCTCTGTAAGTTTGAGGCTAGCCTAGTCTGCATGGCAAGTTCCAGGCCAGCTGATGTCACATGGTGAAACCCTGCTTAAAAAAAATAATTGGGCCACAGATTTTTTTTTTTTTTTTTTTTTTTTTTTTTTTTTTTTTTTTTTGGTTTTGTTTCTCTCTTGAGACAAGATCTTGTGTAGCCCAGGCTGACTTCAAACTTACTATATAGCCATGAAGCATTTTGAACTGCTTTTCCTTCCTCTGTCTCATAAACACTGATATTGATGCTTAGTTTATCTGGTTCTGGATAGAGATCAAACCCAGGACTTCGTGTGTGCTGGGTAAGCACTCTATCAAACTGAGCTATATCACCAACAAGAGTCAAGTAGGGCTTTGGGTGGGGCAGCTAGCCTCCCACTTTTCTTCCTTCCAATTACAAAATAAATAAATAAATCTCAGAAAATGGCAGAGATCCATGTGCTCAGCATCTAGAGTGAACAGATACTAACCTTTTGTTCTGCTTTATACTTTGTATTTATTTAAATGGTATGTACGTGTGTATCTGTGTATATGCACATGAGTGCAGTGCTCACAGAGTCCAGAAGGGGGCAGCAGATCCCCTGGAGCTGGAGTTATAGGTGGCTATGAGTTGCTTGGCCTGGGTGCTGGAATCTGAACTCAGGCCTTCTGGAAAAGCTACGCCTGACCTTTACCACTGAGCTGTCTCTCTGGCTCCTGCATCCTTTCTTTTTAAACAGACGCTATGCTTGCTGAAGCTCCTTTGCACGTTTTCTTTCCCACCCACAAGCCGCCAGTGTCATAGGTCCCTTCCCATCCTTCTCCATGTTTTAATACAACACCAGGTATCAGTAAACAATGGAGAGAAGTTCAGGTGGGATTTCAAATTTCATGCAAATGTCTTAACACTGTATATTCTGATGAAAAAGGATTCCTGTCACTCAGTGTCTGTCTTAGTCACTGTTCTATTGCTGTGAAGAGATCCCATGAACGAGGCTATGGAGAGTTTAACTGGAGGCTTGCTTACAGTTTCAGAGGCTTACTGCATTATTATTGTGGTGGGGAGCATGGTAGCACTCAGGCAGGCACTGGAGAGCTACACCCTAATCTGTAGGCAGAGAGAGAGAGAAAGAGAGAGAGAGAAAGAGAGAGAGAGAGAAGAAGAGAGAGAGAGAGAGGGGGGGGGAGGGAGAGAGAGGGAGAAAGAGAGAGAGAGAGAGAGAAACAAAGAGAGACTTGGAAAGGCATGGGTTTTTAGGTTATAAAAGGCCCCGAGTGACATGCTTCCTCCAGCAAGGCCACACCTACTCCACAGCTTCTAATCCTTCTCAAATAGTGTCACTCCCCAGTGACTAAGCATTCAAATACACAAGCTTTCGGGGGTCATATTTATTCAAACCACACACCCTCTGCAGGACCAGCCCATGTTGTTTCTTACAAGCTCAGGCATTTTGTCTTTTTAAGTGCCATATAACATTTCACCCAATACTTACATACTCTGTTATCTGTTCCTTAGCTATTGAAATAGTTTCCAATTTTTTGATGTGCAAACAATTGGTGGGTTTGGTCTACATTAAAAACAAGTCTATAATCCACTAGTGTTCTCTTGGCAGAGGGGAGTTTAAAGTACATGCCTTTAAAAAAAAAAACTCTGTGATAAGAGCCTACTGCATGACGTCCACAAAACTTTACAGTTGGGTAGATGCTCATGACATTGTAATCTTCCCCATATCTCCAAGGCTGTAAAGCAGGTTTTTGCTTAGATTAGAAACGTAAAATTCTTTGGAGAATCTGGCTTAGAATCTCAGATTCTTCTCTCTCTCTCTCTCTCTCTCTCTCTCTCTCTCTCTCTCTGTCTGTCTCTTTCTGTGTGTGAGTGTGCGTGAGTACACACATGTGTGTGCGTGAGTACACATGTGTGTGAACTCATGTATCCCTGTGCAAGTACATGTGTGTGCTGTGCATATGGATAGTAGAGGTTGAGGTCTGGAGTCTGTTACAGTAACTCTGCTTTATTTACTACGGAACGGTCTCTTGCTGAACCTAGAGCTCGCTGCTGCTCTAGTTAGCTTGGGTCCTGGGAACCCCCTGTCTCTGCTTCCTATTTCTGCCTCCCAAGCAGTGTGTAGACACACTTCCCTGGCTGGTTATGTGGGTGCTGGAGTCTGAATTCAGATCTTTAAAATGTGAAGCTAGCCAGTGCCCTAGCCCCGCCAGATTTTTCTCTGTACCTGACAAAGTTAACCTGAGGTGAGTTGCAACCCGTGAGGGTTGGTTTTGTGTGTTATTCCAGGAGGATCCATGGCAGCAGTCTGAAGGCACTCCTGGGGATACTGCTGGATGAAGGGGAATCCTGACTGGGGCACAGAAAGAGAACTCTGAGCTGACAGCTGTGCTGAGTCTGGTCCACAGATGTTTTGCTTGGCTCAGCTAATGTTTTCAAAGAATTGAGCCAACGTTTAATAATTGGGACATTTTAAATTTTAAAAATGCCGATTTCTGGCTGGTCTTGAAAAATATCAGGAAGACTGACGGGCCCAGATCTGCATTGTCACATGGCAACAATAAGCTAAACTAGGCAACAATTGTGCCTTTGGATAGGCTATGCACTCCCTGATGTACCTCACACCCCACCACCCCTGATAGTCAAAAAAAGCCTGAGACAAATACAGTCACGGTTCTCTTCTATGCGGTGGTTCTCCTGTAGAGGTGAAAACTGGGGATAGGATCATACAAGTTTCCTTACCACTTCTGGACCCCTCCGGGCAGTTTGTGTTATGAGTGCCATTGGGTTGAGTTATAACTTGTACTAGAGCATCCTTTCCTAACCAAGAGAACACAAAGAAGGCCTGGCATTGACCTTCTGGAAATGAAAACTGCCAGCCACATCCCAGATGCATGTATACATATTGTTGCGGCTGTTGATGAATTGCCGCGGACCGGGTTTGTTGAGGGGACCCCAATTTCCACGGGATGAGAATTCTGGTAAGGTGGGCAGTAAGTCGGCGGATGACAAACAGACTCGAGACACAAGAGTGTGTTGAATCTGAATGTATTTGTACAAGGTGAGAATCGGGCTTAAATACCATACAGCAAAGAGGGCAGATGTCAAGAGTCATGTAGGCAGGTGGGGGTTACAGCAGGGGACGCAAGACTGAAGTCACGTACACAAGTGACCCCCACACCAAGGTTAGCAGGGTCTGGTAGCTAGGTGTGAAGCAGGAGGAAGAGGAGTGGAGCCCTCGCTGTTGAGGTATTTTGATATTCCTAGGCTAATTCTCTGGTTCTGCTGAAGGCAATGACCAGGAGGTTTCAATCAAGCATTTCCTGCTAATTCTCTGGTTCTAGCCCGGGGCAGGCAGTGGGGAGTTCCGACCTGACCTAACACTTCTAGCTAATGTCCTTGAGTGGAAGCCCTTCGATTACTCTCTAGTACGTAAAACATTAAACTATCTATTGCCCTAAAGAATGTACTCGACCTCTGTTGCTAGAGAAATTGTGAGCTATGGACAGCTTGGTATTAAACTAGGATAGTTGGAAACATTGTGTCGGCCAGGAGACAATGCCCAATCTTAACCATTTACGAATCATTTCTTGGGGTACCTTTATGCCTAATTATGAGGCCATGTTGACGATTGGAAGGACTAATCTGGAACACGTCTGAGTTAGGGGATACCAGCGACTAGTCTGAAATCCAGGAGGCACAGAACCCCTTTTGGGGTCTTATTGCCTCTATCCTTTATCAGGATTTTATCCCCAATATTTTGGATGTGACTGGAGTAGACGAGTGTGCGTAGCATTGAATGCATACTGTTGTGGCTGTTGATGCATGCATACTGTCATGGCTGTTGATGCATGCATATTGTTGTACCTCTTGAAGGTAGACTCATACAGGGATGGAGAGAAAGGACTGCGGTATTATGAGGTTGATGACTGGAAAACAGAATGTCCAGGCCACTGTCCTTATTCTCGTGGGTGATTTCTCCATCCCTGTGGGCTTCAGTTCCCATATCTAAACTCAGCGTTTAGTTTAGTTCAGTTTAGTTTAGTGTGGACTACATGACCTGCAAGCTGCTACGCAGTCCTAGTGCTCTCTGTCTCTCAGTCCTCTGTCTCTCTTTGCCTCTGTCTCTGCCTCTCTCTTTTCTCTCTCTCTATATATACAGATTTATCTTCTATTATTTTTAGTTAGGTATGTGTGCCTACATGCAGGTATGTGCACGTAAAAAGTGCAAATGTGCAAGAAGGCTAAAGGCATTCAGTCCCCCGGAGCTGCAATTACAGTTATAAGCTGCTGGACCTGGGAGTTTGGAACCAAATTCGGGTTCTCTGGAAGAGCAGCAAGTGTTCCCAGCCCCACTTTCTTTCTGCAAGCCATCTCCCTGAGATGCTCACAGACAAGTCCAAGCCATGTCTCTGCTGGAAAAGCAAGGAAGCCCTGCCCAAGCCATTGGGTGGTGACAGTGACTAGAGGGTTGCAGTCACTGAGGAGCTTCTGCCACCAGCAGCCAGGATAGCAGGAGCCAACAACAGCTGCAGGGCTCCCCACTGGCTTTCCTGTTCTGTTGGAGTCCCCTGGGAAAGTTTCTGGAGGGGGTGGCTTCCAGTGAGCAGAACTTTCTTAGACTGAAAGAAGGTAACAGATTGCCTGGCCATCTGGAGACCTGAGGTCTGCTCCCACATGACCTCATGTCCTATCAACACTCCAGTTCCTATGTGACTAGTCTGTTGTGAGCATCACTTTTCTCCCCAGCCTTGCTTTACTGTGTGGAGAAAGAAGAGATGGCTGGAATCAGACAGCAGAAGCTGTGGCTGGGGTAGGAGGCCTCACAGAGTTCAACACAGAGTGAGGAGATGGGCAAGAGGCGGAACAGACATTGGACCCTGGAGAGGGTAGCCAGGGAGAGATGTTGCTGGAGAGATGGTAGCCAGGTCTGGTTCCTGACATTGCCCTTGGGTCAGGAGGAAGCCCTGCCCCATGGTTGCACTGCCATCTCTGGAACCTAGGGATATGTGCAGATAGGAATAGTTACACAGCAGAGAGTATTACAGGCATGAGCTAAAGTTACAACCCAAACTAAGAAGTTGCCCACTGTAACAACACATGGTTTAAAAGCTGAAAAGTTTCCTGTCTGGAGCTGGGAACTGAGGGACACCAGAAGCATGTGGCAGGCTGACCATAGCCGAAAGATCCACCCAGAGTGCAGCACAAAGCGTGACATGCAGCTGCAGGCAACGAAGGCGGGCTCTGGCTGAAAGCCAGTGAGGAAACAGGGCCTTGATCTGATATCCACGAGGAGCTTGAAGCTGGCAGTGACCTGAATGAGTTTTGGAGCAGAGTCGTCCTCTGCACCTCCAGGTAGAGCCCAGGGAGCTCACATCATAGAAAACACTACCAGGGATCCAGTTAACCACTGCTGTACCCACAGACCTTGAGGCAGCAGCCAGCCTGTGGCAAAGTGTTACAGCCACAACCGAAAACAACTCAAGACTTCTTGTCATGGTTTGGAGCCAGTTAAAGATTGTAGGGGTAGACAGCCTGGCGGGTTCTATGTTTTATGTCCAGAAAGACAATTGTGGGCACAGTTTAATGGAGAGTGTTATTTCAGAGTCAGATTCGGAGATGGAAGACTCCCTCTAGGTAGATGGAGATGACTTCTCTCTAAGTGTCAACGAGGCTCCATCCCTACTGCCAAGAACATTTGAGGTTTGAAAAGTTCTTGTTAAGCAGAGAGGGACCCTGATGAGGTAAAGTCAGCTTTAGCATTCCAGAAGTGTCCCAGGGTTCATGAGCCCTCTAGAGAATCAATATCTCTCTTCAATAGAAATGACGAATGATCATCATGCTAGCTCTCATTCTCTCCCTTGCATTTTTTTTTTACATCTGGGGGGCTACAAAATTCAAATTGGTAATGTAAATGGCCAGAGAAAGAGTTGTTTACAGGATGAAATCCTTCTTCCCTGTCAGCTGCTCAGTCGCCCTACATGGTCTCAGGGTACAAAATGGCCCTATGCCATTCACACTGCTAGTGGCTTTTTGGTAGGCTTTAAGTCCCACAAACCTAGGCTGTGAAGGCGCTGAGGGCACTGTAAGTCATTTCTGTATTGCTGGGACCACGGTTTAATGAAAGAGTCTTTTATTTCGTCTCATGGTCAATATAAAGTAAGCTGGCCATATGCACATAGAATGTTATAATGGCAAATTATGTGTAGACCCCAGTGAGGTAGACCAGGAGGAAGCATTCATTCAGTAGCATAATCCCCTCCTTCATGACATTTCATCTCGTCCTGCAGCTCACAGGAAGAACCACTTACTTTCAGGGTGGATCTTTTCCCTCTGTTAATTCTCCCGGAAACCCCTTCCCAGACATACCCAGAGGCCTGCCTCACTGCCTTCTAGGCAGTTCTGTATCCAGTCAAGTTGATAATGAAAGTTAAACATCTTGGAGAACAATGCATATTGGACTTCAATGTTGATTTAGCAAAGAACTACACCTATGGCATGCCCCCTGCATGCCTTCCAGTCAGTGAGGAGATGGGGAGGGAGATAAGAGCACTTTGAAAACATCTGCTAGTTAGCTGGTGGTAGTAATGTGTGCCTAAATCCCAGGACTCAGAGGCGGATCTCTGAGTTTCAGGCCAGCCTGGTCAACAGAGTGAGTTCCAGAAGAGCCAGGGCTACACAGAGAAACCCTTTTTTGAAAAAATCAAAGACAAAAAAGAAAGAAAAAGAAAAAAGAAAAGAGAGAGAGGAGTAGGAGAAAAAGAAGGAGGAGGGAGAAGGGAAGGAGGAGGAGGAGGAGGAAGAGGAGGAGGAGGAGGAGGAGGAGGAGGAGGAGGAGGAGGAGGAAGAAGAAGAAGAAGAGGAAGAAGAAGAGGAAGAAGAAGAAGAGGAAGAAAACTTCCATGGAGCTTGGTGTTTTCCTTGGTCCCCAACTGGATCTTGTCATGACCAACAAGTGCTGTCTAGTCATAATTAAATCAGACAGCATCACTGACATTCACCCTATCTCTGAGACCCTATCACATCCCTTGAGACTCTCCAGCCCTCCATCAGACCTTCCCAGGTCTCATGCCTTTGCTACAATCTGACCTGCTGGAGTTTGATGAACTCCAGTCTTGCACATATAGTCCTAATAGAGTTCCTGCCTGCGGGTTCTGAAGAAATTGGTCCCTCAGAAATAACTATGTAGAGGATTGCAAAATCAATCATCAATGGGAGGAGAGGTCCTTGGTCCTGTGAAGGTTCTGTGTCCCAGTGTAAGAGAATGCCAGGGCCAATAAGTGGGAGAGGGTGGGATGGCAAGCATGGGGAGGGGGGAGGCAAACAGGAGTTTGTTCTTGTTGGTTTTGTTTGTTTGTTTGTTTGTTTGTTCCTGGGAGGGGAAACTAGGAAAAGAAAAATCATATGACATGTAAATAAAGAAAATATCTAATTAAAAAAAAGGAAATAACTATGGATGTGTACAATGCTCCATGACCAAAGCCATTTGTCAGGAAACTGGAAGCAAGAAAACACTAGTTACAGAGATGACCATGTAGCCACAACCTGCCTAGCTCAGAAATCCTGCAGAGCAGCACAGATCCGTGCTTGCTATTAAAAAGTCCACTTACATCTGGGAGGAATCCTGTGTATAGAATCCTGCTATGATGTCACAGTTAAGTAAACTAGTCTGAATGTGAGTGTCTAGAATTGTGCACTGAATATCGTCCACAATCGCCATTTTTCTTTAGACTTTATGTGCTAAATTTAAACAAACCAGATTGCTGCTAAAATCAGGGTTTACAACAGAAGCAAATTCGAAAGCATCCTATCCTTCAGTGCTCATCCAGAGGGCAGCAGCTACCCCAGGTTGACAACACCTGTTGCCCAGGTTGACATCTCCTGGACCCAGCCTCATCGCGTGCTCTTGGGTCTCTCTCTAAGCAGTCATCATGCCCTCTGTATTTGTTTTATTTATTCTTGTCCATTGCAAAGTTGGAATGTCCTTCATGGTGCTATCTATGTCCCACTCATGTGTGGCCATCATAAATTACATGTGTTATCACTGAGAAATAGCTAGATAAATACCTGTTCCTATATTCCACTGGAGCTGACTATATCGCAGTGCCTATGGCTGAGATGTGAAAATGGTCTAGCCCAGGAGATTCAAGGAGAAGGATGTGACCTTGTTTTTCTTTTTGTCTTTTTATAATCAAATTAACCCAAGAGTCTTTGATGTATATAGACAGCCTTCCTAGACTTAGTGCACAGGCTATGAGCAAAGATGGTACAGGACCCAGCATTCACCAACACACTGAAACATTATGGTTGATATAGATGTGTTTGTCATGTTTCTGTGGTAAAATATCCTAACAAAAGTAGCCTACGGGAAAAAGTATTTATTTCAGCTCACAGTTGAAGGCAGTTACAGCTCACAGTTCAAGGCAGAGACAAGGACAGCTGGTCACACCTCATGCAGAATCAGGAAGCAAAGATGCTTGATGCTGCTCAGTTCCCTTTCCTCCTCTTTTTTTTTTTCCCTTCAAAACTTTATATATGCTGGCCAGTGGTGGCGCACGCCTTTAATCCCAGCACTTGGGAAGCAGAGACAGGCAGATTTCTGAGTTCAAGGCCAGCCTGGTCTACAGAGTGAGTTCTAGGACAGCCTGGGCTATACAGAGAAACCCTGTCTCAAGAAAAAAAACTTTATATATATAGAATTTATACATATATATACATATATATATTTTACATAAGATTTAAAAAAAAACCCTTTCCTCCTCTTACACAGTTCAGGATCCCAATCAAGGGATGAAACCACTCAATGGTTGGATCTTCCTACTTTCAATTAATGTAATATGATAATCCCGTAGAGGCATACCCAGAAGTTCATCTCCAAGGTGATTATAGACTCTGTCAAGTTGGCAGTCAACACTAACCATTGAAATCAGTCCAAAGGAAATAAGAGAAACAGAAAAGAAGACTGTGCCTCACTCTTCACTAGTAAATGACAACTTTAGCCTTTAAAGCTTAAATACACTCAGTTTGAACCACATACAAGTACTGTGTGTGAAAGATTGTGTGACAATTCCTCACTGTGGGTCCCTTCTCCCGCAGAAGTGAACACATGTCAAACTAGACCAGAAGACTTTAACCAATTAAACACAGGTAGGACCAACATTGTGGAGTCTATCAGTTACTTTTCTGTTCATGTGATCAAAATATCATGACTTATAGTGTGGAAAACCAACATATGGTGTGGAAAAGTGTATATTTCGGCTTATAGCTTCAGAGGGCTGGGGTCCATAACAGTGTGGACAGCCTGGCAGTAGATGGTTAGAGCATGAAGCGGTTGATCACAGTCATTCACACCTAGGAAGCAGAGGGAAAAAACAGGAGGTGGCGTGAGGCTTTCCACCCCCAAAGCCTATCCCCACAATCACATACTTCTGCCAACAAGGCCTTATATCCTCCAATAAGGCCACACTTTCTAATAGTGCCACTCCCTGTGGGCCAAACATTCAAACACATGAATCTACTGGGCCATTTCTACTGACACCACCACACCTAGAGTGACAGCCAGCTGTTTTCTTGATATTACGGCTATCTCTTGATGTTACCTCCACAGGTCATGTACGTTTACTGAAGGGTTTGATTAAGTTACAAACCCTGGGACCAATGATCAAGGTGCCTGTCAAGCATATCAAAGCAGTCCTGGCTGCTATGTTCTCAGCATCTCTCAGTCCCTACTTGTTACAGGTATGGGTGGCATCCCCTGCCCTCTACCCAGAATTCTCCAGCCAAAGGGCCAGCTGCCTTCCCCCAGAGGCTCTTCCATACATTATTCAGCCATTTTGGTTACCCTCACCCCTGCCATTTTTTTTTTTTACCTTTTCCCCTCATAGCTGCTGTACCTGGTTCCCTTTTCTCTCTGTACCCCCACCCCTCACCCCACCTTCTCCCATGGCCCAACTCAGCCTGGTCATGTTTACTGTGAACTCTCTCAGATGTCCCTGCCTCTGCTGCACTTTCCTTTTATGTACAATGAACTTTTTCTGCCATACTTAGGAGAAAGCATGTCCATCCTTTTCCTTTATTCTTCCATTCAGGTCTGACTTGTGGTTTCCATTACACTATAACCTCACTCAGAACTTTCCTTTGACCCAGATGCCATGGGTTATCTGCGGTCATCGGAGTCATCTGACCTGGCCAACAGGAGATTCTTGTCCTGACACTATGCAGAGTGCTCTCTGTCTTCCTTGAAGATTTTTATTATCCATTTTCATGTGTGAGCGTGTCTGCATATATGCGTATAGGTGGGCATATATGGTACAAGTGTGCATGTGTGTGGGTAGACACAGACATGGAGAGTGTCCTAAGTATGGGTATCCGTGGTGTGAGTGTGGGGGTATATGCGATGTTAGTGTGCACGTGGAGCTCTGAGGTGAGGTTAAGAATCACCCTACTCACTGAAGTAAAGTCTCTTAAACAAGCCCAGGGCTCACCAATGTGACTAGTCTCACTAGCCAGCTTGGTCTGGGACCCTCATCTCTGCCTCCTAAGGCTATCATTACTGTCATGCCTATCCAGTGTTCTACATGTTTACTGGGAATCTGAACTCTGGTCATGAAGCTTATACAGTAAGACCTTTAAACACTGAGACATCTACGTAGCATGGATTGTCAGAGATAATAGTCAAGCAAGATTTTGAAGAATTTGCAAATTTAAAGTAAACCGTTCTATTCAGGAGTACTATGAATGGGCGAGGGAAGAGTCACTTCCTCGTGCCTTTGAAGTTTATCAATGAAAGAAAGAGGAAGACAGTGGCAGTGGGATCCCTAGTGGAGACAAAACCCCAAATGAGATATCCCTAGACTAAGTGCATCCGTGGGGAACACAATAGACCCCATTAAAAAATGAGTCCTCAAAGAATGCAAATCTCCCAAACAAAACATAATTGAGCAAAGAGAGGAGACTTGATCCCATAAATAACCTGCCATAATTAGGCCCTATCAACAGTTCCTATTAAAGAAACATCAGGCAGCTGAGAACTGGAAGTCTGGGGAAATTGAGTTCTTAATTAAATCCTCATCAGACTTACTGGTACCCAGATTCCCCACTTCCCACCCCGGCTCTTGTGTATCAGAGCTTCCAGAAACGGCTCAGTTCTGTGTAATTGTATGAGATGCATTGCACACCAGCTGGACCTTAGCAAAGTCTGATGAAGTCCTTTGAAGTGTTGGATCTCAACCGCCAGAGGAACCTCTGGAGTCCTGGCATTCCCAGAGAGAGCTGTACACGCAAACTTCTCTTAGAGAAGAATATCTCTTCTCTTAATTGCACTCTTGGGTTCCACACCTGCCTTGGGTCCCTGATGTGTGCAGATGCAATTCAGCTTTCTGCACCTGAAATTTCACAAGGAATTCCCCTTCTCTCTCCTCTCTTCTCCATCCTTTCAACATGATACCAGCTTTATGGGCTCCTATTATTATTATTATTATTATTATTATTATTATTATTATTATATTATTATTATTATCACTCCTGGAAAGTCTGTTCTCTCATTCTCTGACCATGAAAACCTCACTAGAATTCTAGTGTCTTCATGGAAGAATTCTAGGGTCTTCGTGGAAATGTTCTTTTCCACTACATCCCTCTGCTTAAGACTCTCCCCATGGCATTTGGTTTGTGGTCTTGTTTCCCATTTTAGGGATAGACCTGACCCTTGTCTGGGACTGCGTACTGTGTTGGTTTTCCTCTAGGCTCATTTCACTGCTCAGCCCAGGGTCCTGTCCCTCCTATTGCTCTATCATATGCCTTACATCACTTCTCTCTGACAGTAACTCCAGCTCTGTTTTGCCAGTTCTGACCTGTCTCCCCAGCTCCAGGACTCCACAGACTTTTCTAGAACAGCCTTCTGGTCCACCTCATGCCTCTCCATGAAAGCTCTAAAGTTGTAGCCCAGTGAGTTCCTTCATTCAGCTATTTGCTCGAACTCAAGAGCTTAGATACCTTCCAAGTCTCTCCCCACCCTCCCCTAACCTCTTGAATCAAGGTTGGCAAGCTTTTCCCCCAAAGCCCCAGAGAGGAGATGTAGGCTTTGGGGCCATGATGTGTCCTCAACACAGCACTCTCTCCTCTATAAAGGAGTGCTGGCCTGCTGACCCAGAGTGGCCACATGGCGTGCTTCCTCAGCAAGTTGACAGAGCCTTACAAGGAACCTATTCAAGCAACTCTATTTGTTAATAGAGGCACATAATATGAACTTCACAGTTAAAAAAAAAAAATGTACCTGAAAGCCAAGCTTGTCACTGTCCAAAGCTAGAGAATCCACTGTTAACAAGTTCATGTCTACCTTTCCAGAGCTGATGCACAGAGGGGCAACCTTATGCAAGTGAAAGCCTAGCATATGCACAGTTCTAAGACTTATTCTGTGTGTATTTTCTTCTTTATCCATGCAACCTCAGAAGAATGTACTAGCTTCTCCTTAATGCAAAACTATGGGAGATTTTCTTTCTCTTTTATTATTTAAATTTTTTAATGTATATGCAATAACCAAGACCTACAAATCAGTTTAAAAATAATACCATGTATATTCATACACCTGCCACCCTGCTTAGGAAATGAAACATTGTCAACACATTTAACTCCCTTGGTAGATGCCCTTCCATGTCACCTCCCCCCTTCCCCCTCCCACAGGCAACCTCTGCTCTGGACTGGATCAACTATTCCCAAAGATTCCCAACTAGTACAGTTGTTATGTGTGTCCTGTCTCCAAGAAATCATTCTGTGTCCGTGTTCTACTACTTTCTTTTGTCACAGAAAGTGTGACTTCTCTTTTTTGTAAATTTTATTTACTTTGTGTCTCTCTATGTCACACACACACAGAGTGGATGTGTACCCATGTGACAATGTACATATAGAGGTCAAAGACAATTTATGGGAGTTGGTCTGGTCTCAGGGATCCAACTCAGGATATCCGACTTGGCAGCAAGCACTGTAATGATTAAACCGTCTTGCCAGCCCGACATATGTTCTTTTCAAATATGTATTTGTGGCATCTATCATTAGTCATAATTATAACCCCAGGCTCACTAATATTCTCAATGTCATTATATTATGTGAACATCCCACTATTCGTTTACCCTTTCCAATTGGTAGATGGTCATGTTCCTAATTTTTCATTATCACAACATGGCCAAGAAGGTTATCCTTATATGTTCCTAACAGAGGAGCAGACTGCCAGTCTCATATTAGAATAACTAACTGTAATGTAATATGACGTGCACATCAAAGTGGTTTTAAACTTATCTTAATTAGTATGACCCTTCCCTCTTCCTTATGCATTTTAGAATAAGATTTTTAAGCTCCACAAAATACATTATAGGGATTTTGATCAGGAGTACATTAAATTTGTAAATTCATTTTTGTGGGGAATTTGCAGATATCCTGCCGTTAAGTCTTGTTACTCACGGGCACAGTACAGTGCCTGCTTTACTTGGGATCGCCTCTGGTTCTTTTACTAAAGGTCCAGATTCCACAAACACAGTGTTCGTGTTTGGTTTCATGCCTTCCTATGCTTCTTATGTCCTCTAAACTGTACAGAGATTAGATTGCCCCTTCTCTAATGCCTGTGGCTTGTGTACAGGGGAAGAATAACTTCAGTATTCATCTTTGTATCCAGAACCCTGCAAAGCCTGTTCACTATAACTTACTCAAAAATTCCCTTGATTTCTGGATTGATGATAATTTACTCTGTAAATATGGGTGGTTTTTATTGATCTTTTCCAAACACTTTAACTTCTTTTAAAATTTAGTTCGTTAGTTACTCATTATTCTGAGTGTGTGTGTCTGTCTTTGTGTGTGTGTGTGTGTGTTTACATGAATACACATGCACACAAGCTCACATACATGTGCAGGTCAAAGGACATCCCCTAAAAATTAGTTCATTCCTTTTATCATGTGAGTCCTGGGAATAGAACTCAGATTCTCAGGCTTGGTGGCCATTGCCCTCACCTGCTAAGCCACCTCTCTGCCCCATTTCATTTATTATTTGCTTGTTTGTTTGTTTATTTAATTGCTTATTTTTATTTTTTTAATGCATTAGCTGGTGTCTTCAGTACAGAAGCCATGCTAATGGGCTCTCCACCCTCCCCACCATTGAAATGATTCACTTCTGACATCATACAATCAAATGCTTGTAGCACGGCTGTTCTCTTCCTAGGATTAGGACAGTTCTTCTCTGGCCCTTCTTTCCCAGACACCCTCACATCAAAGAGTGATAAATGCATCCACTGGTCCAGACACCCACACATCAAACAGTGAAGAATGTATCCACTGGTTCAGACACCACACATCAAAGAGTGCTGAGTGTATGCACTGGTCCAGACACCTTCACATCAAAGAGTGATAAATATATCCACTGGTTCAAACACCTTCACATCAAACAGTGCTGAGTGCATCCACTGGTTCTGACACCCTCACATCAAAGAGTGCTGAGTGTATCCACTGGTCCAGACACCTCATATCAAAGAGTGCTGACATCTGAAAGCTCTAGAACAAAAAGAAGCAAATTCACCTAAGAGGGATAGACTTCAAGAAATAATGAAACTCAGGGCTGAAATCAACCAAGTGGAAACAAAAAGAACTATACAAGGAATCAATCAAACCAGGAGCTGGTTCTTTGAGAATATCAAGAAAATAGATAAACCCTTACCCAGACCAACTAGAGGAAACAGAGACAGTATCCTAATTAACAAAATCAGAAATGAAAAGGGAGACATAACAACAGAAACTGAGGAAATCCAAAAAATCATCAGATCCAACTACAAAAGCCTATACTCAGCAAAACTGGAAAACCTGGATGAAATGGACAATTTTCTATACAAATACCAGGTACCAAAGTTAAATCAAGGTCAGATAAAGGATCTAAATAGTCCTATATCCCCTAAAGAAAAGCCCAAGACTAGACGGGTTTAGTGGAGAGCTTTATCAGACCTTCAAAGAAGACCTAGTACCAATACTCCTCAAACTATTCCACAAAATAGAAACAGAACATACTCTACCCAATTCATTCTATGAAGCCACAATGACTCTGATACCTAAACCACACAAAGACCCAACAAAGAAAGAGAACTTCAGACCAATTTCCCCTATGAATATCGATGCAAAAATACTCAAAAAAATTCTTGCAAACTGAATCCAAGAACACATCAAAATGATCATCCATCATGATCAAGTAGGCTTCATCTCAGGGATGTAAGGATGGTACAATATGCAAAAATCCATCAATGTACTCCACTATATAAACGAACTCAAAGGAAAAAATATGATCATTTCTTAGATCCTGAGAGAGCATTTGACAAAATCTAACACCCCTTCATGATAAAAGTCTTGGAAAGATCAGAAATTCAAGGCCCATACCTAGACATAATAAAAGCAATATACAGCAAACCAGTACCCAACATCAAACTAAATGGAGAGAAACTTGAAGCAATCCCACTAAAATCAGGGAAAAGACAAGGATGCCCACTCTCTCCCTACCTATTCAATATAGTATTTGAAGTTCTAGCTAGAGCAATTAGACAACAAAAGACATCAAAGGGATATGAATTGGAAAGGAAGAAGTCAAATTATCACTATTTGCTGATGATATGATAGTATACTTATGTGACACCAAAAATTCCACCAGAGAGCTCCTAAACCTGATAAACAACTTCAGCAAAGTAGCTGAATATAAAATTAACTCAAACAAATCAGTGGCATTCCTCTACACAAAGGATAAACAGGCGGAGAAAGAAATTGGGGAAACAACACCCTTCACAATAGTCACAAATAATATAAAATACCTTGGTGTGACTCTAACTAAGCAAGTGAAAGATCTATATGACAAGAACTTCAAGTCTCTGAAGAAAGAAATCGAAGATCTCAGAAGATGGAAAGATCTCCCATGCTCATGGATTGGCAGGATTAATTTAGTAAAAATGACCATTTTGCCAAAAGCAATCTACAATTCAATGCAATCCCCATCAAAATTCCAACTCAATTCTTCATAGAGTTAGAAAGAACAATTTGCAATGTCATCTGGAATAACAAAAAACCTAGGATAGCAAAAACTATTCTCAATAATAAAGGAACTTCAGGTGGAATCTCCATCCCTGATCTCAAGCTGTACTACAGAGCTATTGTGATAAAAAAAAAACAATAACAAAAAACAAACAAAAAAACCTGCATGGTATTGATACAGTGACAGGCAGATAGATCAATGAAATAGAATTGAAGACCCAGAAATGAACCCACACACCTATGATCTCTTGATCTTTGACAAAGGAGCTAAAACCATCCAGAAGGGAAAAGACAGCATTTTCAACAAATGGTGCTGGCTCAACTGGTGGTCAGCATGTAGAAGATTGCAAAATTGACCCATTCTTATCTCCTTGTACAAAGCTCAAGTCCAAGTGGATCAAGGACTGCCACATAAAACCAGATACACTGAAACTTATAGAGGAGAAAGTGGAGAGGAGCCTTGAACATATGGGCACAGGGGAAAAATCCCTGAATAGAACACCAGTGGCTTGTGCTGAAAGATGAAGAATCGACAAATGGAACCACATAAAATTGCTAAGCTTCTGTAAGGCAAAGGACACTGTTAATAAGCCAAAAGGCGACCAACAGATTGGGAAAAGATCTTTACCAATCCTATATCCTATAGATTAGTATCCAATATCCTATAGGTTAATACTCAATATATACAAAGAACTCAAGAGTTTAGACTCCAGAGAACCAAATAACCCTATTTAAAATGGGGTACAAAGAATTCTCAACTGACAAATACTGAATGGCTGAGAAGCACCTAAAGAAATGTTCAACATCCTTAGTCATCAGAGAAATGCAAATCAAAACAACCATGATATTCCACCTCACACAAGTCAGAATGGCTAAGATCAAAAATTCAGGTGACAACAGATGCTGGTGAGGTTGTGGAGAAAGAGGTATACTCCTTCATTGCTGGTGGGATTGCAAGCTGGTAAAACCACTCTGGAAATCAGTTTGACGGTTTCTCAGAAAATAGTACATAGTACTACCAGAAGACCCAGCAATATCACTCCAGGGCATATACCCAAAAGATGATCCAACATGTAATAAAGGTACATGCTCCACTATGTTCATAGCAGCCTTATTTATAATAGCCAGAAGCTGGAAAGAACCCAGATGTCCCTCAACAGAGGAATGGATACAGAAACTGTGGTATATTTACACAATGGAGTATACTCAGCTATTAAAAACAATGAATTTATGAAATTCTTAGGCAAATGAATGGATCTGGAGAATATCCTGAGTGAGGTAACCCAATCACAAAAGAACACACATGGTATGCACTCACTGATAAGTGGATATTAGCCCAGAAGCTCGGAATACCCAAGATACAATCCACAAACCACATGAAACTCAAGAAGAAGGAAGACCAAAGTGGGGGTATTTGATCCTTCTTAGAAGGGGGAACAAAATAGCCATGGAAGGAGTTACAAAGTATGGAGCAGAGACTGAAGGAAGGACAATCCAGACACTGCCCCACCTGGGGATCCATACCATATACAATCACCAAACGCAGACACTATTCTGGATGCCAACAAGTGCTTGCTGACAGGAGCCTGATATAGCTGTCTCCTGAGAGGCTCTGCCAGTGCCTGACAAATACAGAGGTAGGGGCTCACAGCCATCCATTGGACTGAGCACAGGGTTCCCAGTGAAGGAGCTAAAGAAAGGGCCCAAGGAGCCAAAGGGCTTTGCAGCCCCATAGAAGGAACAACAATATGAACCAACCAGTAACTCCAGAGCTCCCAGGGACTAAACCGTCAACCAAAGAGTACACATGGTGGGATTCATGGCTCCAGCTGCATATGTAGCAAAGGATGGCCTAGTCGGTCATCAATGGGAGGAGAGGCCCTTGGTCCTGTGAAGGCTCTATGCCCCAGTGTAAAGTGTAGGGGAATACCAGGGCCAGGAAGCAGGAGTGGGTGTGTTGGTGAGCAGGGGGAATGGGGAGAGAATAGGGGCTTTTTCGGAGGGGAAGCCAGGAAAAGGGAGAACATTTGAAATGTAAATAAGGAAAATATCTAAGGTTCAGTCACCTCTCATCAAACAGTGCTGAGTGCATCCATCAGTTTCTTTTCTCTTTCACTCCAACCATCTTTACATTCTTGAGTCATAACCATTGGAGTTTTTATAAAATTTGCATTTCTGTACAGTCAATTAGTAAGTGTGGCCATGTTTTTAAATCTTCACTTCCCAGTTAGGATAGTAAAGGGATGGCATTTCTGCGACCCTCAGGTCCACTCTGCTTCAAGGTGCTTGTAGTCTCACACAGTAAGGTCCAGCTTCTCTCTTCATTGGCAGCTTTCTGGAAGAATTTGTAGAAGACTGAAATTGTTTCTTGTCAGTTTCTTAGAGCTCATTTCTAAAGTTTACAGGCCTAATTGTTTTCTTCAAAAACAATGAATTATAAGGGCCTGGGAGCACAAACCTGTAATCAGAGCTACTCAGGGGGACTGAGGCAAGAGGATTATAGATGAAGCTTACCTGGACTTCTGAGAGAGTTCAGTGCTGGCCTAGGTAAGCTAGTGAGACTCTCTCTCAAAGTAAAACATGAAAAGAAATCTGGGAGCATAGCTCAGTGGCAGAGAATTTGCTTCATATGCATAAGGCCCTAAGTCCATGCCCCAGTATATGAAAATCAGAAAAACAAAACCATGTGATATATTGCTAAGGTTCCTACTTCTTGTTTCACTCATAAACAGCACAGAGGTAGACTTGGTCTAGTTGGTTTTACACGTTCGATTTCTTTCCATACATCTGTTCATAGTTTCTTTCCATCTGTGGCTGTCCCTCTTTTTCATTTGTAACATTCTACATTTGCATTTTCTCTTTTAATTGTATCAATCTGGCCTGAGGTTTTTTTTTCTGTACAATTAGTATCTTCAATCTTTTTGTTGCATAATTATTTCCAATTTTATTAATCTTTGCTATTATCCCCTTTCTTCCCTTTTCTTTTCTTGATTTTCTTCTTTTTTGTTTTTCTTTTTCTTTCTTTCTTTTTTGTTTTTGCATTTATGTGTGATTGTTGAAAGCTACAAATGTTTTACTTCCACACACAAATTCTCAGCAGGTCCACTGATAACATTGAGTCATCATTTTCTTCCTACTCACACTAGTGAGTTTATGGAGACTCTTTTTAACTTGTTATTTGTGTGTGTGTGAGCACGTGCGTATGTTTGTGTGTGTGTGTGTGTGTGTGTGTGTGTGTGTGTATGCATGTGTGTATGAAGAAGGCCAAGAAGGCAGTTGCAGGCATGCTGTGGGTGCTGGGAACTGAACTCCAGTCCTCTGGAAGAGCATCAAGAGACATCTCTCTAGACCTTGTTACAATTTTTTGTAATTTATTTATTTATTTATTATTTATTTATTTGTGGCTGTGTATCTGTGTGCGTCGATATGCATTGTATTCATTTTAAAGGCAGGAGAGGAAGTCGGGTCCCCTGAAGCTGGAGTTACAGGTATTTGTTGAATGCCCTGCCTGTGACATGGGAGCTGGGATCTGAATGCTGGTCCTTGTGGCTGTGCAGCTAGTACTTTTAACCGCTGAGCCATCTCGAGAGCCCACAGCTGAGCATTTTAAACCTGTACGTTGGCTTCTTTCCCAAAACCTGTGAAAAAATGCCAACCATCATTTCATCAATTATGTCAATCCAATTCTTTCTACCATGTCAGAGTCTGACTTCATATATGTTATATTATTTTATATAGTCCCCTAGGCTTGTTTTAGAGCAATTTTATCAAATTTGACTTATTGTGTGTGCATGTGTGAACATTGGAGAACAATTTGTGAGAGTCTATTTTCTTCTATCACGTCGCTCCCAAAGATTGGGCTTATGGCAAGTAGCCTGTGAGTCCCCTTGCCAGTCCTTTGTTCAATGGTTTTATAGCTCTACAGATCTCTAGAAACCTTGTGTCATAAAGGGCACCCAGTGTCCACCATTATCAGCATCGCGTATTCAGTGTGTGGCTTCATCCGATCCACCCACAGTGAAAGGGTATTTGAGGCTGAAGCCTGTCCTTTGTCTGAGTCCCTCTTCACTTCACTAGGCTATAGCATCTTCTCAGACTTCCCTCGCTCTGCCGGACACTGGCGTTTTAGAAAGCTCCAGTTGAACATTTTGTATAATGTCCTTCTGCTAGGACTCCCCTATTTTTTTCCATCATTAGATGGGGGCTGTGGGTGGAAGGACACAAGGTAGATAGTCATTATATCATGTGACATGCTGCTGCTGTGGCTGACCTTAAGCTCCTGTCCCAGGAATGTCTGTCAGGTTCTCCCCCCATCCCACACTTTGCTCTTTGTGAGGTCCTCATGCACAACCACACTTCTGGAGGAGATGCACTTTCACAGCCATGAGAATGAACCATCCACACACAGTGTTGAGAATTCTTCTACTCAGGAGATTTCTCTGCTCCTGTTGAGTTACTTACCCATTCATTAATCATTAATACCAGAATGGAGTAGCAGAGTTATTGGATAGTTTGAGTTATAATGCAATATTACTTTATTTTGTTGCTCAGATTATTCTATTTTTGCCCTGTGGGAGCTCTTTCAGTTGGCTTCTATGTGCTTGTGACCCTGCTGCCCCCATTATTATAAGAATTGTTTTAATTTAATTTTTATTTTAATTTTTTTGCAGTGCTAGGGATTCGACCCTGGGGCCTCACACAAGCTAAACGAACACTCTACCACTGAGCTATAGTCCCCAGCCTCTGGTTTTAGTTCTTAGCATTAAAGATGCTCCAGGCTACAGAAGATGCTGGCCAGGGTAAACAATGGGTGTCTTCCTCAATCGCTCTCCACCTTGTTTTTTGAGACAAAGCCTCTTGTTGAGCCTAGAGTTTACTGATTCAGTAAGACTAGCCGTCCAGTGAGCCCCAGAGATCCTTTGGTTTTCATCTCTTCAGTCCTGGGATTTATAGTTATATACTGCCAAGCCAGGTAGGGGTGTGTGTGTGTGTGTGTGTGTGTGTGTGTGTGTGTGTGTGTACTTATGTGTCAAGCACTTTACCAACTAAGCCATCTCCTTAATGCTCAGTACTTATTTTCTGTATGTTAGATAAGGTGTAGGTGTTGCAATCTGGCACATTTTGTATCTCGTTTTGTTGCTTTTTTTTTTTTTTTTTTCCATAATGGCTCAGATAAAGTTTCCAGATGAGACTGAGGAATTTTCAGGAGTGTGTGAGTCACTTTTTCACTTGACGTACTGTCAGCTTAAAAACCTCAAGACTGTGAGTGAAGGTGGGATCCATGGTATTGTGGTCAAACATCAGCAAGAGAGCTCTTTCCCGAGCTGCTGCAGAAGATTAGGGTCTTGGGATCACTGCATCATTCATGAATGCATTCTGCCTAGAAGTGCTCTTCATTTAGGTTTTTTTTTTTCCCCAGTGTGTCATTGAGGCATTAGAAAAAGGCGGCTTTTGCCCAAAATAGCACATTTTGATTTATAATCATTTAAGAAAAAAAGATGCAATGAAACAGGCAGTAACTTCAGAAGTCCTTTTAATTCCACTAATACACATTTGGTTTTCCTCTGGCAGAGAAAAAGGACTGATTTCAGAGGATGAGTGTGCTCACAGGACATTGGATAAGTCCACAGAGTGCCAGGAAACCTGTATTCTGTCCAAAGCAGTGCCCAATGCTCCTGAAGGGACCCACAGAAACATTAGCAGTACAGGTACAATCACCAACCCCATAACTGGCTCCATGACTCCAGTCCCCATCTCTGTGCCTTGGACTGTGGCTACTGCAGACTGCAGCCATGCTGGAAGTCCACAAAGCCCTCAGTTCTTTATATCACTGGTTTCTATTTCAAAGTGAGTCAGTGTATCCAGATATCAAGGAAAATCCCTACACCCTATAGCTGCAAGGGAGGCTGGGAGGGTGAGTGAATGGTGTCTCAAGAGATGAAGCTCTCCAATTACACAGTGCTTCACTGCCTCCAGGAGAGCCTCAGTTTTTAAAGTCCTGTGATATCCCACTGTCAAGTACGTCTATCAACCTTGTGGTTTTCTAATACCTTAGCTGACTTGGAATTTTTGAGCAATGGAGTACTTTTTCTTTTTTAATTTTTTAAATTTTTTAAATTTTTTTATTTTTTATTAGATATTTTCTTTATTTACATGTAAATTTCTCCTTTCCCAGTTTCCCCTCCAAAAAGCAAACAAACAAAAACCACAAGAACAAACCCCTGTTGCCTCCCCCCTCCCCATGCCTGCCACCCCACCCTCTCCTACTTATTGGCCCTTGCATTTCCCTACACTGGGGCACAGAACCTTCACAGGGCCGAGGACCTCTCCTCCTATTGATGATCGAATTTGCAATCCTCTACTATACACGTACTGACAGAACAATCAGACCCACCATGTGCAGTCTTTGGTTGGTGGCTGAGACCCTGGGAGCTCTGAGGGTGCTAGTTAGTTCATATTGTTGTTCATCCTAAGGGGCTGTAAACCCTTCAGCTCCATTAGTCCTTTCTCTAACTCCTTCATTGGGGACCGTGTACTCAGTTCAATGGATGGCTGTGAGCCTCTACA
>NW_022196900.1:23718796-23741433 GCF_008632895.1 Mastomys coucha | reverse complement strand
TTTTTTCTGAGACAAGGTTTCTCTGTATAGCCCTGGCTATCCTGTAACTCACTTTGTAGACCAGGCTGGCCTTGAACTCAGAATGTGCCACCACTGCCTGCAATGGAATACTTTTAAGGGATACATGTTTAAATATACATTGCGTCATACTTAATAAAGTCCAGTTGGGCATAAATATAACTTTTATCTGCACCGAGAAGCCAAAGACTTATTGACTCTCTTTATGGTGGCACTCCCTCTGGTGCAGTGGTCTGGGCTTGGATACACAGTATCTCCGAGGTCAGCATGTAACAGATGTGGAGTATGGCAGGGCCTGAAACAGGGGTGATGAGTTGGTGTTACACACGCTGGGTTCTAAGGACCAGGGGGGCAAGTCAGAGGGAATTGGTCAGATCCTTACCTAAGCCCAGCCGAGCTGACTTGGAAGGCAGAAGGAGAGAAAATAATGGAAATAAATATTTTTTTGCCTGATGAGAAGGACAATGGTGTCCTCTCTGTGGAGAGAGAATGAGCTCCTTCTTCTCCAAAGTCGTAAAGGACGCACTGGTTACAGACGCCATGTGCCAACAGAGCACCAAGCATCACCAGTTCCCACCAGGAAGAAGAAATAATCAGGCAGAGGAGAGGGAAGATGCCTCCCCTCCAACCCACCCCCACCCCAAATCTGCAGGGTCAAAGGTAACTTTTTGGTCGACATTTACCAGATGTTTGACTCTGCATGTCTGAGAGTTTAAGTCACACACACACACACACACACACACACACACACATACACACACACACTCAAACAAACACTCATTTATTTCCTGCAAATAAGCAAAACACACTCTATCCTTAGAAATTCTGCATGTTCAGCAGGATATTTTTGGGCACTGAGGTGGATTGTAATGCAAATGCCCTTGATTTTCTTGGGATTCTCTTTCTCCTGTGAATCTCAGTTGAGTGACAGGTCCCTTGAAATAAAGGCATTTCGAGGGAGGAGTATCCCCCCTCCCTGGTCAGATGTGCTCAGCAGCAGAACGTCTGTTGGATGGGATTTGTTTAATGAGTCAGCGTGCTGTAGTGCTCTGAAGAACAGAGACCTATGGGATGAAGGGAGGACCTGGGCAGGATTCAGATGGACGCAAGATGCACAGAGCAGAAGCTAGGGTCACCATACCAAGGACCTGGGCCAGAATAGTTTGGAGGTAGTAATCAAATCATGAATGCTGCTCCAGAGACAGGTGTGAGAAGGAAGGGCAGAGCTGCTTCGTGGGGGAAGTCCAGGAGATCACATGCTAACCAGAGGGATCTGGGTGCAAAGGCTGTCCCAGAGGAGTTCCTCTCACCTGCAGTAGGCTTCTTGTGGACCAGGCCCCTGGTGAGATCCCATCTGTATACTGGTGCTGTGATCCAATGCTTGCCCATGTCATTCTTCAGTGAAGTACTCCTTCAGGATTCCCCATGACTTCAGGTGTCATGGCCCTGTTCCTGGCCCAGCCTCTTTGGCCTGGTCTCTGCCATCTCTTGTGCCACTCCAAGACTCTTGTGCCTGCTCCCAGATTCCACTTGGAGCTACTGTGACCATATTAATATGCTCTGTTTCTTCTGCATGAGGACTTCTTTGACCCTTTGCCTGACTCCTCTTGACCTTCATTTGTTCAACTCCTGTCTGTCTTTCCAGGGGACCAATTTCAGAAGACCATGAAATAGCAAACACTTCAATGCTTAAGTTTTTTATATAAAATATTTCAATGCTTACACATATCCTCCTGAATACTTTATTTCTAGGTTACTTATGATATCTAATACAACGTAAATGTTATGTAAGGAGCTATATGGAGCATCCACATGTATATGAGTTAGAACACTTTCCTAGCATGCAGTAGGCTTTAGATTTGGTCCCCAGCACCACACAAGTCATGTATGGTGACACAGGCCTGTCATCTCAATACTTGGGAGGTAGAGGGCAGGAAGATCAGAAGTTCAAGGTGATCTTTGGCTACATATTTAAGTTTGAGGCCAGCCTGGGCTACATGAGACCCTATCCACAAAGAGAAACAATGGCACAGAAAAGCTCTGCACATGTTTACACAGTTCTAATTCTTTCCAAATATTGTCCGTACCTGCTTAAATCTAAAATGTAAACCCTGTGGATTCAGAAGCCAACTGAACAGTCAAGAATATAAAAATTAGAGAGTCAAGAAAATGAAATCTAAGAAAAAGGTTAAGCTGATTGGATGACAGATGTTAGCAAGTGTTAACGACAAATAGCAGGGCCAAGGCCAAGCTTAAATTATACCAATAAATGTAAATAGGCTTATCTTCTAGAAAAAGATTTCTTGATCAACTTATTCAGTAAAATTCAACTCCATTGTGTTTTAAAGACATATATTGGAAACTAAGAGATGCAGGGCATCTATAAATAAGACAGACACGACAGCTGAACTTATAACAAGGTGAAATTTGGGCCAAAGGACCTGAAACAAAATGAATCACTTGATTATCACAGGTTACAATTCATCTTAAAGATGAAACAGATGTTGTGGTTGTTTTGAAGGAAAATGCCCCCCCACCACTCCCCATAGACCCATAATGAGTGGCACTATTAGGAGGAGTGGCCTTGTTGGAGGAAATGTGGGAGGGCTTTGAAGTCTCAGATGCTCAAGCTACAGCCGGTGTGGCTCACAGTTTCCTTTTGCTGCCTACGGATCAAAATATAGAACTCTCAATTCCTTCTCCAGCACCATGTCTGCCTGGATTCTGCCATGCTTCCTGCCATGATGATCATGCCTGTCTCAAACAAGGTGAAAGTCAAAGACAGATACCTGTCCTCTGATTTCCACATGAGATGCAGGGCACACGTATGTGAGTGTTCTCATGTACATTCACAATGTACACACTATATATGTATCACATACACACACACTCTCTCAAATGTGTGCACACACATGTACGTACACCACAATTTTCATGAAGCAAGAACAGTAAGATATGCAAAAAGAAATGGATTCAAGTCTTCAAAGGTGATATACTTTAAATAATACCCTCAATTCAAGAAAAGTAAGAGAAGCCAGGCAGGGGTGGTGCATGCCTTTAATCCCAGCACTTGGGAGGCAGAGGCAGGCAGATTTCTGAGTTCAAGGCCTGCCTGGTCTACAGAGTAAGTTCCAGGACAGCCAGGGCTACAGAGAAACCCTGTCTCGAAAAACCAAAAAAAGAATAAAGAAAAAAGAAAAGTAAGAGAAACTTGGAAAGCTAAGGCAAAGGGATTGTTTCAAGTTCTGGGCCATGCTATGGAGTGAGTAATTATTAATAGCAATTGAGAACAACAACAATAAATGGGATAAATCTATGTAGCCATCTAAATATATGCCCTGACAATTGAGAATACAGCACTTCCTCAATTGTGAATTGAAACAGTCACAAAAGTCAACAACACATTAGACCACACTGGAAACCTTAATAGATTACAGAGAAAATATAAACAAAAGATGCAAATAGCATAATATGAGTATAAAAGAATATCAGGGATTCAAAGTCAGCCTTAGCTACATTTGGAGCATTTGGAGTTCAAGTTCAGCCTAGACTACACGAAATTACATGTCAAAAAAAAAAAAAAAAAACCGATGCCTGTAAGATGCCTTAGGAGCAAAGACAGGAGCCGATAATCCTGACAACTTGACTGGAGCTTGAAACCCTAGTGTGGAGGAAGAGAACTGACTCCTGCACGTTGTCCTCTGACCTCTGCATGTGCATCTCCCACCCTGCGGTTACATCACGCACGCCTTGGTCCTGGAAGCGTGCCAGGGCTTTGAGGGAAGGAAGAAACACAGGCACACAGACAGGCAAGCTGGGCAGTGGGCCAGGAACATCCTGATGGAGATGCAGCTAATACTATGCAGCACCCGGATCCTCCGTGCATTTGTTACTTTGTACAGCTTAATGAGTCTCAGTGGGTGGAGGCTAAGGTTGCAGTCATCCAGGAGGAAGCTGCAGCTGGTAGGTGTTGCATGCAGACCTGAGGATTCTCTTGCTGTTTCATGGGTCTGAGGCATTGCAGTCCTTGTCAATAATACACACTCGGGATGGCCTGTGATCCTTACACATTCACACCCTACAAAAAAAAAATAATAATAACAAGTAACAAGTTTGGTGTAATTTTAAAAATAAAAATATAAGGAAACATGCAAAATAAGAAATTCTAGGAGAAAGTATTCAGTAAAACTGAAGAAATGTGGAAGAACTCTTTGGTTAATTGTGAACACATAAAATTTGAAAGCTTAAACGGTGTAGGTAATATTCAAGCTAAAAAAAATATAACTCGTCAGACTCTGCACAGTGGAAGCAGCCTGGCTCGATCCCGTTCCACAATAAGCAGAGAAAGCTATAGAGCCCTCAGCCCACCCGAACAACGTACGTCAGAACCAAGTGACTCTGAAAGGGCAAAAGTCAGGTGATCTCAATGCTGCTTAAAATGGTCAAAGAAGCAGGAAGCAATGGAAACTTACAGTTTGGGACATAAAGTCACAATAAAATTGGTAGAGAAACCTGACCAACATTGTATAAAAACTAAGACTCCTGGCCAATCTCATATCTCAGTCATTACACAAAAATCTTAATGAAATCCTATTAAGAAATCCAATAACATACTTAAAATAACACATAAAAATTCAAGGATAGTTCAACACTATGGAATTTATACACCTCTGAATATTAATAAAAATTATAATGAAATTTATAATTAATTGATAATTAAAATTGTGTGATCCTCTCCATAGATACTCTTCTACATGATCTTTCTCAAGGTAGTTCTCAAATAATAAATTTAGCCCAGTCATAGTAAAAATGCCAATGCTTCTTTTTACCTGGAACTAGACAATTCAATTCTCATATAGTGACATTTGGGAACATTCAGAAAAAAGCAAAGAAAAACTTAGATGAATGCCCAGAAAACCAGTTGTTCTCTTGGATATAAGAGAGAGTGACATCACATAACTTGACAGATCAATTGAATGGAGTAAAGAGATCAGAAACAGATTTGCTCTACATGGAAATATGGGGCTTATTAAAGTGGGAATTGCAAATTCTTGGAACAAATGTGGACTTTAAGATAAATAATATGTGACAGTTAGATAGTCTATTCAGGGGGAAATCATTGGATCATTATATAACCGTCTGATGAATTCATGGTTTATGACTTCAAAGCACGCGTCAATCGAGATTTTTATTTTTAAATATGTGTGTGTGTGTGTGTGTGTGTGTCCGCCCATCTTCACATAAGTGCAGTTGCCAGAGGAGGCCAAAAGAGGGTGTTAGGTCCCCTAAAGCTAGAGTTACAGATAGCAATTAGCCACTAGACATGGATGCTGGGAACTGAACTTGGGTTCTGTGCAAATGCAGTACCTGCTCTTTACTCCAGATCCATCTCTGCAGACCTTAAAAATGTAAAACATGATGGAGGGAGAAAGAGAATCAAGTCAGATGCCAACATTGAATGAGTCATGACTTCAACTCTTTATTCTAAAACTTGGCAATGAAAGGCAAAGAATTAAGCCCTTTCTTACTATTGAGGTAGGACATACTCTATGCTATGTATTTGATAGAAAATACAAGGAATAAAGGACAGTGTAAATAGTACAAAGAAATAATCAGAAACTCCAAAATGGGAACCAATTCATAAGCCTAGAATTTCCCAAAGTCAGTAAAAATAAGTACAAGAGGTGTTCTAGATTTAAAAAGAAAAAAAAAAAAAAGGCAGCAGAGATGAAAAATACCTAATTCTTGATTAGATCTTGCTTGATGGGGTTAATATTAGATGAGTACATTCATAGTCAGCTTCCAGGTGTTATAACAAAATGCTGGGGATAATCAACTTATAAAGACAAAAGGTTTATTTTTGGCTCACAGTCTTATACCTTTCTTAAGTTACCAAAATAGAAATCACAGGTAAGCAGAGATGGCAGGACCTGGAGTAAAATTTGTGCTGAACAGGGGTCGTTTCTGCCTTCCCGGTACTGGAAGGAAGGGAGTTGACTGAGGAGAGAAAGAGGGGCCAGGCATGGCAGCCTCAAGCACTATCTGTGAGAACAGGGCCTTTGCTCTGCCTGGCCGCAGGCAGCCATTAAAGCTTGTATACAGGAGAAGGACATGGGCAGACAGGGGGGTGGTCTCCACGTTCTTCCTTCCCAATAGGAGGCCATTTAAAAATAAACGCAAACAAACAAAAACCTACAGAAAGAATTGGAGCAAATTTTTGATGTGTTATTTATGAACTGAGCATTGGTCAAATGGAAAAATAAAACCTTAACAAGATTAAAAATTGATGTACAAAGAACCACTCGGTGGCTTGTAAAAGCCCTTAGTTGAGAAGGGAAAATGAAAAGCTATTTCATAAAAGATTGAAGCTCCAGGGTACTCGGGCTTGGAGACTAGACAGCAGGCTTTCTGGGCACTAAGACTATTCAATACATTGGAGTATGTCTGTGGTGGGAAGGCCTCGTGGGGAGCAGGCACTTTCTGTGCTAGTGGGGGCACTGGCTGCTGCCCAACAGTCTGGGGATCACCAAAGTGGGGGCTGTCTTCCATCACATTGCTGGGCAAAATGCCAGAGTCGAGAAGGACACAGGGCCAGACTCTCTCAAACTTGCAGAAGTGGTCTACTGTGTCCTCTGAACCCTTGGTACCTGTGTCCTGCTCACCAAAGGGTCATATGTCAGAGAGAGAGAGAGAGAGAGAGAGAGAGAGAGAGAGAGAGAGAGAGAGAGAGAGAGAGAGAGAGAGAGAGAGAGAATTTGTTATTTATTTCTGACCAAAAAAAAGCCACCACAACGAACCATGTCCAAGATTTTGGAAAATATTACAAAGAACAGGGAAGAAGTGTCTCTTTAAAAATCACTTGTTATTTTACCCCATGGAGGTAGTTATATATAATATTTCATACTGTGTTTTGTACTGGGCTTTCCTTGCCTAGTAATATATAATAAGATTCTGCCTGTATAAATGAACAATGTTCACTGAAGATCAAACTTTGATCTCCTTTCACTAGATATTCCATTTGCTCTTGATTTTATTTCAATTATAAATACGACTATAGTAAACAGTTTTACATATTCTAGTTAATATATGTATATGTGTATGTTATGTATATGTATATACATGTATATATAAAACCATATTTTTTTCTTAACTAAGAACCATACTGCCTTATGACTTTCCATCTACAAAATCCATGGTCTTTTTTTTCTCTTGAGAGCTGCTTAAGAGTCTGGCTCAAAAAAGTCATCATTCCACCTCTCCTTAGAACAGAATTGTGAGATAAAGACAGCAGCAAAATGACAGGCTTGACAGAGAGGCTGTGTTGAGAAAACACTCAAAGGTCGTCTTTCCTTGGGCTGGGATTTTTTTCATAATGTCCTGTTGTAGCCTATAAGGTATGCTCTTATCTGAGGAAAAGGAAGAGAGGAAAGGGAGAAAGGAGGAATTATACAGAGGGCATACTCCAGTATCCTGTTCTAGGTGCTGCGTAGGAACCATAGGCAGAAGGGGTTGTGGATAACTGGCTCCTTCCAAGCCAAGATTAGATGCCTGCCTAGTGCCCTGCATCAAGATGGGAAACTGAGATGGAAGGAGGGAGACACAGAGACTGTCTATGTGTTGGTACACGCTCTACAGAGACCAGGAACATGGGTGGGGCTATTGTCTTAGTTGGGGTTTTTATTCCTGTGATGAAAAACTATAACCAAAAAGTAACTTGGGGAGGAAAGACTTTATTTGCTTACATATCCTAAATCACAGTCCACTTAGTGAAGGCAGAAACTCAAACAGGACAGGAACCTGAAGACAGGAGCTGCTTACTGGCTTGCTTCCCTTGGTTTGCTCAGCCTGCTTCCCTATAGAACCCAGGCCCACCACTCACAAAAAAGCTAGGCCCTCCCATGTCCCTAATTAAGAAAATGTCCTATAGACTTGCCTACAGCCTGATCTTTCAGAGGTATCCTCTCATATGACTCTAGCTTGTGTCTAGTTGATATAAAAACTAGCCAATACAGCTACTGAGTATATGTTCACCACAGGGCCCACAGTGAGTCCCTCTGACTCAAAAGCTCCAAGATGGAATGCTGAACAAATAAAATTAAACAGGGTCTGAGTCAAAAAAGCCACTGACATAATGCCAATGAGACCTCACGGAGCAGGAACCTGGTTAACAGATGAAAATGACCAAATTTCTGGCCCCAAGCAGGAACATTCAAGTGTAGAGCATTGGGTTGACCAGTTAGTGTGCTTTCTCCCTCCTCTTCCTGAGCCTCACTCACCATTCCTAACATTAAAGTGCCTGGTCGGATATAGCTATGGGTCTGAACTGTCAAACTAACCACATACCAGCACAGACTCCGGGGCTTTCCATGTTCCTGGACACCATCAATGAGGAGGAGACAGCATCAGCCTCTTGAACAGCTGCCACCCCAGCCAGAAACCCTTACTTCCAATAAACATTTTGTTGTGTAGTTTTGAGACAAGGTCTCTACTGTATCCAGGCTGGCGTGCATCTTGTCACCCACCAGGGTGCTGGGATCACAGTTATGCCCCCGCCACACTTGGGTATAAGTATTGTTTCTTAGTGCTTGTACTGGCTGGTTTTGTGTGCCAACTTGACACAGGCTGGAGTTATCACAGAGAAGGGAGCTTCAGTTGGGGAAGTGCCTCCACAAGACCCAGCTGTGGGGCATTTTCTCAATTAGTGATCAAGGGGGTAGGGCCCCTTGTGGGTGGTGCCATCTCTGGGCTGGAAATCTTGGGTTCTATAAGAGAGCAGGCTGAGCAAGCCAGGGGAAGCAAGCCAGTAAGAAGCATCCCTCCATGGCCTCTGCATCAGCTCCTGCTTCCTGACCTGCTTGAGTTCCAGTCCTGACTTCCTCTGGTGATCAACAGCAATGTGGAAGTAAGCTAAATAAACCCTTTCCTCCCCAACTTGCTTCTTGGTCATGATGTTTGTGCAGGAATAGAAACCCTGACTAAGACAGTGCTCATGGTTTTCAATCCAAAATCTATCCCTGTGTTTTAGGGAAAGCAGTTCCATGCCTTAGGTGAGCTTTCATTTGGCTGGCTGGACTGGGAAGATTGGTGTGCTGTGTTCTGTTGCTCTGAGGTTTGGTCTGACTTGGTGGGATAATGTTCAGTCAGAGACAGCACTGATCTGGAGGCAGGGTGTGTGATGTGATCCCAGCTCTAAAGCCACAGAACCATAAAAGCCATCCAGCTGTTGTATACTGGTCCTGACAATACCAGTATGACTAGAGTGACTGATTTTATTCCTGCCTTCTGTGACTTGGGGTAAGTATTTCCTTATTTTCCCATTGTCCTTTGAGAGGTGTGCTTTCTGGGCCCAAGGAGCTGAAGGGCTTTGCAGCCCCATAGGAGGAACAAGAATACAAGCCAACCAGTAACCCCAGAGCTCCCAAGGGACAAAACCACCAACCAAAGAGTACACATGGAAGGACTCATGGCTCCAGCTGCATATGTAGCAGAGGATGGCCTTGTGGGACATCAATGAGAGGAGAGGCCCTTGGTCTTGTGAAGGCTCACTGCCCCAGTGTAGGGGAATGTCAGGACAGGGAAGCGGCAGGAGTGGGTGGGTTGGTGAGTAGGGGGAGGGGAATGGGATGGGGGTTTTGGGAAGGGAAATGAGGAAAGGAGATAAAATTTGAAATGTAAGTAAAGTAAATATATAATAAAAAAAGAAGCAAAGAGAACATTATAATGAACAAACAAACAAAAAAAGGGAGAGGTGTGCTCTCTACAGTCTGAGTTAGCAGTGGACAATCTATAGTGGGCTCTATAAAAATGAATTCGAGTGTTAACTGAAGGCTTAGTTCACTGAGTATTTAATGAACATCCACATCATTCTGATTTCTCATGCCACCATTATAAACCAAGGAGTGAGAGGCTATTTCTGTGGCATGACATGAGTTTGTCACCTGCCTTATTTTTGCCAAGAGGAGCCTGATAAAACATTCCTGATTGCTAATTACACTGGTGTTGGAATTTGAGGTAAGGCAATTTAACCAGATGGGCGCTACCTTCTTGGCTGTGGAGGTTTCCTTTGGCCCTGGCGCTATCTGTCCTTATGGAAATAAAGGACCTTGGTGCACCTCCATCTGTAACAGAATGCAAAGCATGGACCATCCCACCCATACTCCTGCCTGTGGATGCACTTGACTAAGTACATTCCATCCCTGGCCATCCATGGCCATCCCTGGTCATCTCTTCTCATCTCTGGTCATCCCTGGCCATCCCTGGCCATCCCTGGTCATCCATCCCCCATCCTCTTTGTGCTAATTCTCCATTCCCCAAATATGCATCAGCTGCATGACTGGCATGTAGATGAACCCTCGCCATGCTAAGCCCTCAGGGGAGCTTACATTTCAGAGGGGGAAGTGGAGGAAGACAGACAAGACATTTAATAAATCATGGAGTAAATAGTAAGAATGGGGAGAAAGAAAGAGTGCCCTGGAGTGATAACAGAGAGGTTGTGGTGCTCAGCATGGTGGTCTGGGACAAGGGAGGACTGAGGCAGTGACAGTTGAACAAAGACAAAGAGAAGGTGAAGGGGAAAGTAAGAGAGAGAATGCAGAGTGAGACTCAGGGACAATTCAGACAGTGGTGACAGCAGGCATGTATGTGTATGTTGGAATAGCAGTGAAGAGTTTCATGGTGTGGAGGTAGAACAGCATTGAGGATGAAGAAGTCAGAGTATGTGGTCCAGGTGAGATGGGCAGCCATTACTGGGGGTGAGGTGATCCATCTCCATTCTGGACCACGTTGGTTGATGGATAGAGGACAGACTCTATAAATGGAACAAGGATGGAAGCAGGGACCAAGTCTAACAAATGGAGCCCAGAGATAGATATTACCTAACCAAAGGAACCCAGGAAGTAGGGAACAGAAACAGAGAGAAGCCAGTTCTCCTGCCTGCTGCTACCCAGGGCTTCCTACCCTGCCCTCAATGCAGCGAGTGCTCTGGTCTTCACATCTGCAGTCCACTGGGTCAGAAGTGTCTAAAGTCAGGCTCCAAGCCCTGAACGAGATTTTCCTAAAGAAACAAGGAGAGCAGCTCAATGATTGCAGCCTTAATTTTGCTCTGATTCAACACAGCTCTCCCCTCTGGCATGATTAGTCAGGTACCATTACCATTTTGTAATGAGATTAATGAGAGAATTCATTCAGAAGTCATTATCTTACCTAATAATGACCTTACTGATTACTGTATCTCCTTCAACTAGGTTACTGATTTTGATGAAAATATAATAAATATAGCTTGCTGCACCTGGAAATTTGTTCTCTGCCTGGAATAGTTCTGGGGTGAGGACTTATTTTTAAGAATTTCTTGAAAGTGATTAAATATTTTGGTTCTCCTGAGGCGGTATTTCTGTGTTTTCACAGATGACATTTTTGAAATGTATGAAATATTTGATGATAAAATATTTAATAAGCCCGGCGTTCATATTTTTCAGACATCTGTTTCTACTTTGAATCTGTCTGAATGTGATTTTACATGAAATTTCTATTTGCATGTTGTGTTGGTTTAAGAAAGGGGCTTGTGCTCTGCATGACATATGCAGCTCATAAAATAATGAATGCCTGCGATTCGACGTCCAGAAGACAGTGCGCCAGCATTGTGGTCTGCATATTAAAATGCATCTAAGCAAGTCATTAAATAAAAGCAGAGCCGTTTCCACAGAACTGTGCCATGCAACTCTGACTAATTGAGCGCCTACTAGGTCCCACAGGGCTAAAACTGGGCTCTTTCTGGCTCTGAAACGGAAACGATCCTGGAGATTTGGCTTCAGAAAGCCTCACAGAAGACCTACTCTGTGCCTGATGCATCAGACTCACATCTCTTTCAGAAGGTAAGGTGGCACAAAGGCATAGGTGCTCTGTCTCATCCTTTAGTAGCAATACCACCCTGGGCAAGTACCTTATCCTTTCTGTGCCTCAGTTTTCCATATCTGTAAAATGGGGGCAAAACCTGCCTCTTTAGTTCATTGGGAGAATGGAAAATGAAATTAGAAAACAGAAGGTGAAGAGATGAATCCATGATTGAGAGAATGTATTGCTACATCAGAGGACCTGAGTTGAGTGCTCTAAAGCCATGTTGAGGGTTTAAGTCACCTATAACTCTATCTCCAGGGGATCCGATGCCCTCTTCTGAATTCTGTGGACAACTGTACTCACACATGTGACCTCCCCCATACAAAATTGGAAATACATGTTTAATTTTAAAATAAGAAAACTAATCCCTCAGGTAAAAGGACTGCCTGCCCACACAAGCTAAGCAGTCAGCAAAGGGGCTTGGGGGGGGGGGCGGTGTCCAACCACTTTGGCTTCAATCGCAAGGCTGTTGTATGGTAACAACCTGCTTCTTATCACTGCTGTTCTATGTCATCTGGGCTGAGAACACAGAGTCAGCCTCCATTTGGGGACTTGATATAAACTCTTAAGCAATTTTCATAAATCTAAATAGCTTTCCTATAGTTATTCTTCTCTCCAAGTTCATCTTAATCCATGTGTCACCTGCAAAGATGGATGAGTAATTTAGAGTCTTGATTGATGTGGGTTTTGCCTTATGCCTTTTCCTCGAAGTTAATGGGAGCCATGCGGTCCCAGATCCATGAATCAGCCCAGCTGGAAGCGTGCCACTGGAGGGAACAGAGAACAAAAGACCAGCGGGGTGCCGGAAGACAGTCCTGCTCAGGCTCAGGGATGGGACAAGCGTAATAAAACCCCACTTGTAGTGCAAATGCTGAAGCTAGCTAGGGTCCTGGCTGCTCCCCGACCCTGCCACCATCCTAATGGGGACCTCTAGACAGGTCGTTTCTCCTGGGACCATGAATTCTACACCTTTAAAATAGGGTTAAGTTGCTGAAGAGATGGTTCAGTGGGTAAGACAGTGGAAAACTGTGGGTGGGTCTAAGTTCAGACCCTAGAAACCTGTACAAAAAGCCAGGTGACATTGCATACCCATAATTCCAGTGCTCTGAGATGGGAGGGGAAATGGGGACCTCTGCCAGCTCACGGGTCAGCTAGCCTGAACTTCGTGAAGAAGCTCCCTGCCCTTGAGAAACCCCCGTCTCCAACAAAAGAAGTTGGACTGTACTTAAAGGTGGAATCCCTAAGATTGGCCTCTGACCTCCACCCAAGTCTCACGTGTGTGCGCCAATGTGCACACCTACACACATGCCTATCTGTATTGTCACAAGATGCTCCCACGGGCCTTTGTGCTAAAGTCACGTGTTGATGATGTGGGAGATGGTGCAGTAATGGATCCAAACATAAACCGAGGACTCAGGAAGCCAGAGAGATACCTGGCTTATCTTTTATCGACAGCAAATCATGCAGTGGTGGAAATGTCATCACAGATGGTATGAAGAGTGTAGGAGACACACACATACAGGGCGGGGCCTGGTAGAACCTGGTGCCAGAAATATAAATAAATAAATAAATAAATAAATAAGAACCCCAAGAATGCTCTAAAAGTGTGGAATTAGCCCAGTAGAAATTAGACTGACCAGGGTCTTGTCTGAATCCTAGTGCAAATAAATCGTGGGACTTTGTGGATAGCCAGGTGGGGAGGAGACAGCGAGTCAACTGCCTAGGGCACAAGTTCTTATGGGAAGCTGAGATGTTGCAGGACCGTGGTTGCACTTCCATCAAAGTACACAGCGCCCCCCAGTGGAGGCTGAAAAGTACACACTTGGATTCATTTTCTGCACAATTTCTATTGACCCAGTCGCTCTCTAGTCTCTTGAAGTGCATGATTAAAGGACAATCATTTGAAAGGTCACTAATTAAAACAGCATCCGGGACCATCCATGCTTCTTAATACCCTTAGCTGGCACTCTTCACCACCTAATTCTTCTCTCCTCACATGTGGGACTAATAATAAGAACTAATAATAATAATAATAATAATAATAATAATAATAATAAGTAAGAGAGAGAAGAAAGAAGGAAAGAAAGGAAGAAGGAAAGAAAGAAAGAAGGCACACAGAGGGCCTCACATGGTAAACTCAAGAATGGAATGTCCGGCAGCATTGTAGAAGTCTCTGGCAGCATCTGTAGTTCTGGTTTTTGGGCACACTGTCCTAGTAAAAAAAAAATAAGTGTAATGGTGCATGCCTAGAACCCAAGCATTTGGGAAGCTGAGGCAGGAGGATCACAAGTTGAAAGTCATTTTGGTTACTTAGTGAGACCCTGACTCAAAAAAAAAGAAGTGATAGAGTTGGGGATGAAGATGAAAGCCATGGAGGGGGCAGTCTCAGGGATGAGAAAGGAGGGAGGATGGGAAACTGAACAGGAGACAAGGAGAAAGAAATAAGTTAAGTCCCAGAGCCTGGGGCCTTGCTTGGCACTGCTGTCTTCTGAATAGACTCCTGCTAGCCACACGGCTGGGAGCAGGTACTGTTCACCTGTAATGCTTTCCTATAAGAGTCTAAAGGAGACTAGAGCTAGTGACTAGAGGCAGGTGTTGAGAAAGAGAGAGATTTAGCCTTGGGATTCCCTGTCACCCTGAGGAACCTCTCTAGGGCATTCTCCAGGGTTGGCTCCCTCTGCTGCCATGTAGCCAAAACAATTCCCTCTGTGGGGCTTGTTGGGCAGAATTTAGGGTCTTCTTGTGTTTTGTTTCCACAGAGCTGGAACTTGAAAAGAATAACGATCCTGTACCTTTAGCCCTATCACTTCCTCTTTCACCTAAGCCTGGAAGGAGGGGAGCTATCTGACCTCAACCTCACTAGCCTTGGGTCCCAGTAAGAGGAACTACTTGACTGATGATTACCTTAAAGTCTGTGGGGCATGGGAGGCTCCATTCCCCCTTCCCTGTTCCACTCAGTTCTAGGCAGGAGCTCAAGCAGATGTGTGGCTCCGAAGCTCGAGGCTCCTCTTGGTGAGCTGTCCCAGATCTTCACTCAGTAAGAGTGGAAACGATTATTGGTTTGGTGTTTGACCACAAATATACACCTGTCTGAATGTTTTATGAATAAAAAGAAAACAACCATCTCTGTTCACTAATCTTCTGGCTCTTCTTATCTCTCATCTGGTCCTCATTTTTGGTGGGTGAAAGACAGATTTTTGTTGAACCCCTAAAGCTCTAACAAGGGCCTGTTTAGAAGTCTGTTGTCTTCAGTCCCTTCGGGGGTACCAAAATCTGTAGACGCTCAAGTCCCTTATACAAAACGATGTGTCATTTGCATATATCCTACACACATCCTCCAGTAAACTTTAAATCATCTCTAGGTTACTTATTATCCCTAATACAATGTAAATGCTATGCAAATTGTTGTTCTACTGTATTACTCAGGGATTAATGACAGGAAGACTATTCACACTCAGCACAGGGGTAATTTTCTTTTTTAAAAGAATTTCAATCCTTGATTGGTTGAATCTTCAGATGCATAACTCCCAGATAGGGAGGGCGTCCTGTATACTTATTAACTGCCTGTTGAATAATAAGCATCAAAACTGGATCTGGTACTGGTAGTACAAATCTTTAATTCCGGTCTCGGGGAAATAGAGGCAGGAGGATCAGGGGTTCAAGGCCATCCTTGGCTTCATGGTAAGTTCCAGTCCAGCCTGGGCTTCATGACATTCTGTTTCCAGAAAACAAACACACATATAATAGGCACCAACAAAATAGCACTCAGGAGACAGAGGCAGGCGAGTCTCTGTGAGTTCCAGGTGAGTCTGATCCACACAGTGAATTCCCAGCCAGGGCTAGATAGTGTCTCAAAAGAAAGGTTGAGATGGGAAAAGAGATGTGAGAATGTTTTTAGTTTCTTGTGCCTGATTCCTGTTCCATGCCTTCTAAGCATGCTTTGCCATGTATCCATCTTCGATGTCACTTTATCTGTCAAGTATTTAAGTCTTTACCTTCACTTGTCTGAACTGCTCTTTCTGTGGTCCCAACTGTACCCACATCCAGGTTTCACATTCCTCCCTTTCTCTCATCATTAGGAAAGAGTCTTCTGTCCCATCTTGTTTGTGGATATTACCAGGTGAGTCTGACCTGATGTGACAGAGCAAGAAAGTACAGAGGTTCCTCCATCTTGTATTCTTGCTGAGGCCATTTTCAGTTTGACTAGAATTTAACCTCCGTGGTGGAGAATCCCATGAGAAATTATCTTACCCAACTCTACTCTAGGAACTTCAGATCAAGATGCATCAGCAAACTTTACTTCTGTTAACTTACCTGCTTGTACAACCTCCCTCTCTAGCTAACCACTTGTCTTAGCTTCTGTTAAACTGCTTGCTTGCATGAAGTTCCCTCTACTGCCCTGCAGCTGCATAGCAAGATGCCAGGATGTTTTTGCCTTCAAAAACCCTTTGCTCTAAACACTCAATACACTTGGGTCCCTGGATACCTGAGTGTAGTCACAGCTCTCTGGAGTAAAGCCTTCCAACTGTGTCTAAGTGGTCATCTCTGGTGGCTTCCCCATGACACTGTCTGTACTTGATACTGGATTGAGCTAAGTGAGACCCTGTCTCCAAAAGGAAACATGAAATGCAGTTTAAGAAGTAAAGAGGTTTTCAGGGAGCTATGGTTTGTCTCCCACCTCCCATCCCCAAATTTATATCTCAACACTTAAATAATGGGCTTTCTGAAAAGTTCAGAACACTAACCTCAGTCGAACAGCCAATAGCATTTCTGCTTCTAGACTACTAAGCTAATTGTAAATATCCAAAGAGAACTTTTTAAATGCAGACACTGATATTTATGATCATTGAATCTTCAACAATGTGGTGAAGTTTGTGCCTAATCATCCAGGTGCCATGATCTTCAGGCCTGTGCTCAAAACGACTTCACTGGAAGACACGGAGCCCATGAGACAACACTCTATGCTCCCAAGCTATGCTAATCTCCTTGCCAGCCTTGGAGGACAGAAGTGACAGAGATTTGCTATCCCCTAGATGCCTAGCAAGTTATGTCTTCTAAAGGTTCAGTGAATCCTAGTCAAACTAGATCAAGCTAGTTTATTCCATAAACTTCTCCATTAGTAGAATTTCACTCAGCTGGGGATTACAGCTTTTCATCCCAGTCCATAATAGGCATTCAAGTATTGTAATTCAATGGAATTGTGGGTTTTCTGGGAATTGTTTCTATCCTCCACAGAGCCACTTCTCCCTCATAAAACATGCTTGAAAAAAGAAAGAGGAAGTTCCTTGTTACAGTGATTGGTGCCTTATATCTGTGTTTTCCAGGGAAGCCAAATCAAGATAAATGCTTGGTGTGTCTGTATAAGTTTGACAGTAGCAGAAATGTATCATCAGAGAAATACACTCAGGAGTAAAACCCCCAGAGCACCTACGAGCCACAGATATGCAGCCCTCAGAGTCGCAGATATGGACTGTCATTTTTAATCATCCAAGGTAAACCCCCATCTATCAGGACAGAGCATCCATAGATGCCATCTCTAGTTAAGAACTAGTTTCGATCTGAATGATATCAGATTTTACCCAGTGTGCACTCAAGAAGCCATTGTTTCTTCAGATTGCCTACTCCTAAAACCCCGTTCTTTATCCAACCACATTAATAACAAATAAAGCAGAGTCCATGCATTTCGTTTTCTCCTTGCTGTTTCTGCCAGGAAAGGTTATTCAGGCTCGCAGCTTGAGGGTACAGTCCAGTCCACCATGGCTGGAAAGTCATAGAATTCAGTTCTAAGATGCCTTGCAGCAATCTGGGAGCTTAAATTCAGGAGAAAGAGCTACATCCCGGTAAGGGCAAGGGTTACATCACCCGTCCCATGCCTATCTCATGTTCTCCAGCTTATGGTGGCTTTGAAAGTCATCAGCACAAATTCACAGCAAACCCCATCAGCCTGACAGACATGGGTGAGACTGGACAACACTGAATTCCTCTAGAGTCTCACTCCCAGCAAACTGTCATCACTGTGTTGTCTAATCCCTCCCTGCAAGACCTTGCAAAGGACATCAATATCTGACTTGTCTCCAAATGCCGAAGGCCTTCTCTCTGGATCCCTTAGATCAATTTGAGGGTTGAGTGACTCTTTCATGGAGTTCCAAATCAGATAACCTACATGTTATACATTTACATTATGATTTGTGACAGTAGCAAAGTTAAAGTTGTGAAGCAGCAACAAAAATAATTTTATGGTTGGGAGTCACCACAACATGAGGAACTGTTTTAAAGGGCCACTGTGTTGGGAAGGGTGAGAACCACTGCCCTAGACGTTTGTTGAAAACATTTAGAAGCCACATACATCTTTGATGTAACCTGGGGTGGTTGGTCACTGGAGCAAACACCAAGTTAAACAAAAGCTTGGAAAGAAAAGATGGATACAAGGGACCCAAGGCCATAGAGTCTTTTAAAGGTCTGATGTCAGCATGGGAATGTAGGGACCCAGGCACTCATGCAGGGCTATACACATGTCTGAGACTGGGGCATTGCTCAGATGCCACACAAGTAAGAAGTGAAGGCTAAGATAGGGTTGCTGGCCCTTGTCTGACTTGGGAAAGCATGTTCAAGCACATACAGCTGCGTCCCAGAAAAGACTGAACTTACTGAGGTAACAGAGCCGAGACTTTAGAGAGCACACACCAAGAGGAGCACAGACCTTAAAGGAGAAGTTAAAAAAAAAAAAAAAAGCTAAAAGTCACAAAAGAAAAGAACAAAATCTAGACTGTAACGGCAGAACCTGAAAAGGGAAGAGCACCTGATCCCTACAGTTGCTGAATTATATTATTTCAAGTTTCAAGTACTTAAAAAAAATATTAGGATTCCTGAATAATAATTTTTAAAAAAAGTATGGTGCACATATAGGAAGAAACATTCTCCAGATCCTCTCTGAGAAGGCCTTCAGGGTAATTATTCACATAATTACTGTAAGTATGTCCAGTGAGCTAAAGGAAAGCATGTCAAAGAACCAGAGCAATGTATTGGAATGATGTCTTATCAGGTAGAGAAGTTGTATCAATTTACACATATGAAAATTATATTAGCGTAGATCACTTCCAATAAAATATAAAAATTATTTTTTAAAATATCATGGTAGATATCCTATCACTTAAGAACATCAATCCTGAAATAAAAACCTTAGTAAAAGAACTTAACAGCATAATTTTTCAAGTTCTGAAGAAAAAAACCATGTCTACACAGGGCCAGCGGGGTGGCTCAGTACAAAACACTACTTGCTGCCAAGCCTGAACTTGAGTGTGATCCCTGGGAGTCACTTCATAGATGGAGAGAACCCACTCCAGAAAGATGTCAAGCTGGTGAAGCCAGAATGGAAATCAGGGTGGAGAATTCTCAAAAAGCTAAAAAGAACCCTACTATATGACCTAGCTATACTACTCTTTGGCATATGCCCAAATGACTCAACATCTTATTCAGAGATGCTTGGTCAGCCCTATTAATTACCGATTAATTCACAATAGCTAGAAAATAGAAACAATATAAACATCTTTCAGCTGATGAATGGATAAAGAAAATGCAGTCCATACACATAATGGAATACTATTCAGCTTCGAAGAAGGATGAAATGATGAGCTTTGCCGGTAAAACGGATGGAACCTGGAAAGCTTGTACTGAGATTACTCAGACCCAGAATGAAAGCCAAATGGCCCAAGTTCTCTCACATTGAAGGCTCCTGGCTCCAAATCTTCAGATGTGAATACCTAGCCTGAAGTAACTGCTGAAACCAGGACAGTATAAAGGGACCATTGCCAGGAGATGGGGTGTCTGGAAGCAATAAGGAGGGGATATCAGAGTACAAGTGATCTGATAGAGGAACTGGGTAAAAGGAGTCTCTGTAGAGAGCAGGGATGGAGGCAAATACAGAAGGGGAAAATAACACTGGGTGTCTGGAAATGCCCTAAGGAACCACACTATCGACAGCCTCCAAAAACAACTGTAATGCACATAATTCTGGGTATGAGTACACATATATACTTCAATGAACTCTCCTCATCAGACCTGACAATGGTCTTTCCAAGAACCCAAACCAGGCACTGTTGAGTGGTTGGCTGGGCCATCCAAGAGACTCCCAAAACACATCTCTGTTGTTCTTGGTTACACCCCAGAGGTGGAAGGTAAGTCCCGATTGCTGAAGCTAACACACACTTCAGAAATAAGGCACAGAAACACCTGAGCTGGAACTGACCTGGATGCCCCCTCTCTGAGGACTAGCTTTCATGGTACCAGAAGGCATCATGCAAGCTCCCAAAGAAGAGAAGCAGCCAGTGGTTCTACCCAGCCACAATGCCTATGAACCTCAACAATGACCAGCATGGCACGACAACCCTCAGGATGCCATTATTCTATGCATACCTTGGTAGTAATCAACATCTAATTGTGCTTGATACCTGTGGGACAAGAAGGAAGACATGCCTGGTACGGGAAACCTAGCCAATCACTCAGTGCTAGTAAAATCATGGTTACTGAAGGAGAATCTGTAACCACTAATCTACGAAGCCAGCATAATTCCTAACAATGATTTAAATATTTGTCCTCATACCATCAAATAAGTGTAGCCACCTAAAATCCAACTCTGGGCTAAGTCTACTCCCTTTTTCATTCTTTCTTATATCTTTTTGGCACCGTGTACTGATCAAGTTGTTAGGATTTCATGAACGTGGTTTTTTTTTTGTTCATTGTTTGGATGGTGGTTGTTGCTTTGTTTTACTTTGTTTTTAGCACATTGCCCATGTCTTACTTGGTCCACAACTGACACGTAAGGAAAGGACTTAATAAACAAAGGCTAATACTACAATGAATGGTCTTCATGGTGTCTGGACACCACAGAAAAGTGTGTTTGAAATATTAAATTCTGAAGAATTTCTAACAAACAGCCCAATAAGTCCTTAAGTTATTCAAAAGTAGATTAAAAACCAATTATATAATCAGGGATTTTAAAAACTTTCTTAGGACTGAGGAATAAAGCCAATTTAATTCCTAGGAATAGAATATTAAGAAGTAACTTCAGACAGTAGGGACAAAGATGTTTAACATGTCATAAGATGGCAAAGTGAGAAAGAAACCACTAACTGAATAGACAAAAAGTAAAAAACCTAAAGGCTGTGTGTATGTGAATTTATAGAGAGTTGGTTATTAGATGAATTGACAATTAGGCAACGTGGCTGCATTTCAACACAGCCACAATCTGAATATTCATTTCCTGTTGGACTTGCCTCTCATCTCACATATGATTTAAGCTTCTTCTCATTTGTTGCACATTCCTTATAGAATTAATTGCTGTTTCAGTGACATTTGGGTTTTTTCCCTGATTATTAAAGCAATGTGCTCATTATAGAAAAAAAAAAAACATGTAAGGGCAGAGAGAAGGAAACAAGGCTCACTGTAATCCCATCCCTCGGAGGCCACTGTGGCTTCACCTTAACAAGAGTCCCCTCCGCCTGGGCAGCGTGAAGGCAGAGGTGGTGCGCATGCCTCTAGCTACACCAAATGCCAACTGATGGTTTATATATGGTGCCATAATTCTGTTCAGTACTCTGGATCTTTTTGTTGATTTTTCTTTTGTTTTAATGGATAACACTGCAATAAATGGATTTTTAAAACTGTATTACATTTTATTTAAGTGCTTGTGTGTATAGATGTGTGGTCAGGCACATGCCATGGCACCAGTGTTGGGGTCAAATGGCAGGACTGAGGAGTTGGCTCTTGCCTTCCACCATGTGGGTCCTGGGAATTGAACTGGGGATGTCAGACTTAGTGGCAAGCCCCTTCACCTGCTGTACCCACCTCAATGGTCCTTGAACAGTTTTGAACTACTCTCCCTCAAATTCATGGCCTCTTTTTACATTAATTGTTACTGCATGAATGTGTGTTTTGTATATACAGATATATTCCTAAATATAACCATTCTATATGATCTTACCTGTACAAATGTTTTTGATAGTATCATTTTTATTACTATGCATTTGTAGCAAGTCTTGAAATTACTTGCTATTTTTTCAAAATTGTATTGAATATTCAAAATTCTCTGCAATTTCAAATAAATCTGAGAATTTTTTTTCCATTTCTGTAGAAACCTAAAAAGAAGCCTACTAGGGTTTTGGTGGGAATCGCATTGAACCTGTAGTCTTCAGAGAGTTGGCATCTTGCCCATAGTCCATTTTCCAACTCATGAACATTGTCTTTCTATTAGTTTCAAACTCTTACACTGTGGTGATCTTTTGTAGCTTTCCTGCCTCCTTGGTCACGCTCGTTTCTAAGTATCTTATTCTCTCTTTAGATTTCCCTTGGGATTGTTTTCTTACTTTCCGTTTGGGATTGTTTGTTGCTAATATGGGGACCGTCAACTGATTTTTGGAACTTACTTTTTGCCCTGTAACTTTGCTCAATTCATTTGTTAGTTTTTGTAGCCTTTGTCAACTCTTCAGAATCGAGATCTGGCATCATATCAGTTGAATATAAAAAACTTGCTTCTTCCCAATCTGAGTACTTATAATTTAAGTTTAAAGAATTTACCTTTTCAGCCATGCGGTGGTGGCACATGCCTTTAATCCCAGCTCTTGGGAGGCAGAGGCAGGTGGAGTTCTGATTTCAAGGCCAACCTGGTCGACAGAGTGAGTTCCAGGATAGCCAGGGCTATACGAAGAGAAATCCTGTCTTGAAAAACCACA
>NW_022196900.1:23705442-23718786 GCF_008632895.1 Mastomys coucha | reverse complement strand
AAAAAAAAAAAAAAAAAAAAAAAGAATGTACCTTTTCAAGAAATCTATCATACAGCATAGTAACTGTGGGTAATAACAATGTATTGTATAGTTGAAAATTGCTAAGAGTAGTTTTCATTTAAGTTTTTAAATAATTTTATCCATGAGTACTTCACTGGATAGTTTTATGTCAACTTGACACAAGCTAAAGTCACTTGAGAGGATGGAGCCTCAACTGAGAAGGAGCCTCCATAAGCTTGGGCTGTAGGCAAGCCTGTAGAGCATTTTCTTAGTGATTGATGAGGGAGAGCCAGCCCATTGTGGGTGGTGCCCATCCCTAGGATGTTGGTTCTGGGGTCTAAAAGGAAACAGACTGAGTAAGCCATGAGCAGAAAACCTGGCTAAGCAGCATCCTTCCATGGCCTCTGCATTAGCTCCCGGCTCCAGGTTCCTGCCCTGCTTAAATTCCTGTTCTGGCTTCTTCAGTGATGGACTATGATGTGGAAGCCTATGCCAGATAAACCCTTTCCTTCTCCAAGTTGCTTGGTCATGGTTTGTCATCATAGCAACAGTCACACTAAGACAGATTCTGTATTTCCATCATTCCCACCCCTCCTTCTCCTGCCTCCAACCCTTCCCATTACCTCTACTCCCTCTCAAATTATCAACAACTTCTTCTTCAATCACTATTATACAAATAAACACAACCTGCTGAGTCTGCCTGGTGTTTCTCATGTGCATATTTGTTTAGGGATGACTTGATTGAACAACCTGTCCGGAGCTAGTCAGAAGACTGATTCTCCCTCTCTCTGCACACACTGGTTTCCTGTGGCTCTTCATCTAAGGGTGGGGCTTTGTGATATCCTTCCCCACCCACACTGACATGACACTCAGTGATGCCATTGCCCATGTCTTGTTTATGAAATCATATTGTTGGAATTTCATGGGTGCAACATCCCTGTCATGTATAGAAAACACTTTCTCACAAAAGTCCTTGTCCCCTACTCTGCTGATCTTCCTGTCTCTATTCCATGATGTTTCCTAAGCCTTGGGTGCAGGAGTTATGTTGTAGATGTGTTTATTCTTGCTGGACACTCCATGGACACCACGGTCAATTGTTTGCCTTTTGCCCTGTTCTAATTTCCTGCACAATCTTCATCTGCAGCAAAAAAAAAAGAGTTTCTTTGTTGAGAGATTAGGGCTACACTTACTATCTAAAGATGCAGAGCATCGTATGCTTGAAGTGTGCTAAGAATAAATTTTAAACATTCCTTCCACAAATAAATGCTAAGGAAGTGGGGTAAGGTGTTCACAGATTTGATTCGGGCCTTCCAGCATGTATGCATATTTCAAAACAGCATGTTGTATACCACAAATATATATAATTTTGTCAATTCAAAAATAAATAATTGATCTTTTTCACATGAGGATGGAAATTGTTCTGATTTTCTGACTATAACTCTTGGTTTCGTGTTGGAAAGAAACAGTGAGAGGAAGCATTCTGGGCACGTTCCTGACCCCTGGGGAAGCTTCTGGCTGTTCAGCACAGGGTATGATGTGACTATGGCTTTTCTGTTGTTGCTTTTATAAGTGCCCTTTGTAAAGTTGAGATCATTCCCTCTCCCCATTGGTTGGGTGTATTTATAACAAGCACTTTGCTTCTGTTTCTCTTTTCTGCAGAGCTGATGGAGGACCTGCTGCATCTGCCAAGTGAAGCATGATCTCAGACAAAGGACAGCTCCCTATTCTCTTCTAGATCGGAGTGATGTGGAGGACCTGGGCACTGTCCCAGTTTCCTTTCTATTTCTATAATAAAACACTCACCACAAGCAACTTAGAAGACGAAAGGGTTTACCCCTCCAGATCACAGTTCATCCTTGAAGGACGTCAAGGGAGGTATTTGAAAGAGAAGCCATGGTTGAGTGCTGCTTGCTGGCGTGCTCCCTGCCTTGCTCGTAGACTCGTGCTTACTTAGTCAGCTTTCTTATACTGCCCAGAACCACCTTTCTAGGGAATGTTGCTACCCACAGTGGGCTGGCTGGGCTCTCCTACATCAATTATTAATTAAGATAATTCCCCATAGCCATGCCCCAGATCAATCTTCTCTAGGCGATTCCTCAATTGAATTTATTCTCTCGTATAATTCTAGGCTGTGTCGCTAACAATTAAAGCTAACTAGGACAGGCACCTAGGCAGACCTTCACAACATCAAATGGTGAATGGCTATTGAGAAAGAATAAAGGAATCTCTTCTTCTGTGGAAGAAAAAGGAAGTGTCTTGGTTTGGGTGTCCTGAAAGTAGAGCAGGAGGCAAGGGCTCAGAGCAGGAAATTTATTTGGTCAGTCTATGCTCAGGTGAACTCTGAGAGTACCTCCTGCTGGGGGTCAGGGGTGGGTGCAGAGCGTTGGTGCATAGCAGCTTCTGAATTGAAACAACCCCTCCCGGAGGGAACACAGAGACTCATGGGACTCCAGAAATAAACTTCACCAGTCCCTTCCTCGCAGTTACAAGAGCAGTAATTACTGCCGAGGAGAGAGGATTCTCCAAACTGGCATGCAGGAAACTCCCGTAGCGCAGCTTTTCCGAGTTGTGGCTCACATGCTCCACTCTGGGGTGAGCTTCTTCATGATGCATTCGCCTTTGAGTAGTCTACCTTCCTATAAGGAACCTACTGGACTCACTGGTTTGCCAAGTTGAACTTAGGTGGGATCGTTCCTTTGGCCCCTTGTCAGAGGCCCATCTAGGGTGAATTGCTCGTATTGATAGCAGATAGTGGGTGGGTTCTTTTTCTTTGTCCATTAGATTTAAAAAAACAGAAATGGTGGAATATTAAATGAATGTGCTTATTGGAAAGTGTTACAGGCTTCTCAGGTGGAGAAGGGCCCCAGACTTGGGGGACCAATCACTCTAAGGGGTTTAGGGTGCCTTACCATGTGGTCTCTCTCCCTCCCTTTGTGTACTGGTTTAATGGTGTCCCTGTGTCCCTTCTATAGCAGGGGCTGAGTCTCTGTCCCTGTAATTGCTGATTGACTGTGTGAGAGCAGACTCCCCAAACTCCCCAGCTTTCTGTGGTAAGACAGGCACAGAGAGACTTGTTGCATGTGAGGGGAAATGAGCTGCATTTCAGAGAAATAAAAACTTACTGCTAAAGAAAAAAGCCACAGTGAAATTGAAACTAACTGTCTATTGTTGAGGACAAAAAGCCACCTTTTAAAAAAAAAATCCTCAAACTGAGAATATTATGTCCCCTTCTGCTACCCCAGGGCCCATAGCCTCAATGTCACGTATGAAAAGTCACACAACAAGCATTCTTGCTGTGTTCTCAAACGGCAGAGAACTCACCAGTGTCTCCTCTTATGGGGACACCAGTCCCATTGGGTTAGTGTTCCACCCCCAAGGTGTCATCTCCATGAGCTCTGGAAGGCTTATTTTCCAGTGGTCTTGTCAGAGGTGAGAGATTCAGCAGAGGCTTCAGGGAGGCACCTGATCAGGAATACCACAGGGCTTTGGCCCCATTGTCCTGGGAGCAGAAGGAAAACCAGGAAAGGATCTTAGGCCTGGAAATAGCAGCAATCACAGACAAGAGGGTGGTTAGGGCTGAGAGGAAGCAGAGGCTGGCCCACACAGTGGGTTCTTATCCCAGGGAGACAGGAAACCAGGGCAGGAAGAGGCTTTGAAAGGCAGCTTGATGGGCTCAGTGTAAGCCGAAGGGGAGCGAGAGACCAGGGACACTTTCTACCTGAACTCTCGGGTTCTTTGTGGTATCACTAATGGGGGCAGAGAATCCAAAAGGAGAAGATGACTTTGATGGGGTCAGTTTGGTCATGTGGAGGACGAGGGATGTCCTAAGGAAGAGAGGTCCTGAACATGATTCCGTGAGTGTTAGCCACCCCTTAGAGCCAACAGGTATGCCTTCCCTCAACACCACAGTAGGTCCTCAAACAGTCCTTGTTGATTAAATGACTGTTGGCCCACACGGATATCTTGCTGCAGTGGCTAATGTTTGGTGTCCCCTTGTTGGGATTAGGGCTAGAAAAATAGCAAAGTGTTATTTCTGCGCATATTCAAGAGGCTGCTTCCAGGACAAATGGACACACACATGAATGGGATGAATAGAGTGATGGTACATTTTGATGGTTAACTTAATTGGAAAAATGAAAGCCTAGGGATCACTCTGGGTGCATCTGTAAGGGCATTTCCAGAGACAATTCATTTAAGAGGGAAGACCCTACTGTTTATAGGCAGATCCACCCCATGGGCTGGGGTTCCAGACAGAATAAAAGAGAGAGAAGAGAGAAAGCTAAATGCCAGATTTGCATTCCGTTTCCTGGCCCGCTGAGATGTGAGCAAGCAGGCGCCTCACTACTGCCTTCCAGAGGGGAGTAGGCCTTGCAGGAACTTCAGCTGACAGGGCCAGACACTCTGTCAGTGGAAGCCCACAGAGCTCCCTGGCATGATGGTTTCCTGTCTGGCTGCTCGGGAGTAAGCCTTTGGGGATGGCCTCTGCCAGGGAGGTAGGCAGAGCTTGCAGATGCTTGTGAAGTGGGTCAGTGTGTCAGATGCCAAAGCCGGGGAAGGAAGCAGGTAGGAACAAGCACTCTGCCTGCTCTCAGAGCTGAGGAGCAAGCAGCATGCAGTGCTGTGTGCAGCTGCCGGGAAGTCCGCAGCTGCTGGCTTGCTCTCCCCATGGTGTCATGGTGCTACGTCTTCAGGCCCCTGATGCTGTCTGTTATGTCCTCTCTCATCTGCCCAGTGTCCCATCTCTGAACTAAGGAGCTGCTCCACCCTCCTCACTGGCACGTTTCCTAAGTGCCACCTTCAGCTGGAAGTCATCCCTGAGTCTTCTGGCCCCTCCCAAGCTCTCTCCACCAAGCACCTGCCATCCCTGCCACAGGCAGACAGCAGAGCCTAGGGATTGCACGCCTAGATCCTGGACTCTGCTAGATTAGGTTCTATGTCTGATCTTAACAGAAGTAAGGACCCAGACAAGTTGCTGAACCTCTGTGCCTCAGTTTCCTTTCCTGTTAACTAGTGTTCATTATAGAGTCTCAATCCCTGTGGAGTGTTGTATCAGAGATTGACAAGTGTATTGACAAGTGGTATTATTTTCTGAGCCCACATTTCCTGGGCTTTCTTCTGGAGTGTCTTCTTGATTCTTCAGAGGCAACTGTGTGCACTGCAGATGTGTGTGCAGTGCAAATACCTGTGCACTGAAAATGTGTGTGCACTGCAAATACCTGTGCACTGCAGATATGTGTGTACTGCAAATACCTGTGCACTGCAGATGTGTGTGTACTGCAAATGCCTGTGCATGCTGAAAATATCTGTGCACTGCAAATGTGTGTGCATTACAAATGCTTGTGCGCTGCAGATGTGTGTACCCTACAGATATGTGTGCACTGCAGATGTGTGTGCACTGCAAATGTGTGTGCACCACAAATGCCTGTGTGCTGCAGATTTGTGTACTGCAAATGCCTGTGCACTGCAAATGTGTGCACACTGTAAATGTGTGTGCACTGTAAATGCCTGCATGCTACAAATGTGTGTGCACTCAAATATGTGAGAACCACAGAGAGGAAAGCTAATGGGAATGGGACTGACCCCTCCAGTGAGTACTTTTCTGCCATCTTTTGTATTGTTTCTGATGAAGGTCACTTGACAACCAGTTGATAGAGTGTGTGGTATCTTTGCAGAGTCAACATACACACACACACACACACACACACACACCAGTTGATAGAGTGTGTGGTATCTTTGCAGAGTCAACATACACACACACACACACAACACACACACACACACACACACACACAGTTATTCTGTTTTTCTGGAGAACTGCAATTCATCCTCCAGAACCCCAACTACTAATGGTTTGAGTGAGTCCCCAATACTTCGGGAGCTCGAAGCTTGGTCCTCATTGTGGGTGTGTTGAGAAGTGGTTGGATGTAAGGGAAAGTGTTTTGTTTACTAGGAACATTGCCTAATGTTACAATGAGACCCTGGTTAGTTCTGTGAGGGTTAACATTATTGTCATCTTAGCAGGGTCTAAGACTCACCAGGAAACATTTGGGGAATGTTTTTAAATGATTTTCTAGGTTAGGTTAATTGAAGTAGGAAGACTTTCCCTGAATGTGGGCAGCAGCATTCCTTGGGTTGGGGGGAGGCAGGGCCCAGACTGAATACAAAGGAGCAAGTGAGCTGAGCACCAGTATTCATGGCTCTCGGCTTCCTGGTTGTGGATGCCCCCATATTCCTACCACTATGGCTTCCCTGCTATGGTGGGCTGTGCCCTCAAACTGGGAGCTGAGATAAACACACCTTTGTTGGGAATTCTGTTGTGGGGCAGTGGTCTGTTCAGGCAACTTAGGCTCAGTCTAGTAATTGGCCTTGAGCCCTGGAGCCTCTGTGGGTAGTTTGTGCCTGCAGGGGGCAAAAGGAGCTCAGCTATAACTCCTGATTCTTTGGCTCCTGTTTCAGTCACAACCCCTCACAGCTGCCCGCCCTCCCCCCCCAGGAGATGTGTGCTCTATCAGGCAGACAATGCCCCAAGCTCCCAGCATTCTAGCTGGACCCTACCAACTGACCACAGCCAAGTATGCCTTGCCCCAAAGACAGATAGCCACGCCCACACAATATAAGGGGCGGTTTACCCCCTCCTCCCTCTCTTGCCCTCTTTCCTCTCTTGTTCTCTCTCTCCTCTCTTTCCTGCTTTGTTCTCTTCTCTTGCTTTCTTGCTCTCTCATTTTCTTTTCTTTCCTCTCTCTCTCTCTCTCTCTCTCTCTCTCTTTTTCTCTCTCTCTCTCTCTCTCCTTCTCTTCTCCTCTCCTTCCTCTCCTTTCCTTCTCTCTACTTGACTGGACTATTTTCTCTTTCCTATAATAAAATATTTCATTTATACATTGTCTCCTTCTTAACTAACATGCCCCGCCACAGGCCCTAGTGGAGAGAGAGAGCCACCAGGCCACAGGAGAGAGAGACACACAGGCCCCACATTCCGTCCCTCCCACAAGTCTCCAAGAGAGCCTGTATTATAGAAAGAGGCCAACTGCTCCATTTTGTGTGCTTCATCTCACTCTGTGATTGCATCTATGCACCTACACCTGCTATTGCTGTCAACATAGGACCTCACCAGAGAACAGAACAGATGAAGCTACCAGGTCTTGGAACTTCATCCTGCAAATTAAACCTGTTTGCATTATAAAATGCCCAGCCTTCGGTATTCTGTTATAGTGCCAGAACCTAGGCTAATACGTCAAAGCAAGACTTGACACTGTCCAAGGGAAGATCTCTCCAGAGAGTGGGTGCTGGGGTTCTATCATAATTCCATGTGACAGAGATGTCCATTCACAGATTCTATCTTCACAGTCTCCTCTTTCAGGGGCCATGTCCCTAGCTACTCTGAAATGTGAGGACAGAACAAGATCCAAGATTCTTAAGTCAGATGCCCTTCACTTAGATAAGCTTTGGAGTAAGATATAAGGTCTGAACCCAAAATCACTTCCCTGTTTGGTTTCCTTTCTAGTACGGTATTTTGAATGAATTATTGCTAAATAAAAGTGGTGTGTGACAAATTATTACTTCTCTCCTGATAAGTATGGTATGCAATAGTCACATACCAGCTGGCATCTGAGTGTTGGGTTTGGGTGTCTGCATAGTTTCCTGATGCAGATGTAGAAAAAGACTCTTGGAGACTTAAGCCACGGTTATCATCTAGAATATCTTTTTGTGTTTACAGAGGACTCAAACTGAGTTAGGAACTGTCAGCACAAAGAATGTACAAGGGATGCCCTCACCCCTGTTTTGGCATCTCAGTAGAAATGACACCCAGGGCACAAACTGATGCTTCTTCCATGGTGTAACTGAGGAGCCCGTTGTATGTTCTCATAATGAGAACTCTAAAAAGAAAGCTCAGTTTGAAAGGCTGGAACTTCACAGGAACTTAGGAGTGTTTGACACATAGACATCTCAGAGAAACACTGAGATCTCAGGCCTAGGCAAGCAGAAGAGGCCACAGGTGACTTGGGAGGCCAGCGATGGTCAAGATGGCAAGCAGAGACAGAGAAAATCAGAGCCTTGGTCAAATGACATCATCTCTTTTAGCAGCCCCGGCACATCTTGGTAGGAGTTTGAAGCTAGGTTTTTTTTTTTTTTTTTTGGTTTTTCGAGACAGGGTTTCTCTCTGTAACCCCGGCTGTCCTGGTACTCACTATGTAGACCAGGCTGGCCTCGAACTCGGAAATCCGCCTGCCTCCGCCTCCCAAGTGCTAGGATTAAAGGCGTGCGCCACCACCGCCCAGCTTGAAGCTAGGTTTGACAAGTGGAGCTCCTGGCAGACATTGCCACTTGTGTGGCTATTTAACTCATTAGTGATTTGCCAGGAGGAGTCACAATGACAGGAAGGAGTTGAGGTTGCCTAGGTATCATTGAGGGGAATTTTTGTCACAAGAATAAGGGATATATTTTAGGGGCCTGTGGTAATTAGAGATTTTGATAAAATTGCCCATTTAAATGCAAATGTTTCTTAGGTGCTGAATGGATTCTTTGCCATACAAATCCCACATGTACAAATCTCTTCTTCCTCATTTTGATTCCATATTCTTTTTTCCCTAGACTGAATTTGCCAGAGGTTTGTATATTCAATACTCTCTCTTAGTTGGGATTTCCATTGCTGTGAAGAGACACCATGACCAAGGCAACTCTGATAAAGAAAAACATTTAATTGAGGCTGGCTTATAGTTTCAGAGGTTCACTCCATTATCATCATGGTGGGAAGCATGGCAGCATGCAGGCAGACTTGGTGCTGTAAGAGCCAAAAGTTCTATATCTTGATCCAAAAAAGACAGGAGGAGGTTCTCTTCTGCCCTGGGCAGAGCTTAGCATAGGACCTCAAAGCCTACCCCCACAGTGGCAAATTTTCTCCAGCAAGGCCACACCTACTCCAACAAGGCCAAACCTTCTAATAGTGACACTTCCCATGGGCCAAGCTTATTCAAACCACCACACAATCCCTTTGAATACATCCACATGGTGCTCACTCTAAAGGTTCATGGATGTTCATGTGACCTTGGAGGAGGCTGAGGGAGAGGAGGATAGAAGTCCTTGAGTCTTGGAGAACTTTGTGGCAGAATTTCTTTCCTTTCTGTGCAATCTGGAGTGTTGGGGCTCAGCAATACGACCGCATGTCCTCTACTTGTCCTGAGTGTTGGTCAGGATGGCCCTGTTTCTACAAAAGCAAATACTCTCTGGACGTTATGATACCCAAAACACCTGATTTCTTGTTCTTAGGTCTTCACTATGGTCCCAGTGAAGTGAGTCTCTGACACATGCAGCTAACTCTTCCTGTGGCTCCTACCCCAGCATGAGTCCCTTCCGTGACTTCTGTGGCAGGGGAAGAGAGGCAGGCGGTAGTGCCCTGAATATTATTGTTACCGTCTGAGGAGGCGGAGGGGGGGGGCTGTGGCAGAAATGGTTATCTGACCCTGACTAATATAAAAAGGTAGGAAATTTTCTCTTATGTCTAAAGAAAGAGGAGACCTGGGTGATAGTAATGTCTCCTGCACTCTTGCCGGGGACCTCAACACTGGCTCATTTCATGCTCCTTCACTTATGACATTTAAAAGCCATTCATTTAGGGAAGTGTATTAGTCAATAATTGTAACACTAATGCTGCCTAACAAACCACTCAACACTTTATGATAATCAACTTTCTTTTTTTATTCCTGCCTCTTGAGTCTATCTATTAACTGCCTTGGCTGTGTTCTGAGTACAGGTTAGACTGGATTGGCTACAGGGTTTGGGTTCGATCATGTTCAGCCCATGAACTGGGTATTTTAATGGTAGGTCAGAGGACCAAGGAGCCCATTCTGATCTTGGTCATGCATCTAAGTCCTCCTCCACACACGTCATATCTAAAGTCACCTGGCCCTGCTCAAAGTCAGTGGAAAGATAAGTGCCAAAATCCATGAAGTATAAAGACATAAAATTTCTATTTAAAAAGGAATCAGAGATCTGGACATGATGACTCTATACATCATGCATGGTCTTTCAGGAAGCTTAGGACCCCACAGAGGATAGTTTGAATCCCAGACCTGCCGTACATGCACTGTGTGTCCCTGGATGGGGTCTCTTAGTTCCCATACCATTTGTATAAAATGGGGCCTTTTTAGGGTTTCTATGCCACTCAATAATCATAAATAACCTAACATGATAACACAAAACAGCAGATAGTATTGCTTGAGTTCCTACCCGGTGTCAAGCACTGGGAAAAGGCTGCGCTTCCACCCTGAGCACTGTATGCACTACAGGAGAATCCCATCACTCCACATCCATGGAGACTGGGAGGTGAGGCTTAGCCCAGCCAAAGACAAGAGGAGAGTGAGAGGCAAAAGCCCTGATGAGACAGTCGCTCACCTCGCAGATCCTCTGAATGCTTCCTTACTTAAGGGTCGAAATGAGCTGGGGCCCAGGGTGGCAGCCTAGGCACAGGGATCCTGCCTTGACTGGTCATCATCTGCTTTCAGAGTGTTGACAGATAGTGTGTCTGTCCTAGGCTCTGAGGATCAGGAAGCTAAGCAGGGAGTCTCCCTGCTGCTACTGAACTTACAGCCTGTGTTAGGCAGGATTTTACAGAAGGAAAGAACCAAGAGCTGACATATATATGTGACATGTAGTATATAAAAATATGTAGATATCTAGGCCATATATATGGCTGTGTGTGTGTGTATGTGTGTGTGTGTGTGTCTGTGTGTGTGTGTGTGTGTGTGTGTGTGTGTGTGTGTGGTGAGATGACTTGATTAGATAGAGTTGTGCTTGAACACAGGCCTGACAGCCTAAGTTGTAACAGTCTCCAGACTCCACAAAGCAGCAGGATAATGCTAACTCTCAAAGTTGTCCTCTGACCTGCCTACACACACAGTTAGATAGATAGATAGATAGATAGATAGATAGATAGATAGATAGATAGATAGATAGATAGATAGATAGATAGATGATAGATATGTACATACATGATATAGACATAGCTATAGATAGAGATGTTGCAGCATTTTCTCTGTCCAATCACATTAGGGCAGTGACAGGCCTGTGATTGGACAGGAATAGAGAGGTGGAGCTAGAAGTTTAGGAGTGAGAGAGGTCAGAGAGCCAGAAAAGAACCGGAGAGAAATCATCATGGAGGCAGGTAAAGAGGACAATCCAGACCCCACCAGTGTGGTTTTAACCAGCCACAGATAGTTAAAGTTTTTACAAGGTTACAATAATTGGTTAAAACATTATCTTTATCATTTGGCTCTAAAATTATTATATTGGCATCTTGTAAATTGTGATCTTATTGATATATAAACCTGATTGAATAATTAAGCCTTGAGAGTCATGTTTCTACCGGGTAACTATGCGCTAGATGATTGATTGTGGGGGTGTAGGGCATTGTATGTAAGCGAGATGATCTTGCTAGCTGGGAGAAACTAGCTCCAGTCTGCTGGGACATAGTGATGTGGCTGGGTGGTGCCCGCGGGCCAGGAGAGATGGTGGGGTGGTTTCTCTTTTTAATATTTCACACACCATACAGATATAGATATATCATAGGCACATGATGGCAAGGTGGCACACAGACAGACATATGAAAGATATATAGATGGATGGGTGGCTAGACAGGTTTGTCATAAGGAATTGGCTGACATGACAACCCAGGATCTGCATTCAGACCCAAAGAGCCGCCAGCAAGCCAACCTACAGAGCAAGTCCAAAGGCCTGAGGCACAGAGTCGAAGGTGCAGAGCTCCTATCTGAAGGCCACAGCCCCAGTCCTTGGTAAGAGAGGAGTACTTCAGTTGGAGAATGAAGACAGGAAAAGACCAGCATCCCAGCTCCATGGGGCCAGGCTGAAGGAGATCCCTGACACCTCTGGACAGGTCAGCCTGATTGCCCCGAGCAGGCCTTCCACTCTGAGAGAGCAGCCTCCTTACTCATCCATTCAGATTTCATTCTCCCCAGAAACTGTCTTGAGTGTACACAGAATAATGTTTGACTTGATACCTGGGCACCTCATAGCCTAGTCAAGTTAGCACAGAACATGAGCCCAGCAGAGAAGGCTGAATCTGAAGTAGGTAGTAGTAATGAAGTTCAGGGGAGGGACAAAATGAGGCTCTGTGAGGAGAAGATTCTCCACCCCCAAAGCATGTCTTCTGTGGGCAGAAATGCTGTCATTACTTTCATAGAAGAAGGAATGAGACTTTAAGGGCCTTTCCCAGAGCTGTGAGAGGCGAAAAGGCGGCCAGCAGGGCTGGAGAACGTTCCCTCGGACCTAAGATGATGGGATGACATTCAAGGGTATCTGTCTCCCACGCCCACCCCATGCAAGTCAGAGAAGTTATCCTAATTCCCTGTGAAATTAACATTTATTACCAGCAGAAGAATGTGACTTGGTGTGACCCTGTCTGCTAAAGGTCACTGAAAGCAAGACTAAGTCACCTCAGGGAAAGATCCCTAGCATGGGCTTTACCGGCCCTTGAATTTATTTTTAAAAATAAAGTCAAAACTTAAAGATGTCAACCATCTTTCAAACAAATTCATTTACTCATAACAGCATGGTCAGGCAACCTTATTTCTATTGCTTTTCTTTCCTTTTTTTTTTTTTTTTTTTTTTTTTTTTTTCAGTTTAAGATACACAGGAGGTTTTGTTTGTTTTCTAAAGGCTGGTCAAGTTTATACCATTGGTTATCAGCAGAGGCCAGCTTAAAGGCCAGGCAGCCTGGTCTCAGGGTCTGTGGTCTATGACCAAGCTAGCTACCATACCACTTGGTTTTATCAAGCAGATTTCTAATACTGGTTTCTGAATGAGATGTTCAGTAACCTGTGTGGTCATCGTAAGTCTATCTGAAGGCATTCTGTCTTTCATGAGCCTGTGTGATCTGCCCAGAGCCTCAGGGTACCTGCAGTCCCCCAGCTCCCTGGCCTTCTTCAGGTGAAGGACCTTCCTGTGAAAAGGTCACTTTGTGTGTTTATTTTTATTCCGTGGGCGTGTGTTTATGTGTGTGGAGGTGCTCATGGAGGTCAGAGGACAGCCATAACCTTCATTCCTCAGCCACCTCCTCCTTCTTTGCTTCAAGCGTGCTTTCCCCCTGGCCTGAGCTTAGTAAGAAGGTTGGTTAGGAGAGCTGGCCCTGGGCTCTTGTCTCAGTCTCTCCAGGGCTGGGATTACAAGCCTGCGCTCCTTCACAACGGTTCTGGAGCTCGAACTCAGCTCCGCCCGCTTGCAGATTGCAGGGCAGTCATTTTACCTTCCAAGCAGTCTCCCCAGGGCCTGAACAGGTGATTTTAAGTAGAAGTGTTCATTTTTAAATAACTGGCTTGCAGAAGTCCCCTCCCC
>NW_022196900.1:23679258-23705432 GCF_008632895.1 Mastomys coucha | reverse complement strand
TTGTAGGCTTAACTGTGGCTCCATTTTGCCTTTGAGTGATTCCTGCCATTATATATATATATAAGAGCCTGAGGTCATCTCGGTTAAGAGGAAACAAATATTCCCCCTTGATTTTGAAACGGGAAGGGGATGGAGTTCTCCCTTCCTGGCCTTGCCTAGTGGAGCTTGTGAGGTGCTTTCTGTTAAAAGGCTCACTCACGTTTTATGGATTTCTAAAGAGCCACAATTTGAACTTAATTCTTCCTCTCTTTAAGACAAGCGCCCCATAGTTAGTATTTAAAATGTCATGTGCAGCCAGAGGCCCCCGTAGGTCACAGAGGGCTGGGCAACCCATACTAGGAAGTAATAAAATTGACACTGAATGGCTTCAAGACTGGAAACTTGCCCTGAGAGTTCACGAATAGAAAATTTGAAATGAAACCATGAATAAATCTCCAGGAAGTTGATAGCCGAGCCTTAAAGGAAGGAAGCCGGTAAGAGGCTGAGTTCCGCGGTGTCCCACTCTGAGGGTCTGTGAACTTTGAGCGGCCAGTGAATTGTGTGCATGGCGGGGGTCACAAAGGGGTCACATCATTTAAATCATTTAAATCTCCATCCTTCTCTGCCACCTTACTTACCAACCCCGTACAGGGAGTAATCTCTCTGGAGACAGAGAGCAGGGAGTGGTAATGTGGGACTTGAACTTGACTCTGCCTGAAGCATGCGTGAAAGTGATAAGCTATTTCTCCACCAGAGAAATGAGCCAACTTTAATGAGCCAGATTAAAATATATATAAACACAGGTTTGTTGGGAAACTGCTCTCAAATAGGTGAAATCGCCATGGGGAGGGAGAGAGGGGACGTGGAGAAGAGAAAGAAAGATCTCTAACAGAGAGAAAAAAAGAAGGAAAAGAAGGGGGACCAAACTGTCGGCATTACATAGGGACGAGCCTCTGTGGGGAGAGGAAGCCCAGCCCCTGGGATGGAAAGTTTGAGGTAGGATATGCTTGGTAGGGACTGAAGGATACGGAATCACCTGAAGGCCAGGTCTGCTCTGGTATGTAAAATATACACCTCCTCCCCTTGTCCCCTGAAACCAAACAGAAATGGAGTTGGGAGAAGCCAGACACAGGAGCACAAAGCCATGAAGCTCTTTTTATGGTGTGAACTCTTCTTACTCGTGCTATCATTGTGCTTCTAAGCCTCAAAACAGACTTCTTGATCATGGTCTCACACACTGATCTTGTCCAAGCCTCCAGAAAGGCTCCTCAGTTATTCTGGAAACTCAAATTAATATGCAGCCAAAAGGGGGTCATGGCAGACACCGTGAGCCAGCATTGCCTTGTCCTTCCCTCTAAGCTGCCACTGTCCCAGAGCACAGCGTACTTAAAGTCAGGAACGTCTCTGGATCTTAGTGAATAGGACCCTTCCCATGGTTCATCTTGCTCACTAGGGAGCCATTATGGATCTATTGTTGGATCAGAGGCTCTCAACCTATGAGCTGAGATCCCTTTAGGGGTCAAAAGACCCTTTCATAAAGGTCACACACATCAGACTTCTTGTGTACCAGACATACTACAATTCATAAAAGTAACAAAATTACAATTACAAAGTAGCAATGGAATAATTTTACAGTTGTGGGGTGGTCATCACCACAACATGAGGAACTGTGTTAGAGGGTCACAGCGTTAGGAATGTCAAGGGCCACTGTGTTAGATGTTCTGGGTCCATCAGTTTACCATTATTGTGAAACAAAAAGCTGAGGGAACAGAGATGACTTTGTGAATAAGTGTTTGCCTTGCAAGGACTCTGAGTTTAATCCCCAGGTCCCACAAGGAGGCAGGAAAGAATCAACGCCCACATGTTGTCCTCTGATCTTTGCAAGTGAGCCACAGAGCATGTGCTCACCCACACAATTAATTAATTTTCACATGATTAATTAACGTAAACCTAGCAAAGAATCCTTCTACTGGTGTTGGCATTTCCACTGGTGTTAGTTGTTTTTTAGTTAGTTTCCTGTTGCTGTGATAAACCTTGGGCCCACCACAACTTATAGAAGAAAGCATGTGTTTAGCTATGGTTCCAGACAGGTGAGCTGCCAGGATGGCTGGACAGAGGTAGCAGAGTTTCATCTGGAGTAGCAGCTGAGAGGTCACATTCGAATGGCAAAAAGAAAGCAGAGAGAGCAGTAGGAAATGGCATCAGAGGTTTGGAACCTCAGATCCTCCAGTGACATACTCAGTCCAGCAAGGCCACACTTCCTAAATCTACCAAAACAATGCTACCAACTGTATTCAGATGCCCTAGAATATGTGAGACTGTTCATTCAAATAACCACAGTGGGATCGAGTCTAATGGGGGATTATTAGACCAACTGGAGCATTTTACATTTTCATGATTTCTTCAAATTCGCCCCCACAAAGTCCCGTTTATGTTCTATCAGCAACAGTGGGGACCTATCGTTTCTCTTCATCTCCCTTAACACTGATACATTAAAAGTTTTCATTGTTACCAAATAGGTACAAATACCCATTGTTTCCTTCTGCTTGTTCAATTATTCACATCAAGCATCCTCTGACAGACATGTTTATTAGCATATACATCAATATTTTCCTTTTTTCTCGTTCTGGGAATTATTGCTCCACATCATGAGTCTGTCTTTATTACGTGTGTGTGTCCCAGCACATGTGTGGAATAATTTCTCTCTTCTACCATGTAGGTCTCAGGGCTTGAACTGAGGTCATCAGACTTAGCAGCAAGCACTTTACCCACTGAGCCATCTCAGCAGCCCTCACTAGCCTATTTTTATTGAGGTTTTTGTCCTTCCCTTACATATTTATAAGTTAATACCTGTTTTTGACCCCTTGGTCTATGAAGGTTGTAGGTGTTTTCTTCTTACATTTCATGTCTTTTGCTTTTGTTGATTTACTGAACAGTATCTTAGATTTTAGAGGCAGTCAATCTGCCTATCATTTCCTTTGTGGGCTTTAGCATTTGTGTCATGCTTGAGAAAGTCCTTCTTCCACTCCATAATTATGAAAATATTTTTCTATATGTAGTTTTGTTATTTTTATCCTTTATGCCTATGTATTCCATTCATTTGGAATGGATTGCTGTTTGTGACTGGAGGATAGAGCTAACTGTAAGGACTGCTGTGGATCTAGCCTGTGACTTCTAGGTGTGCTGCTGGGGACCTACCCTGTGACGGCACAATCACAGATCCCTGCCTGTCTTAAAGTTTTGCTTCTGTCAGTAGTGACTTCTCACCTATGCCGAAGGGTCCAGTGGCTCTGGGGCTTTGCTTCACATTGATGTCACCTGATCAGTTTTGGAGTGTGTGTGTGTGTGTGTGTGTGTGTGTGTTGTGCTGTATGCATACATGTCTGTGCCTGTGATTGGATGTGTGAGGATGCTGAGGGTCCTGCCCTATCACTCTCTACCTGTCCCGGGGACTTGTGTACTGCAGATTGTTTCTCTCAGCTACCCAACCCAATTACTACCAGCCTTCAAATCTGTCCCTCCTGAGAGTGATCAATTTAGCCAGAAAGGCCAGTCATTTGTGTGAATCAGCCCCATGAACTACTCCTGGGGTGCAGAAAGCCTTCAGTTCCTTTTTGTTCTGCTGCATTCTGTGTAGATTAATCATCAACACCCCCAAAGTATCTCTTTTGCATGCTTTCCACACAAACCATCCACTTTAGCCCGGCCTCACTCAGGCTGTGCCCTGAGCAGAGCCCATGTTGTCCCTTCCCCAGCCTGCACCTAACAGACTCCTACCCTGCCCCACCACAGGGTGCTGTTAAAGTTAGCAGCACATTGGAACCACATGCAGAGTTTTGTAAAAATTTCTGAAATTGAAGCCACACCCTAGGCAAATTATAAAGCCTCTGTGGGCGGGGCCAGGCTTCAGGACTTCTGAACGTTCAGTAGTGAAAGAATGGATTCTGAGGGTGGGAACTAGGGAATCCTAAGTCAAGCCCCAATATTACTATTCTGGGAAATGACCTTTAATTTCATCTGATACACAAGTATCACAATTATTTTCTTGAGAATTAAAACAACGACAAAACCTTTGTTCATTTTGGAATAGGTATAATCAACATGTTAAAGGTATAAAGAGGAGACAGGAAGGTCCTCTCCCCACCCCTGGTCCCCCCAACCCACCACGTCTTGACAGTATCAAAGACCCATCTCTCAACTCTGCAACAGCATCAGACATGGCTGAAGGACCCAGCCTGGCAAAGTGTTAGGGTCACAGAGACCTGGGTGGAATCTTGCCTCTACCACAGACTTCCCCATAAGGACTGTGATCTCTCCAATCCTATCTTCCAGCCCAAAGTCTATGTTTGCTTGCAAGAAATAACTTCAAAGGCACCCTGCCCCTGAAGCCTTCCTCAATTTCCCAAGATGCAAGACAAGTTACCTAAGTTAGAGTCCAGGCTAACATTAGCATGAAGCCAGGAACTCATTGCAAACTGGGTGGGAGAAATGGCAAGTCCAGGGAAATGACAGAAGCAAGATCAGGACCCTTGGCAGAGGCAGGACAAGTGAGCAGAGTCACAGCAGGGATTCCCCCAGACAGTCCCCAAAATGAGCAAGAACCCAGCACAGAGACCTGTCAGTAAGCACAGGCTCCATGCTCCAGGAAAAAAAAATACAGCCTTAAAGGCAATTTAGGAGGGAGACATATCATTCCACAAATGGGCAGTCATGCAGCTCCAGAGAGAGTCAGCGATGATACCTCATCATATACAGTGTCAATGCTCCGAAATCTGAAGTGTGGTCACCAAAGCAAGACTACTCACTCTTGATCCCCCTCCATGCTGTAGAAAGGGAGACAGGCCTGGGAGGAGAGGGGACTGTCCACAGTAAATGGCCATGAACCATTGATCACACAACTAGATTCCAGAGAACAGGCACTGGACAGGGAATTATCTAACACTGCGATATCTCTTAGTGGTACAGGATCAGAGATAGGTGGGTCTGATGAACGCACTGCCACTATTATTAAAATTTATACATACCCTACCCTTGGAAGACCCTCAAGGTGTACAGGTTTATTTTTTTAAGTACTCACCACCTGTTTTTGGTTTTGGTTTTGTTTTCCAATGGAGAATCTGAGAGTCTGGGCACTAGACTGATGAAATCTAAGGGCACCATCTAAAGTAGATTCTGGACAAAAAGTCCCCACGCCGAATCAGGATCACCATGAAAACAAACCTCCATGGATGTCTGTGAGGGATTATCTAAATTAGGTTAACTGAGGTGGGAAAGACCACCCTAAACGTGGGTGGCACCATCAGCCCCACTGGGGTGGATCCTGGACTGAGTAAAAGGGAGAGAGCAAGCTGAGCACATGCATTCTCTGCTTCCTTACTGTGGGTGCAATGTGACCAGCTGCTTCAAAGCCCTGCCGCCATTCCTTTCCACCGTGAGGACCCTCATCCCTGAAACTGTGAGCCAAAACACACCCCTCTTCCCTTACATGGCTTTGGTCTGCTATCTTTTCTCAACAGTGAGACAAGTAGGGAAAAAGAGCCCAGAAGTTTGGCCATTCCTCAGAGTTTGTGCCACCACAGTTTACAGACAAGACACCAAAAAGGAAGAATGGAAGCAAGAAGTGAACATTAGGAAGGAATCTAACGCTCTGGGCGCTGGTGGGAGACTTGCCTGGCAGTCTGCAAGGACACACAGCAGACAGCCCGAGCCACCAGCACTGATCAACAGCAGCATTTTGTTGACATGAAAGGTTTGAGCTGGGGAGGGTGACAGAGCCAGAGGCCTGGCAGATGAGGAGTGGGATTGCCAAAGGGAGCCTCTGCTGGATAGTGGGGGCCTGCGCACAGACACATGTGGGTGCATGTGTGCTTATATGCATGTGCACCTCTGCAAGTGCACAGACGCGTGGAGGTGTGTGTTATTTTGGTATACGTTTAGTCAATATGACTGCACCCACATGAGAGTGAATGTCCCCTTGTGCACGTGTGCACTGCTTCCTTAGTCAGTTGGAGTTTTGGTGTCACATCTGAGAAATCGTCACCTAATTCAAAGCGGCAAATATTTACTCCTATGCCTTCTTCTGTGTCTGTGTGTACACTTGAATGCACGTTCGTGAGCATGTGCTTACACGCATGCGTGTGCGTTTATACCTGGGCATATGTTTGGAGCTCAGCATTGTGCTTGGGAGGTTTGCGGCCACACTAGTTTTGCCAGTTGTTGGGAACTGCAAATCACATGCAGCTCCCACAGTCAGCCTCTTTACCTTATATTCACTTTAGCCTGTAGAAAGAACTGATGTTGAACTGTATCAAGGCCCCAAACCTGACTGCTCACTGTCTGTATGTGCATGTATATGAGAAACAGAAACAGAGACTGACAGCTGTGGAGCAAGTGGGTCATTGCCAGCAGACAGAAGAACTGGTAAAGTTGAAGCTGGTTCAAAAACCCTGGAAAATTTCATAATTGAAAACAGCAAGCTTTGGAGCCAGCTCCTGGCCCGGCCAGGCTCTGCCTGTCCTGGAACACGTAACCACAACACCACATTGAGAGGACCACGACAACTGGTTACATAGCATAAAAACCTAGAGTTCTCCAGGCTAATGAGTGGTCTAGATAGGCCCCAAGCGTTTAGCCAATAAGCATCCCTTTCTACAAAAGGTATTTAATCTCTGGTTCACCCAGAGAAAGACTTATGCATTCACATCCACCATAACAATAAAGCAAGGACTATCTCCTTCATCAAGGATCTCTGCTGGGGGCCTTTGTCATGAACTGCACCTAAATCTCCCCAAGAAGGCCTTCTCTCTTCCAGCCCCTCTACACTCAGCACTGACTTGGAATCAAACCAGATTCCGCCCTGGCCTGGCTCAGCCATCCCCTTCCTGCCTGGTGAGTAGGGGAAGCTCGGACTCTCACACCACAGTTCTCATCTCCTCATGGTCCCCAGCAGAGTCTGGGTACACAGGAGATTGAGAACCACAGCATCTGTCCCAGCCCGCTGGGGAAACACGGCTGAGACCCTCTGCCTTGGACTGTGTTTTGCCTTCTCTGAGCACTGCTGGTGAGGCAGACATACAGACCAACAGACGGAGAGTCAGAGAGAAAGACGAAGAGAGACTGACAGAGAATATGTTTGGCAACAATAGATGGGGTGCTCACAGAGATCAGAGGAGGATGCCTGATTTCTCAGAGTTGGAATTTCAGGAAGTTGTGAGATGCCCGAAATGTATGCTGGGTACTAAAATTGTGTCCTCTGGAAGAGCAGCAAGCGCTCTGAACTGCTAAGCCATCTCTCTGGCCCCTAATGATGAAGTTAAACTTATCTCTTGCTTCCTTACTCATCTATAGTTCTGGTGTCACATCTAAGAGACCATTCCTGGGCTGGAGAGATGACTCAGCAGTTAAGAGCACCTGGCTGCTCTTTCAGAGGACCTGAATTCAATTCCCAGCACCCATATAATGGCTCACAACCATCTGTAATGGAATCAGACTCCTTCCTCTAATGTGCATGAAAACAGAGCATTCATATACATAATAAATAAATCTAAGAAAAAGAAAAAATATTCCTAATTCAAAGTCACAAACATTGACTTCTATGCTTTCTCCTAAAAGCTCCATAGATTTTCCTTTACATTGATTGGGTCTATTATCCAACAAATATTTACTAAGCAGCTACTATGTGCTCAGCACTGCTCTGGGCTGGGTCCACACACTTCAGTACATCAGTGAACTGTGTGAGTGGCTTTCTGCCCTGGAAGAAGTGTCATCCAGGTGAGAGGAAATAGATAAAAACCAAAAGAACAAACAGGATAATCTGAACGGGTACTGTGGGAAGAAGAAGGTCCCACATGCCAGGTTTAGAAACCTGAGTAGCTGTGAGTGCTGGAGTTATGGAGTGTGCTGTCAAGTTTTATGTCATGTTGACACAGGCTAAAGTTATCTGAGAAGAGAGAGCCACAATTAAGAAAATACCTCCATAAAACTGAGCCAGTAGGCATGTCTGTGGGATATTGTCTTGATTAATTATTGATGCAAGAAGGCCCATCCCACAGGGCCATGCAGAGTGAGCTAGTAAGCAACACTCTCCCACACGCTCTGCCTCAGTTCCTGCCTTCTGGTTCCTGCCCTGAGCTCATGCCCTGGCTTCCTCGGATGGTGGGCTACAGGCTATAAGACGAAATAAACTCTTTCCTCCCCCAAGTTACTTATGGTCATGGTGTTTATCATAGCAATAGAAACTCTAGCTAAGACATGGAGCAAGTGTTACCAGTGATGCTGGTGCCCAAATTCACATAGGCTGAGCACAGGGACTTTCTAAGTCCATCGAGTTTATTCACTGTGTTACTTATTGCAATATTGACCTTATACACAGTCATGATCTGAAGTAATTGATTGATTCTGTTGTTGTTCATGGCACCACTTCTACAGTTTCTCCTTAGTGTAGGATGATATCACATCCACTCCCAGGCCTTGACAGACATGAACAATCAATTAGTGTTCTCTGTATCTTCAGAATCCTTCTCCACATAGACATGATCAGTCGATTTAGGATCTCACGAGAGCTGAGACTCATTTTGCTTCCCTGGCCCCCTACTTTTCGAATAATACGTTCCTGTTAAGATAACTTGAAAGACCCGAGGAGGAAAAAAAAAAAAAGACACAAAAAGGACTTCCGGTTCTCAGCCTGACTTCCTGCTCTGCTCCAAGCCAGCTGCGACTGAGGAACACGGCTTTCCCCCCACCCCCACCCCCCACAGGAAGGTTTGCTTCTATGCTAGCCAGATAGAAGGCAGCAGACGGCGCTCTGATCCTTCCTGAGCTGCCTCTGGAGTGAGGCAAGTAAACCCTGCTCAGGGAGATAATCCACGGGGTAATTTTCCTAGCGGCTCCTTACTGTCCCTGTGAATGGCTCTGCCCTCAGAGGGCTGTTTCTGCCTTCATTATTGATACGATATCATCTCAACTAAGCCAGCTTCCCGCAGGACTCTATCGAAACTTCTCCCTTAATCTTCATCATTTCCCGCAGGGTGGTTTTGTTGGGATATTGCTGAACTGCACCCTTAGGGCCTCCCCGAGGTTCTAAAGAGAACAGTTCAGAGCTTCACCTAGGTGAACATCAGATTGTTTGCCATTCACCTCCCAGGGCTTCCAGGAAAATCCCACCCCCTTGGGAGGGGCTGAAGCTGTGGTGTGGAGGAGGCCTTTCTCCCAGGAAACAAACATCTAACTCTATTACTCTATCACAAAGACCCTTGAGCCTGGAATGCTCGTTTTTTTCAATCTTAACTGTAATTAGAACAATCCTTGTCTCAAACTGCAGGTAAGGCTCATCTTGCATGCTGCCTCTGATTCTGTCCCCTAGGAGAGGGTCACTTAGCCTACTGGGTTTAGGGATAAAAGTGGGATCATGGAGCAGGTCACGCCCCTATCTCTGCCTCTCAGTTTGTACTAGATTTTAATATTTAAAAAGTTATGTGGGGAAGGAGCAGAGATCAAAGTTACTCTCCACCTTACATAAAAAAATAAATTAGTGTGTGTCTATGTGTGTGTGTGTGTATGTGTGTGTGTATGTGTGTGTGTAAACATCTAAACACATGTGCTTAAGTATAGTGTACAAGTGTGGATTTGTGGGCTTCGGCATACATGGAACAACTTTTTGGACTCAGTTCTCTCCCTCCGTCTCTGTATGCCTTTACTTACTGAGAGATCTTGGAGACTGTGCTGGCTGGTCTTAAGTCAACTTGACACAAGGCAGAGCCACTTGAGAAGAGGGAACTTTGGTCTGTGAGCAAGCCTGTAGTGCATTCTCTTGTTTAGCAGTTACCTCTGGCCAGGTGGTCCTTAGTGTGGTAAGAAAGCAGACTGAGCAAGGCATGAAGGAACAAGCCAGTAAGCGGCACCCCTCCATGCCCTCTGCTTCCGTTCCTGCCTCCAGGTTCCTGCCCCGTTTGAGTTCCTGCCCAGACCAACCTCAGAGATGGACTGTTGCCTGGAAATGGTAGCACATTAAACCCTTCCCTCCCCAAGCTGCTTTTGGTTGTGGTGTCTGACCACAGCGACAGAAACCCTAAAACATTGTTTTCTGAGACAGGCTCTCTCAGTGAACCAAGAGTTCACCAGTTCACTAGACTGCCTGGTCAGTGAGCCTCGGGGCTCCTCTTGTCTCCACCTTCCCTGTGCTGGTATTAGAGACAGATATTGTTATGCCTTGTGTTTATATGTCCTGGGATCCAAATGCCAGCCCTTACACTTTCACGGTAGCACACACTGCATGAACCACTTCTCCAGCTCCACTAGATTTATTTTATTTTATTTTTTTAATGGCAGAATTAGCTTGATGAGTCGCCAAAGCTGCCGGAGACCTCAGCTGGCTTCTGAGCTTAACAGGCACACCAACTGCTCAGTGGCAGAGTGTTGGCTCTGGCGGGGAATGAAGCGATTTACTGCCTAATGGGATTCTTGCTGTAGGTGTAGATCTGTGAAGTCTACCCAAGTTACCAGGAGCCACATGGGGCTCTTTGACTCTAAATTAATTTAAGTGAAGCCAAATTGAAAAGACAATACTTCAGGACACGAGCCAAATTTCAAGGGCTCACTGACTGCCTGGCGTTAGCAGCTTCCGAACCATATGAGACGTCTTCATCATTCCAGAGAGTTCTACCAGAAGCACTAGTGCAGAGGCGAGTCTCTCAGCTGCTTCAGTTTTAGGAGGATTCATGGAGATCAAGAAACACTAATGACAAGATGGAGTGCAACCGCTCCCTCTCCGGGCTGTCTTGGGACCGTATGCTCACACAGCGAGTGTAATCTGCCAGGGTGCCGTTCGTGTTTTCTAAAGAGAATGCAGGTCAGTAGCAGAGCAGGTGTCCACACTCTTCAGCCGGTAATCACCTATGCTGTGTGACAGGGGCAGCGGCAATGGCAGCTGGCAGGCTGGACTGTGCTGCAGATGGAGAGAAGTCACTGAGATCAGACCAGCCCCTTTCTACCTGGACCCTCACAGTGGCTCAGCTCCACCTCTTCCCTGGAATTTCTAGAAGTTGGCCTGAATTCCTAGAGAAAGACTCCCATTTAGAAAGTGGCAAATGAAGAGAGATGTGTTTGATATGATGAAAACGAAAATGTGTCGTCATCAGACACAAGCACGTCCTGGTGAGAAGGGAGAGTGAGCTGAACCGTTTATCTCAGCCCTGTACTGCTATAGTGCCACATCCTCCAGGTCTCTGACCCTCTTGCACACCGGGCCTAACTCGTAGGCCTCAGGGGCCAACACTGTTTCTCAATGTTTTTCTAGTTAATCTCAGTTTTAAGGTAAGAGGAGTTCACCATGTGTTTCCAGAGGCCCCCACTCCACCTTATCTGCAACTTTGACTTCCACACTTTCAGTTTCCTGTGGTACTCTGGAAGGTGGGGAGGAAGAGGGGGTGTTGAGGATTAGGGGGAGGGAGGACAGGGAAGGAGAGAGAGAGAAGGGAAGGAGAATAAGAGGAAGGAGGAGGAGAAGGAGGAGGAAGAGAAGGAGAAGGGGAGGAGAAGAAGGAGGAGAAGGGGGAGGGAGGAGGAGGAAGAAGAGGAGAAGGAGGAGGAGGAGGAGAAAGCAGAAGCAGATGAGGAGGAGGAAGCAGAAGCAGAGGAGGAGGAGGAAGAGGAAGAGGAAGGAGAAGAAGAAGAAGAAGAAGAAACCTCTATTACAACCTTGAATTTGAGATGTCATAATGACATAGAAAACAATAGTAGTCAAATCCAGCTAAACTCTCTCAGTCAGGTTGTTGGGAACAGAACCTAAAGTCATAGGTGTGGATGAACTGAGCACATGACTTGGATCGGGGGCCCTTAGGGTGAACCATGACCTCCTGACTTGCGCTGCCTATCCCTAATCCCCAAACTGCACATTTACCCCCATGCTCTATGTTCCCTGCCTGTCTGCTCCTTGAAGGATCTTTGGAGGTCTAGGCAGTGACACCAACATAGTCCCGGTCCCTGCCCCTCAGAGCACCTGGAACAATTGTCCCTAGGCCCTGATCTTCTAGGAGAGAGACTGGGTTTTCTACTCAAATCTTGACCCCATGCTGGCCAAGGAATTCTCTGTGAGGACCACTAAAGAAGAAGCCAGTCCCCAGGCTGAATGGGTGTATGTAGTGGGTAACTGCAGGAAGTGCTGCTGGGGTGGCAGATGGGACAAGGCTGTGGGGAACGCCATCTAGAAGACATTCGTGAGTAGCAGGTTACTTCTGTGGACAAACAGGGTCCTTTTGTGCTGGCAGCTCTTAGAGGCTTTGGCATTGACACTGGAGCAAGAGAGCAGAGGGGACTATCCATTAGCCTGGCCCATCTATCTAGTGACTGAGGTCAGCTCTTGGGGGGTACTAACTCCTTGGATCTTCTGCCCATCCTCAGATGAGTCACTGGGGATCGTACAGCCAGAGAAAGCCCTGTGAACAGATTCAGGGGGTTCAGAGGTGTGCTGGGTAAGACCAGGAACGTTTCTGTCAGCGCAACGTTACAGAGTTACCTCATTACCGGGGTGTGGGAAATGAGGTTTAACGCAGACAGCAGGTGATGCACACGCAGTTCCCAGCAGCATGAGAACATGAATGCTGGCCGGTTATGAAGAGGTATTTGCATAAATACCGTCTCTCAGCCCCGCCATTCCTCCAGAGCAGATGTTGCTGTTCCTTGTGTGGTTAAGAAAATTTAACTCTGAGGGGCCGGGTACAGCTCAAGGACACCAAGCACAAGTGACAGGGTCAAAGCTCACGTTGGGCTTCCTCTTTAACCTGGGGTGTTTTGAGGACCCAGTAGGCATCTCCAGGGAAGGCTCAGAACTCAGGGCTCCACCCACAGCCCTGCATCATCAGGATCCTCTTGGTTAGGGGGCCTTAGCCCAGGAAGCCATTTTAACCTGGGAGCTCAGGTCCCCCATTAGGGGACCTCTCTTGTCCCAAGGGCTTATGCTCAGAGGACCAGCCTGAGATAGTACTTGGGGGTTAGGGGTGGTATAGAAGCTAAGACCCCATAAGGGAACCACGCAGGGGAGTCCTCGGAGCTGGACTTTCTTACAGAGGAAAGCACCTACCTGCAGGATGGGTGACAGTGACATCAGCCAACATTTAATGGGCACTTCTCATACCACTCACCCTGCTGAGGACGTCACATGTATGAGCACACTGAATTCACAGACTGACCACAGGAAGCGCCACTCCACGTAGGAGGAAAGTGGGGTACAAACTCTTGAAGGAGTCCTTCAGGGCAATCAGCACGAGCATTAGAGCCCAGTGGAGTGGATTTCACCCCCCTTTCACCTCCCAAGCCAGCCGCCTCTCCCACATAAACACATACTCCTTGCTAGCGATAGGGATTTAGCAACCATCCACTCACTCTCTGGGCACAGCCTCCATTTTCCTAAAACAGGAATACACCAAAGAGGAGGGATCAAAATCAAGCCAGGTAGAGGAGGAAAGAATGGTAGAAGTACCCCTCCTTCCTCAGGGTCCCCTCCCCACTGCCCTCCAGAGGCCTCCACAAAGAGCAGCTCCTACCTCGGCACTCTAAAGCCACCTAGCAATTGCCACATATACACACACACACACACACACACACACACACGCACACAGCCTCCAGATATTTCCAGGGACACCCAACAAGGACAGGGCAGGAAAGGGTGCATCCATCATTTGGAGGGGGGAACGGGAATGATCAAGAGGTCCTTAGAGAAAGTCCCTGAGGATCAAGAAAAGCAAGGTGTGGGTGTAGGGGAGAACACAGAACTATGATAAAAGTAAGATAACAAGGACCTGCCTTGTGTGGGTGCCTCCTCAGGAGAGTCATTCTCTTGGGGACCCACTTGGGTCCATAAGTAGTTTCCTCCCTAGCCCCCCTTGGCCTCTGAGGCAAGCTAGAAGTATTCCAAATAGGAAGGCAGGAGAAGAGGAGTTAGAAACCCTACAGAGAAAGCTCGAGTCCTTCCACAAGGCCACCTGCTCTGAAGTAGGAATGAGGTTCCAGGCAGAAAGGGAAGGATAGGGCTCATCATCCCTGGGAGGCCCAGGAGCAGGGCTTGGGATGCCTTTGCAAGGTGGGGAGGGGACACTGGCAGGGGTGGGAAAGAGCAAATGGGAACAGTGGCTGGCTCAGGTTGACTTTGCACTTCCAGCTTATACAAAGTCCCTGGACCCATGGCCCTGTATAGATAAAAGCAGCAGACCCAGTCTGCTCAAGGGTTTCCCTTTGAGCCTTTAAGGCTTTTCTGTGGCCTTGGGAGACAGGCAGGGGCTCAGCCCTGCTCTCCTCTGAGCCATTCCCTCACCCTCGTACCCCTCAGCTCTCCCCCAGCCTGTCCATCTTCTCCAAGGGTGAGACACTTATTCTGCCCCAGAGCTTTGCACTTGCCTGTCCCCACCCAGGCTGCCTGCCATACTTCCCCCTGGTTTCTCCAAAGCCCTCAGCTCCATGTCACCTCTGGAGAGGGAGAGGAAGGACTGTCCCTGCCACATCACTCTTTTCTGCTATCTTCATGAACTTACCGTTTACTGACAATCTTGATCCATCCCTGCACCCCTCAACCCCTCCCTGGAAAATGACCCTGGTGGCCAGCAGGGGCCTTGTTCCTGGACTTAAAGCTCCTGCACAGTAGGTACTCAGGACAGATGTGACACAGCATGGGGGCCCTCCGAGTGCCTTTGCATCTTGTACATCTGTTTGGAGCCGCAGTTAGCCCCAGATGTGTTATTTCCCTTGTTAATTACCGCAGAGTAATTGTAGTAAGAAGTGTAAGTAAAGCATGCATTAATGGGAGGGAAAACCGATTTCCTGCGCAGGCTCACAGGAAGCAAAGCTGGGCCTCCCTGCAGCCTATGAGAATTCAAGAAGGGAGCATTCGCCTCACCCATCCTGCTTCTCAGGAAGGGCCCCCTCTCACCCTGAGGCCCAGCTCTTCTTTACAGAAGAGGTAGGAACCTGGGAAAGCCTGGACCCTTCTGGGATTGTCATCTTGATTCTTTGTGTCCCAGAAGGGCTGAGAGGTGTTGAGCATATAGGCTCTGCAATACTTCCCCTCGCCTCGGTCTTTCCATCTTAAAATGGGCGAGCAGCACTTCTCTGCAGTGCTTGTACAAGCCACACAACAGATGCCACGTGTGGTATCCTGAATGGGTATCCACCAAGGTGACACCTTTCACTCCCTTTGCAGTGTCCTAGAAAAAACACAGGCCCCGCCCTGTGTCTCCACCTACTGGACTCTGCAGGAGAAGCTCCCTCCAGGTTAGGGACAGATGTCTTTAATATGGCTGCTCCAGACCTCAGTTTCCAAGAGGAGCTGTTATTAGCAGGGCAGGAATGCCACGTCTTCATAGAGGGGGGAGGGGGTAGTACAGCTGTCATAGGCTGTTTCCATTTCTGTGTCCATCCGTCCTCCCCTCTCTGCCCCCCAAACCCTCCCCACACACACACACAAAGTGACCGGTATGCCCTTGGGGTTGGAGAAAGCAGAAATGGCTCCAGAGATGTAGAAGAGAAAAGGGGCTCCTTAAAGCTGGGGAGGCGGGGTCACAACTGGTATTTCAGAGGCTACTCATTGGTCATTCGCTGCCGAGCAGCAGAGATCCTGGGCTTGCATTTGCTTCTCGGTGACCTGAGACGCCCTCTTGTGGGCATCGGTGGTAGTAATGGGGCTTCTTGGCTCTCTTAGATTTTTTTGATTTTGTTTGTTTGTTTGTTTGTTTGTTTGTTTGTTTTAAGGAACTCTTCTCTCAGTATTGCCAAACAACTGATTTCCTATTTTCCAAACCATGGAGGTGAGGATGGAGTCTTGTCCCACCTTTAAATATGGAACCATTATTTTGCTTTTAAAAATCAACATACAAAATTTTGAAAATGACAAAAAGCACAAACAATGCAGTATAAGAGTATGCATTATTCTTTCAAAAGTCCTGAGTTCAACTCCCAGGACCCAGATCAGGGGCTCACACACCTGGAACCTCAGCTCCATTGGATCCATTGGCTCTGGCCTCCTCAGGCATCCACCCACACACATTTACACATTCCTAAATATAAAATAAATATTTTAAAAGAAAAAAATATTTACAAGCCAACGGTGACCCTTATCCCATAGCCAACCAAAGAAGAGAATCTGGTTACATTCTTCTTGTCCACACGGGGCTGGTTTAGAAGGAATAGCCATATTTCTGCAAAACACTTGGTCAATGGGAGCGCAGCTCTGAGCTGGTACTACTGCTGTGCCGCCTCTCCATAGCTGACTTCCCTCTCAGTCAAAAGTCCCACCGGCAGTTAGCACCAGGGCTCGCAGTGTGCTCTAGTGAGCTCAACCTGCTACGCTGCCATGCTGACTGTGTGCATTTGGGCTCCTGTGTGTTCAGAAGACAAAGATGGTGTCCTACTCTCACTCCTGGCCTACACTAGATATGGCTAGACAGTACATTCCAAGCACACTTTGATGGGGAAGAACCCTGCAGGGTTATCATAGCTCCCCTGCTCCTCAGGCATAGGACCTTACGCCATCCCCCTGTAAGGCTCGATGCCCTCACCATTTGGGGTGGTGATAGAATCTTCTTCACTAGATAATGGTGAGCACTGAGTGGAGACGAAGTACATCGTAAGGCCCGGGTGGTGGCTTATTTTCTTTAAGCCGTGTTAAGTTCTCTTCAGATCTTGACTGAACTTGACCCTGACTCTGTAAGGTCCAGGTGCCTGCTGAGCCTTTGAGACGGTCCCATTTTATGAGACGCCCATGCTGAAAAAGTTTTAGAGATGCATCCAACATATCTTATATTAAAGGGGAAGAGAAAGGGGCAGAGTCGGAAAGGGAGTGAGCCACAGTCGCCTCCAGGTTTGAAGAGGCTTCAGCAGAGATTCTGCACTGTATACCAAGGCTTCAGTGCTGACCAGCTGGAGCAAATAAGTTCAGCGCTTCATAGTTCTGGATCTTGTTTTGTTTTTGTTTTTGTTTTTTCAAGACAGGGTTTCTCTGTGTAGCCCTGGCTGTCCTGGAACTCACTCTGTAGATCAGGCTGGCCTTGAACTCAGAAATCCACCTGCCTCTGCCTCCCAAGTGCTGGGATTAAAGGCGTGCGCTACCACTGCCCGGCCGGCTCTTTGTTTTGTGAAGTGGACACAGTTGCCCCTCCTCCCTACCATGACTCCCAGTCCAGTGCAGAATCTCCCTTAGCAGGAATGTATGAATCGCAGACTCTTAGGATCACATGAAGCTGTGTTGTACCAGACTCCTGTAGTAGTCTTGGCTCAAGGTCTTCCCTGAATAGTCAGAAAAAATCTTGGTAGAAACCTTGGACCAGAGGAAGCAAGCTCCTACTCTAGGTGGCAAAAGAGTAAATTATGTCATTTTTTTTTTCTAAAGAAGAAGGAGGAAGAGGAGGAGGAGAAAGAGGAGGAGGAGGAGGAGGAGAAGAAGAGGAAGAGCAAGAGGAAGAGGAAGAAGAAGAAGAAGAAGAAGAAGAAGAAGAAGAAGAAGAAGAAGAAGAAGAAGAAGAAGAAGAAGAAGAAGGAGAATTTATATAAAAGCAGGGATAGCCTTCCCTCCCCAGGTGAAACTCGATCTTCACTGGCTACATGAGCAGAGTGGCCACATTTTAAGGAAATGGGTGACTTCTCATGCCTCAAATGTAGTCCACTGACCCCCTGCATTCCCAAGGTGAATGGCACTAGTATAAGGTCAAAGGTCAAACACAAAATGCCAACGATTGCATCAAAACATCAGATTAAATAAAAGTAAAAATAGGCAATCATCAAAACAAGCTAGCCACTCAGTGACCTGTGGCTGGTGGAGGCTGTCGTCCACATTTCCTCCTTTCTTTCGAAAATAGCTGGATGCTTGGAGCTTTCTGGGGTTACCAAATAGGAAAAAGTCCCTCAGGAGCCATTATGGAGTCCCAGTTTCTCCATCTCTCTTTTGATATCACATGGAAAATCACCAAGGAGAATAATGATTTTCTGTACACACATGTAAACAAAAGAACATACAATTTGCCCTTTCTCCCCGGGAGAGCATTTTACTTTTTTTATTTTTCCAGTTTAGAGAAAATGCTAAGAACACTTAGAGTGTTGTGGAAATGTCAGAAAATCAAAGACTCGATACTGAGAAAATACAAAGAAATCTTTTGAAGACAAGAGGCTAGCTGTCGCATGGGCATGTGGTGAGCCGGTCGGCGGTTATAAGGTTTCGGTTTTAGGAAGCAAGCTCAAGTGGAAAGTGGAAAGTTCCAGAAAGTGAAGGATGACAGGCCCTCATAGAGGCTTGGCATATCCATTTCTAGCTGGTAAAGTGGTCTGTGTTCTGTGATTGATTAATGAGCTGTCTTAAAGCACGATGTTTGTTCATAACCTGATAACGGGATCGAGTGATAGCCATGGGGACAGAAGTTAGAACTTGGCTCTCGGCTCAGCTTGGACACGATAGGGTCCAACATGACTTCCAGTGATCTCTGTCCCCTCCCTGAGCCTGGCTGTCCTTATCAGAAAAGTGTGATGTTCCCTATGGAGGTAACGGAGAAAATCCTAGACTCCATCCCCTGCACCTGTCTTATTCAGGGTTTCTGTTGCTATGACCAAAAGCAACTTGGAGAGGAAAGGGCTTATTTTGCTTACAAGTCTAGGTAACAGTCTGTCACTGAGAGAAATTATACACACACGCGCACACACACAAAGAGACCTATGTGGTGACAGTGATGTCCATATTCAAGGCCCACCTCTACCAACTGATGTCACCAACTAAAGGACCCAAGCCAATTCTCCTATGTCTGTCTGCTTCAGTCTCTATCACCCCTGGACACTGGAGTTCTTTGCACAGCCCTCCTGCTTGAGAAAGGGCAGGGGACTTCAGAGCACCCATGGAGATCCAGAGGAGAATGAACCCCATAGAGTGTCTAACCAAACTAATGGGGGGCTTCCCCTGTGCAGGATTGTAGCTGAATGCCCAGAAGTGACCCTTCCCCTAGAAGTTTCACATCTCTTCCCATATCCCTGTTTGCCTCTTTTCCCCAAGGGACAGGTACTGCTCCTAGCAGTAGGGTGAGGAGAGGTCATGGAACATGAGCCAAATGGCCAAGGGAGTGACGTCTCAGCAGCCAGCAGAGAGCATGGGAGTTTGCAGTTGTTTATCAGATGCATCTGGGTTCCTGACAAGCTGAGAAAGGATGGGTGGGGGGTGGATTCAGTGCTGGGCAGTGACTGGTGACTTTAAAAATGGTATCATTTGCCCCATAGAGTTAGTCCATGTCAGAGTCCACTTCCACACAACGAGTGTCCCTCACAGCAAGAATTCCTGGGATCCAGCAAGCGTAGGTAACACAATCAGCCTTATCAGACTTGGTTGACATCCATTAGGATGTCAAATGCTCCAAGAAATCCTGCAGAAGGGAGAACTCTTCAACCTTCCAACTAGACTGCCAGGTCCAAACAGAGAATACATTTACTACCCTGCTCACAACAGGCCTCAGGATGCAGGTCACCCGGAGGGGACTGGCTGTCTCTCCTGATCTGGCTAGAATACAGCCTTTCCAGTTATGCCACTCATTAATATAGCAATGGTAGGTTAAGGATCACAAGATTGCCCATGAGGAGTGAAAAAGTATGTCGTCAATAAACTGGCAGGCCTGAAAGGTTGCAGAGAGTCTGTCCTGGCAGCCATTCTCCTACAGAGACACTGAAGCATCACTCTTATTTTCCCTGGGAAGAGGATATAGCCACTTTGGTGTGCCCTGGTGAGTGGTCCAGGCCAATTACCTTCCTTCCCCAGGGCCTCAGTTTCTCGCTGGGAGCTTCTTAATGGAAGAGATTAGCTTCATTTGTCTTCAAGGCTTTTCCCTGTTCTTTCCAGGATCAGAGTCAACCTGCACTTGAGCCCCTGTGATGAGGGGTTTCCGAAGCCTGAGTTTCAAACATGTAAGAGTGCAAATTCACTCAGTCACTTGCTCATCTCTCATTCTTCAACAAGTTGTTCAATAATCACTTTACGAGCACCACTAACTACATCTGCTATCTAAGGAGAAGGGAATCATGTATGGCCCTTCCATCCGGGCACTCCCGGGACCGTGAGAAGACAGGAGGAGCAAGTGCAGCTGAGATGGATGTCATAGAAGGCAAGCATGTACACCCACACTGGACAGGATGCTCAGGGTGACTCCACACCTTCAGAGAAGTGACTTGTAAGTCCAGCTTCAGAGATGAGGAGGCGGAAACACATTCTGTGCTAAGCAAATGGCAGATGCAAAGCCCTGGGACACTGAAGATAACTGCTTTCTCACTGAATTATGAACTAGAACAGACTTCATCGAGATAACCCCAGCACTTGACTGGCTCCTTTTGGAGTCTAAGTTACTGTTCCAGGCTGCTCAGCTGCGCTGGAGTAAAATAAAGGAGCTGGCTCACAAAATTTCAACAGTAAAGATGGAGACACATAACAAACATGGAATAATGGTCTGGTGACACCTGGGATGGCCCAACAGGAAGTGGACTGGTCAAGAGGGCACCTGGAAAAGTCTCAAAGGCAGTTTGATTTTGCTCACTCACCCATCCTATGGAAGAGACCAGCTAGCTGTACAGTTGTCCCGCTGACTATCCTCAGGGAGGTAGTTCCTGCCTATATGCATCCCTGTGGGGGTTCTTGTCTCCACCAACAGGCCAGGTAAGAGCACAGGGCCCCCAGGAGATCTGTATGGGGCAGGTTAAGGACCAAGTGCCGCTCAGACACATTCTGTTGCCTGAAACTCAGGCTTCGGAAACCCCTCATCACAGGGGCTCAAGTGCAGGCTGACTGATCCTGGAAGGAACCAGGAGAATCCTTGAAGACAAACAAAGCTAATCTCTTCCATTAAGAAGCTCCCAGGGAGAAACTGAAGCCTTGGAGAAGAAAAGTGATTGTCCTGGACCATTCAGCTACTTGACAGAAAGAGGCCCCACTCTTAAAACTGTGTTTCTTGGGTCTCATTATTGTCCCCTTTCCTGCAGTTGCTGTTGGGGGATCACACTGCTAACATTAACCAGTTAGTATAGTCAGAGCCTGGACCATGGCTGTGGGTTTTGAATAGGTCAATTAAACAGACAAGTAACAGTGGAAAGTAGAGGAAGGAAATCGATTCAATACAGCGGCCATACTGGGAAGGCAATAAAGGAACCTGGTGACTTCCAGGGCTCTGAGATGAGATAAACAGAGGGCAAGAGGCGTTGCATCATTACACAGTCCTGGTCAAGGTGTGTTCCCAACCATTACGGAGCCATCCTTGTCTCCAGTCTCTCTTGCAACGTATGACAATGTGTCAGAATGGTGTAACATCTGTTTCCAGGAGTCAAGCTCCTTCTTTGGCTAGGATGAGCTTTCTCTCTTTCGTTCCTCCCAGCGTGAGAGTCTTAAAGACATCTCAACTCCTTCAGAACCAGTTTCAAAAGTCTGATAGTCAAAAGAAGAGGCAACAGTGTATCTCTGTAGACACTCTTCCCTCCTGCCTGCTCTGTTTCACTCTCCTGTGGAGGAAAATAGAAAATCAGTCCCACCAGCTTTCTCTGTCAGCTGGCCAGCTGTTTGTAAGCGGGAGAAAAACAGGTGGCAGGCACATGCAGACGGAAGCCATGCCAGGGTCCTGGGAGGAAGAAAGATGCCCTCCACCCCTGAGGAGCAGGCTGTGAGCTGAGCCCATGCTCTGTTTAGCTTTATGTCACCAGGACCATAGCAACTTGCCTGACAGAAACACCTGAGGAAGCGCAGGTTGACTGGGCCATGGTTTCAGAGGGTTTGGAGCCTTCATAACAGGAAAGAAGGTAAGACAGAGTAGCCCTGGCTGCAGGAGGCTGTGGCAGACGCCCTTCACGTCATGGTGGACCCAGAAGCAGAGAGGCAGACATGGGTTATAACCTTAAAGGCCCACCCTAAAGGATCTCCTTCCACCAGCCAGGCCCCACCTCACAATGCTTCCAGAAGTTCCCAAAATAGCATCATCGAGTGGGGACCAAATGTTCAAAATGAGACCCTGGGATGAGGCACACTTCAGATTCGAACCAGAGCAGCCTCCCAGGTTAGGCAAAAGCTTTTCCTTCTGACTCTGTTGTCTTTTCACTTCTGTCAGTGGAAGGCCTCTCTCCTCACGGCGTTCCCACTGTCACACTGTGCAAAACCCTCTCCACAAGCTTACCTCCTTCTTTTCTAATGTCTTCTCCTTTCCACCTTTCCCCCACTCTATGCTCCTCCCTTATAACCATCCCAACCAATGTTTTCTCCACAGGTCCTTACATATGTGTGAATCCTTACCTAACATGCTGCATTGTTCTGTTTCTGTGTGTCTCGATTACTATGACTTAATTCTAGACTGTAGCTCTGTCTGCCACTTCTTATATGGCTCAGTACCCAGGGGTATGCAGGGCTGTCTCTTAGCTGCTTCTAACTGAAATCCACCAGAATGCACTTCACTTGCTCATGCGCTTCCCCAGTGGAAGACATCTAAGTGGCCTGCAAACCTGTGGTACCCAGAAACACCACTGTAATAGCACAAGTATCCTTTTCGTTCTGTGTGAGAGGGATCTGGGATGGATGTTGGAGGCGGGGTTTATTGGGTCACTGTGATGGCTAATCTTTATTGTCAGCTTGACACACGCTTGGAAAGAGGAAAGTTCAGTTGAAGAATTGCCTCCTGGTCTTTTGGGTTGTTAGCCACACTTTTTTTTTTTCTTGACTGCTAATTGAGTAGGAGAGCCCAGCCTATTGTGGGCAGCATGATTCCTAGGCAAATGAGTCTGGGCTGTACAAGAAAAGTAGCCAAATGTGAACCTGGGAGCAAGCTAGTAAGCAGTGCTCCTCCATGATTTCTGATTCAGTCTCCCACCCTGCTTGAGTTCCTGCCCTGACTTCCTTTAGCGATGAACTGTAAACTATGAGATAAACATTTTCCTCTCAAAGCTGTTTTTGGCCATGTTGTTTACAATAGCAATAGAATTAGGACAGTCCTAAGGAAATGCTCAATTCCTTTCCCAAACAGCTTTTGGAACGCCGGGACCCTACTGTCTAGCTAGAGCAACCCCTTCAGGTGGATCCTGCCCCATCAGCTCCAGCTGGTCCCATAGATGGTAGGTAACTGGCAAGAGTTTGAAGGGAGATCCTTCCTTTAGTATACCCAGGCCTATGCCAGGAGCATAGCTCGAGGCTGAGGTGCCCACACTCAACATTCTAGAGAATGGCTCCCATGCACAGGGCGTGGCCAGACTACAGCCTGCCCTTCCCAACATCTTCGGGTTCACTTGTCTTCTAGCTGCTGCCATCCAGGCTGAGAAAGAGGTACCAGGGTTTCTTTTGCATGCCTTGGATTGCTTGGGGAGTGCATCTACACATCCATGGAGAAGCCAGAGGTTGATGTTGGGCATCTTTATTTGACAATATGAGAGTCTCACATGTAAGCTAGACTGGCTGGTCAGCGAGGTCTGGAGGCCCCCCATCTCTGGTCCATTGGCATAGGGCTACAGGCACACACCCCTGTTCCCCGGCTTTCACATGGGTGCTGGGGGTCTGTACTCATGCCTTCATACTCAAGTAGCAGACACTTTATCCACTGAGCCCTTCTCAGCACCACACCTTGGATTTTTAATGTACCCATACATCTCCCCATGTGCTTCTGGGTTCTTGGACTTCTTCCTCCACAAGTTTATATGGTGAGTCACTGTTGGTGCATAGGAGTTCTTTGCACTATGGACACTAACCCTTCCCTGCTTCGTCTTCCCAGCTTCACCCCTGCTCACCTGCCTTCTCTGTGTTTTCTTCTGCTGAGGAGCATCCCCTCACTTCTCTGTCTTCTCAGCCCTACCCTTTGCTTCTAAGTCAGAAGATCTCCTCAGCTTTCCTAGTTTCTCTAGGGTCCTAGTGCTATGTTCTAAATCAGTCTGGCTGATGAGAGGGAGGAAGAACTGGGTCTTCCATGGCTGAGCCATGACGTCCACTCTCGCCTGTGGCTCACCTGCCCAGTTCCAAAGTCTCCATGGACTTCCTTCAGAGGTTCCTCTCCAGTTTCTTTCTGCATCTCCATCACAATCTTCGTATGAGGGCTCTGGAGGGTACAATGGGTCCTTCCTTTAAAACGTCAGAGCAGAGCCTGGGAGACACTGGTGACATGCTTGAATAGTCTGATTCTTAGAATTCATGTTAAAAAAAAAAGATAGCTGGAGTGGTTGTGCAGGCTCCTAATGTTGTGTCCCTGGAGCTCACTGGACAGCCAGCCTTGGCTAATCATGTCCCACTGAGAAGCCCTGTCTCCAAAAACAATGTGGATAGCCTCCAAGGAACAACCTTAATGTTGACCTCTGGCCTCCACATTCATGTGTGTGCATGTACACATACACACACACACACACACACACACACACACACACACACACACATGCAAAAGGTGTCCTGATAGAATGTATAGCACTGAGCCAGGATCTGAAAACTTGTCACCTAGCTAGGTAGCTCCTGTGGATCTTCAGGTCTAGCCTGAAGCTGGCCCTATTCCCTGGGACAGTGCTACAGTCCCCTGTATGAATGGTTTGTGACATTAACTGTCCTTGCTTCTTTGCTGTCTGTCCCATACCAGTCAGGAGTTCTTTCAAGGGCAGAAACTTGGTCTGTGTTAAGTAACAGTCACACAACAGCCAACCACAGCTAAGGGCAGCATCTATTGAGTGTTTAAAGGCCATGCTAAGCACTCCAAGGGAGCTGTATTCCCCGCCCCATATAAAACCTACCAGACAGGTACTATGATTATCACTAACAGAAAGGCTAAACAGTGTTACCTAATACCATACAGCCACAAGGTGGATAAACTTTCATTTGAATCCAAATAATTGCACTTAAAGTTCATGCTTCCATGCACTCACTGTCCCACCAGGGTATGTGGGGCGTGGTTGAACAGATGGATGGATGGATGGATGGATGGATGGATGGATGGATGGACGGACGGATGATGGGAGTGTGGGTGGGAGGGTGGACAGACAGACGGAGAGATGGACAGGAGGGTTGGTGGATAGACAGATGGGTCAATGAGTGGGTGGGTGAGAGGATGGACAGATGGACAGACAGACAGACGAATGGATGGATGGGTGGGTGGATGCAAGAGAAGTAAGGAAGTTGAGCAGATAATTCACATACTTTAAGCCACACTTTGACTAAAGCTCCTTTTTCCAAGTAATTATGCTCCTAATATGGGCTCTTTTTCCTGCAAGACACTGGTTTTCATAAATTATGGAAAATTCTTTGGCTATTGCTTGTTATGTTATGGCCTGGGGTGGAGCACAGGGGTGATGGATGACTTTTTAAATTCTTTCCCATCGGCTTCGAGAATTCTCTAGGCCACGGCTGCGTGCGGAATCTATAATTAATTATTATTCACACTTAATACAGTTAGATACTGTGAACACACACTTTCCATTAATTTATGTGGCTGGCTCCTCATCATTTTCCCATAGGTATAGTCACTGATTTCTCAAGTTATTAAAAATTAAAATGTATATTAGGGAGGGTGAGGAGCGTAGTGTCCTTGTACCTATTTTTAGTCTAAAGTCACAAACTGGGTAGGGAACTCAGCTGCTTCGGGGGCAGTTCTGATGGAGGGTGGACACTCATTCTCACTGGTTCATTCTTCACTGTTAATTAGGGACAGCTGAGCCACAAGGGTCCAGGGCCACAGGCTTTGGAGAACTAGGTCTCAGTCCTGGGGGACGTCCTCACTCCCCCGCCCAAGGCGAGTGAGTAGCCAGCTGGTAGGTGAGGTTAACAAGGTCTAGGATGAACGAAGCCCTAACTGGCCTAGAATGGGTGGCCAGAGTAGGAGTGGGTGGTGGGAGTGGGGGTGGGAATGGGAGTCAGGAGTGGGAGTGAGGGGTAGCAGGAGTGGGTGTCTCGAGTGGGTGAACATTGACCTGATCCTTGCAGGAAGATAAGGGGCCAGAGAAGAAGAGGTCAGAGCAGGAAAAGAGGGCTAGGCATTCCTGCTATAGGAATGACAGGTACAGGTCATGGAAGACAGGAAGGGCACAGCAGGTTCTAGAAGGCCAGATAAGTCCCTGAAAAAAGCAACTGGAATCTAGCGGGTGTGACCATGATTGCAGGAGACCGGTGAGGTCAGAAGTCACTGAAAGAGCCAGTCCAGTGCAGCGGCACACAGATGAAGTCCCAGCTACAGGGGCCGCGGCAGTCCAGTGCAGCGGCA
>NW_022196900.1:23668364-23679100 GCF_008632895.1 Mastomys coucha | reverse complement strand
CGCGGCAGTCCAGTGCAGCGGCACACGGATGAAGTCCCAGCTACAGGGGCCGTGGCAGTCCAGTGCAGGGGCACACAGATGAAGTCCCAGCTACAGGGGCCATGGCTAGGCTTCCTGTGCTTCTGAGCTCAAAGGCAGCCTTAGCAACATTGGTGAGCTCAGACAGCAACTAGCAAAACCACAGAAGAAGCCATGGAAAAACGAAGGAAGTGGTAACTTTGCAGAAACCTCCATGTAGGAATCTGAACACCATGGTTGTTTCAAGAACGTAAAACTCGTGAGACCAGCTCGCCTCCTTTTCCTTTGACTGAGGAAAACTAAAGGTTCATTTTCCTGAAAATCAAAACCAAGAGCTTCCAGACAAATAGATGGAGTCAGCCCTCTCCATTTCCCGGGAGCCTTCGGGTTCCAGCTCTGGGGCACAGATCTTACAGAGGACTTTCAAGCAAGTGACATTGTGGATAGGAACCCCACTGCCCGGACGGATGACTCCCCTCCTTCCGGAAGCTTTACTCCTCACATCAGAGACGTGATCACTGTGGCTCCACCGGTGACAAGACAAGCAGAGCCTCTGCTGATTTACATATTCTGCATAACTTTGCATAAAGCATTGACAAGTCTCAGAGCCAGTACAAGAAAACTAATTAGAAAGTTGCCTTGTCCTAGGAGGGGAGGGGATACGTTTGCGTCTTAGCTGCTTGTTCGGTACAGCTATGGGGGCCGGCTTGTGGTTATAAAGCTGGCTGGCTTGGAGGCTGGCCTGGATTCTGTTTGCTTTATGAGACAGGGCCTCGTTCAGATTGGCCTTGAACTTGCTATACAGCCAAGGATAACCTTGAGTTTCTGATCCTCCTGTCTCCATCATCAAGTTCTGGGATGACAGATGAGAACCACCAGCCAGGTGTACGAGGTACTGGGGATCAAAGCCGGGACCTCACGCATGCTAAGTTCTCTACCAGCTGAGCTATGCTCCCAGCCCCAGGAGGGTCTCACCCCAAGTCTGCTACTGACTGTCTGTATAACTTGGGGTCAAGAACTTTGCCTTTTGAACTGCACCACCGAGGACATTTAAAGAATAAAACACCCACCTCTCAACTGTGCATGCTTCAAATCCCAGCAGGGGTGAGACTGAGGAAGAACAGATTCAAGTGCAAACTCAACCCGGCAGCATAGAGAGACCCTCTCTCTCAAAAAATAGATAAATAAACAAACAAACAAACATTTTTAAAGGAAGGGAGGAGGGAGGGAAAGAGGGAGGGGGATGATGAGCCAAGTCTTGTGGGTCCGTCTGTCCAATCTGCTTGGCACAAAATCCAACACACTTTTAGTACTCAGTGAATATGTAGGCATTAAGTGAGTCTGACCCATGAACGGCAGTTTCCCACCGGATCTATTTTACATCCTATGAATTTGTTTTGCATATATGTACAAGTGTGGACGCTGGAACGGGTGCTCACATGCCAACAGTGAGTATGTAGAGGTCAGAGGACACGTTTCGGGAACAGGACCTCTCCTTCCACCCAATGAGTCAAAGAAATCAATCTCAGGTTAGCAGCCTTGGCAGCAAGCATCAGCGTCCCTGAGCCATCTCAACGGCTGCCTGATATTAGTGCCAGAAATGTCTCTCTCACTTCTCAGCCAATCCTTGGTGGGCGTTTACTTTCCATAGGAAATGGCCCCTACTCCTACGTCACCAGACTGGTCCTCCAAAGATCATCCTCCACAGAGAGCTCATGAGCCAGAATATTTACACACAAACTGAAGACAGAAACCAGTGAGAAGCTGAGGCAGACAAGGTTGTAGGACTCTGGAGGGCTGGGACATTTTCTTATTTCCTTTGAGACTTCCCAAACTGCCTCCCCACACCCTTTTGGGACATCCCCTGGTTCCCTTATTACTCTGTCTGCACAAGGCCTGTGAGGAGAAAGGGGGCCTGGGGTTCTGAAGATCGATGCTGCTCCAATACTCTCCCCCTGCGGCAAGCTCCTGACATATCTTTTCCACAAGTAATAATTAGTGACAGAAATATCTGACCTACTTACGACTCCACAAATACACATATTTGGTGGCTTCCACATCAACTTGGGGGCCGCCAGAGGAGGCTGGCTGAGAACAGTTTTGGTTTTTTGTTAAGCTGGTGCTGCTCACTCCTGCCCACCTTCCCTCCTGTTCTCATCCATCCCTCACCTGTCTCCTCCCTGACCAGGGACCCTTTGGGGACCAGAGTCAGTGATTACTTTTATGCCTAGGTCCCACGAGCAGAGGGGTCTGAGTGTGCCTGTCTTTAGAAGGATGGGTTCTACAGAGAACCACAGCTATTCCGGGCTGGCCTCAAACTCACTATGTAGTCAAGGATGACCTTGAATTTCCGATCTCCTACCTCCGCCCCTCAAGTGCTGGGATTACAGGCAAGTGTGTCATCCTGCAGATTTTATGCCTCAGTGGGACTCAAACCTGGGGTTTTATGTGTGCTAGGCAGTCATGGCCTAAGGTGCTCTCCCCAGCTCTGTTTTTGCTGTTCTAAGCCCATCCTCTCAGGGTCAGGTCTGAGATTCCCACTGATCACCCACATGCATCACCTCTATCACTAGAACGAGGCTTAATGTCCATGACAATGGACCCAGGCTGATCCGGAGGCGTGGACTGTGTGCCTCCTGCTGAGCAATGAAGTCACCCCACGCAAAGGGCAGCCAGGAAGGCACCCAGGCCTTAAAGGAAATAGGGTTGGTGAAACATGAGCAAATGAGTGAGTAAATTAACATAGCAGAAGATGGGGACTTCATCCGGCTAGAGGGCATCAGAGAGGGTTTGAAGAAGTTGTGCACATAAGCCCTGTATCATTAGTCTCTTCCAGGTGAGGAAGGAAAAGCCACTGTCACCCAAGGAGCAACTGGGACAAAGGCACAGAGGTCAGTAGTGACTGCTGGGGCTCAGGAAGCCACAGAAAGCTTGAAGGGAGTTCAGAAACTCAGGCTGGAAGAGAGGGCATGACTTGATAGAGAGGGCATGTGAGTGACAGCAGAGGAGAGTCGGTGCATAGGCTTCAGGAAGGGAGCCACAAGATTCAATTTGGACTTTAAGGGTTCCTTTTACAAAATCCTTGGAACAGGAAGACATGGGAAGATGCTGCCACCCTCCTCGCCCCATTCAGAGCCTGGGCCAACCATAGCATCCTGGTTATTGTCCGTATGTCCAGAGCTACATAAAGTCACAGTTCACTAACAACTCAGTAAGCAGTGGGCTTCGGCTAGCGTCCATAGGCATTTGCTCAGCCTCCAGCCTCAGGGCTGGGGGAGTAAGTAGCCATCAGCCCTGGGTTGAGACATAATAGGCCTTGGTGGAGGATAAGCCAGGAAAGCAAGGCTTCAATGTCAAGAAGGCAGTAATGGTACCACCTAGGTAGGGGGACTCCATAGAAGTAGGCAGAGATCCCAAGGGTACCCACCACAGGCCCTCACAGACATCTTCTGCAGAGCACAGCGGGCAGGCAACCACCAGAAGATGACAGGTTGAAGCTAGGAAGGAAAACCAGGGCACAGTGTGTGTGTGTATGTGTGTGGGTGGGTGGGTACTATCTGGTAGGTAAGCCTAGAACCTTTCCTGGCTTGTGATTTCAATGTTCCATTTTTATGTAACAAATGTAACATTTCTCATTGAATGCTGAGAGCTGCCCTGTGTTAGTTACTTTTCGGCTCTGTGACCAAATACTGACAGAAACACATTCAAGGAGGAAATTTTTTGTTTGTGCTGGTGGTTTCAGGGGGTTCAGAACCTCTCAGCAGGGAAAATGGGAGGACAGGGGGAACTCGCATCATGGCTGCCAGGAAGCAGAGAAGAGAGAATACAGGAAAGGACCAAAGCAAGAGACAGCCCCAAGGATACCAGCCAGGATGACTGCTGCCGAAGGCCTCAGCCTGTTCATCCTTTCCCCCAGTAGTGCTATCCTATAATGAAGCCATGAGTGGGCTGATCCATTGATCTAGTCAGAGTCCTCATGATCTAGTCAACTCTGGAAATGCTCTGAGATACTCCAGCGTTGCCCTGAGATACCCCAGTGTTCTATTTTACTATGTGCTTCTGGGCATCTCTTAACCAATAAAGGTGACACTCAAGATTAGCCATCACACCCTCCTAATAGGATCTTGGGGCTCCAGATGGGCTGTAGGGTTTGTGGTGTCCCGTGTCCACTCTGCCACAGGGCTCGGGCAGCTCGGGAAGGCAGGACGCCAGGCGGATGTCGGGCTATGGGAAGCTGAGGCCTACCACTCCGGGGGTCGGGGAGCACAGTCTGAAGTCCCAAGGACACCAAGGCTGGCTCTGGGGTCCCTGGGCCTGCATGGATGCTAGGGCCATCTGGTTCTCGGGCTCTTGGGCACCCAGGTGACACTGGGAGCCACGGAAGAGCTGAGAATGAAGTGGGGGCACACAAGCTGGATCCAGCCCAGGTCAAAGGGGATAAGAGGGGAGATTGTTTGGTGGGTGGCTTGGCTTGGTGGAGGCTGTGGCTGGGAGCACTGAGAGGTCTTCTGTAGATTAGACATGGCTCTTTAGAGGAAGGCCTGCTCCATTGCACTGCAGATCCTGATGAAGAGGCAGTCCACAGTTTTAAGGTATTTATTGTCATGGCGGAAAGTGGATGAGTTAAAAACTGTACCCCACTTCTCAGGGGTGGGCCTGAGGTTAAATACCTTTTGCAGGGAGGAGTGTCTGGGAAGGAAAGCTTAATTGGCTAAGTCTCCAGGCCTTTAGGTACCTCATTAAAATAGAGATCTGTCTTGAGGCTATATGACCTGTGGTCACATCTTCTACCTGTGGAGGGGCTTGGGGTGTTGCCCTTAAGTGACTGAAGGACACCAATCTATGAAAGACTGCGGTCTGGTGTCCAGGAACCAGGCAAAATCACTTGCCATCCCTCAGGGTCACCGGGGTTTCCAACTTCAGCTCCAACCAGGAACCAGGCTGCCTTTCACAGTCCTACACATTATGGAAAATAAGCCTCTCTTTCACATTGAGTGAAGCCTGGGTGGTGCCCAGCATTTTTCTCCCCCTCCTTCCTAGGAAGCCGTACCTCTCAGACCTGGCACGATCATCAAGTTGGCAGTACCCTCAGTTGTTGCCATACACAAGCCCTAAGGTACCATTTCCATCTGTCCACTGAGCCCTATATGCCTTTGGTGTCACTTAATCCTCCAAATGTCCCCTCCCCAGTCAGGGTACAAGGTTCTCAGCTGGAAGGATTTCCTGGGACAAGGAGCCCCCTTTGCTCTGCCTCCCTCTTTTATCACCCTCCCTCCCCCAACCTGTCCCCATCTCTACATTCTCAGAGCACCCATCTAGACCAGCGGCCAGGAAGTTCCAGACACCCAGATGAGCAGTCAGGCTACCACAAGGAGCTCACTGGGCAACAGGGAGTGAAGCAGAGGCCTGGTGTGGTTGATAAGGAAGGATTTGTAGATGGTAGAAGATGGCCCTTCCTCCAGGCCCAGCGAACACTCATGGCATTTGACAAAGACCCCATGTGACCTGTTCGGGGACTGTGCAGCTTCAGGGACGCTAAATGTTGCCATGACAGAAACTGAGAGCCAGTACAATCTACTCTGTTGCAGACTAGTGCCATCTGGAGCATCTCCACAAGGTGTCAGCAGAGGCCCAGTGGCGTCTCCTATACAGACCTACCTTCATAGGCATTCTGGGAAGGCCTGGCTGTCCGTAGCCACAGCCCAGCCAATCTCTGCACCAGGCCCTGAGCACCTAACTCTTCACCCAGCAAGTGGAGGAGTTGGGAATCGGGTGTCAGAAGTGCATACATATGCAGGTCGAGACTATAGCTCAGTTTGTAGAGTGCTTGCCTAGCATGCACGAGGCCCTGGGCTCCACCCCCAGAGCTACACAAACCCAATGTGGTAGTACATGCCTTAATCCCAGCACCCAGAAGGTGAAAGCGTGAGAATCAGAAGCTCATGGCTATCCTTGACTCTATAGCAAGCTTGAGGTCAGGTTATGCTGTATGAAGCATGCATGACTCAAAAATAAGCATATATATATATGCAGGTGGAGGGAGTCACAGATGTATGTATGTATATGTATATCTTTTGCTTGGGTGCACTTCATGCATGTCTTTAGGCATGTACACACAAGGATATTATGCATATGAATGAGTGTTTGTGTGTCCATGCATGTGTTTATAAGGTGTATGTGTACATGGGTTCCCAGAATATACAGGTATGTATAGAGCTATGTGTGTACTCTGCCCTGCCACTCTGCCTTCTCGAGACCTGGGTAGAATACAGTCTAGCAGCTGCTCAACCAGCCCCTACCATGCTCATAAGACCTTGATCTTGAGTGCTGAGTCCCGACGTGAACCGAGCTACACACAAGGGCATGGGCAAGGGAGAGAGCCTGGTGCACAGAGGGCTGAGTTTGCTGCCTGTTTTGTGCAGTGACTGGGGACTTCTGGTGACCTTTGAGCAGGAGTAGGAGGAAGGTGACTGTAGGCAGACAGGCAGAGGCACCTTGTGTTATGACCGTCAAGTCGAATCAAGGAGTAGAGAGAGTGGGGGGAGGGGCACGGCTGGGAGAGTCAGAGTCAGAGAGCCACCAAGCTGCACCTGAGTCCTACTCAGCCTTCTGTGCCCACTTCAACCTTACCTCCTCTGAAGACTTCCCTCCCCACAGAGCCCAGTGCCTCACAGTCCCTCGAGGTGGATGTTCCCAGAGCGAGCCCTTCTGGGTCTCTGAGGGCAGGGACCTTCCACAATACCTCCCCCCTCATTCTCCCTAACACAAGCCTCTTGGATAGTTTAGAAAGAGGAGACCAATTGGAATGATAAGTCAGTGAGTTGTGGCTGTCCAACTTGGTAGAATCTAGAATCGCCTGGAGAAGGCCTCTCTGTGTGCTGCTGACATGGGACGACCCACCTGCTGTGGGGGATGCCATTCCCTGACTGGGACCACGGAGGATATACACGGAAAAGGAGCTGAGCAGGATTTCCTGCTCTGTTCCTGACGCTGGATGGGATTTGCCCAGCGGCTTCAAGCTCCTACCCTCTGATTCCCTCCTCGTGATGGCCGCTACCCTCACGCTGTGATCCAGAATTAAGCCTTCTTCCTTGGAGTTGCTTTCATCAGTGTTCCCTCACAGCAACTGGAAAAGAAAGCAGCGCAAACAGCCCCTCTGAGCTGTCCTGCAGGCGTGGGAGACGAGAGGATTTGTGGGTGACATGTCTGCAAGCTGTGGGAGTCCAAGCTCACAGTCCTCCAGAGGTGGACCCTGCTGCTGAGTGAGTTCACACGCATGAGCTCCCTGCTCTGTTTCCAGTCTGAGATCTGTGGAACAGTGACTCTGTCCTAAGGATAAGAAAGAGTACCTGCCTCTGAGTTAGGTCTTACGGAGTCGTTAGCCATGATTGTCACCCCTGGGTCCAAGGCGGGCCACATATCTAGGACCACAGAGAGGCAAGTTAATAACTGACCCACCAAAGCACCAGCTGGTGTGGCCCTGGCATCCTGTAATTGTGTGTGCACGCACAATCTACCTGTTTGTTTGCTGGCCATCTTTTTTTTCCCCCTCAGAACAGCTCTGTGGGTCCTCTTTACTAAAAATGTTCTAGAACATTGCAGAATGCTACCAAATCATGGCACTTGCTAATTATTCTTCAAGGCAACTTAGCAAATGTAAACCTTTCTTTGTCAAAACTGGGACCATCTTTCCTGATGGGAAGGCAATTCCACCGCATGTTATTTCAAAACTGGACACCAGAGGGCTGCATAGAGCCAAGTCAGGACTGCTTAACCCTGCCAAGGACTCCAACCCCTCAGAGGAGAAGTGGGTATCTGCAGCTCCTGGAAACAGTAGGCTGGACACCTTTAAAACCAGTCTCTGCAAGAACCCGGGAGCTCGAGTCTGTACAGGGCAGATTTAGCCAGGTCATCCACCTGTTTTGTTGTTGCTGTTGTTTTGGTTTTTGGTTTGGTTTGTTTTGGTGTTTTTTTTTTCACCAAGCCAGTCAAATTTTCTCACAATGCTCATAACCCTGACAGTAAGTGCATTGAACATGATGATTTTGTGTTTAGACTGAGGAGTCAGGGATGAACAAGAGTCACCAGCTACAGAGAGGGACATGAGCAGAGCCCAACTTATACAAGAGCCCCAAGGCAGAGGAATGGCGAGCTGTTCACTCTCCATCCCAAACGCACACAAGAAGCAATGCAGGGGCTGTGGTCTCAGCTTTCTGGCTCCCGACAGGCTCTGTCCTTCATTCCTGGCTTCTTCTTCAACCAGCTGCTTTTCAGATGTCCCAGCAGCTGGGGCCGGAGGCAGAGGAATGTTGGCTATGATAAAGCTGGACCAAACTTCCCCAGTATAGGATCCAATGAGATGTTTTCACTTTAATGTCTGGACTAAGGCAGTGGCTGAGCATCCTGGAACAGATGAGGCTGACAAGAATCTCTCTTTGGAGAAAAGAGACGGCATTTCAGGGGCCTTCGAGGCTTCTGAACAAGGAAGGGCATCCACTGGCTGCAGGCCAGGGACACTTAGAGAGTACTAACCCTCTTGTAAACAAACATTCCAGGGAGGCTGCTCTCTGGGACAGGGCAGCCCTGCTTTACCTATGTGAATACAGGAAACGCGCTAGCTCCCGATGTCTACAAGGTTGTTAATGGCTTGGGTAGAACCTACAGGCTACCCTGCAGGGACGGGGATCACAAAGCACTGGGCCCCTGAAGTTATACATCCACACCTGGCAGCACAGCAAGGTGAGCGGTCACGCCACGCCCAAGCTCTTGGTAGCTGCTTGGCATGATCATTCATGCACCAGAGGAGACCTGGGAGAAAGAGGCAGCAGTGATGGCCACATGGCATGCCCTCTCACGGATACCGCAGAGGCTTCCGTTGGGCCTGGCTCTTGTACCACTGGGTGTCCCAAAATGACGAAGTCTGGAACAAGACACTCAATCACCCAATCAGTGTTGGTTGAACACTTACTCTCTGCCCAGATCTCCTCCATTACATTTAATCCTCAAGACAGTTCTCCCTACTCTACAGACCAGGAAGCTGAGGCATAAAACAGTTTAAGCAACTTGGTTGAGTCAACACACTACCTAAATGCTAATGAAATGTCATACTGTTACCTAGCCTGAAAATCTGTCTTCTGGATAGCAAAATTTGATGAAAGAGATTAGCCACTGTCCAATACAGAGAAGAGCCCAGGCAGAGGCAGTAAGCCAGGGCAGGGGCAGGGTGTGGGGGCCACAGTTCTGGGGCGGGCATGGAGTAGGGAGGGGATATCACAATAACCAAGACTGGGGGTTGGGGAGGAGGCTGATGAAAACATTTTTTTCTGCCATAGAGTAAGTGTTGGTTACCAACGTGACAGAATCTAGACACCCAGGAGGCAAGTTTCCAGAACCCAGAACCGTCCATGAAGAATTATGTATATTAGGTTAGTCCCTGAGCAGGACTATGCCAGATCGTCTCAGGTTAGGTGGCTTGGGACGACATCCTAAAGGAGGGCAGCATCATTCCTTGGGCTTGGGTACTGGACTGGGTAAAGAGAAGCAAGCAAGCTGAGCACCTGCAGCCATTACTCTATTCCCATCTGTGGATGCAGTGTCCTCTACACCATGATAGGCTGAATCTTCAGCCCAGACCCTCAAGCTCACATATCCCAGGAGCAGGGATATTCTGCTCAACCCCACATGACTGAGCAGCAAACAAACCAACATCCTTCTGGCAGTGTCGGCCCACAGAAGATCCATGTTTATGTTCCCCACCTGCCACCTCATAGACCTTGTATCAGCCCATTGTTTTTCCAGCATAGGGTCTGATCAGGCATCCTTTGTGTCATATCTCCTTCACTCTGTTCCTGGGAGAATCAAATCCCTTGAAGAATCCAGGCAGACAGCCTAAAGAACATCCCATGAGACAGGCTCCCAGGTCAGTATCGAGCAAGTTTCCAGCAAGGACGGTGTGATGGTTTGCATATGCTTAGCCTAGAGTGTGGTACTGTTAGAAGGTGTGGCCCTGTTGGAGTAGGTGTAGCCTTGTTGGAGTAGGAGCGTCACTGTGGGTGTGGGCTTTAAGACCCTAGCAGCCTGGAAGCCAGTCTTCTCCTGGCGGCCTTGTAGTGAGTGAGAAGTCCTAGGGATTATTTTCAAGATAGTGAAAACAGTGAGTCACCAATACTGGCCTCCCTGTAATCCTTGAAGACAGGATTCTTTCTGGATATAGCAAGCCACAAAGGTTAATAATGTTTGAACTCACTGGGCAGAGCAGGGAGAGGTCTGCTGTTGTTGGAAATGTCCTCTAAAAGATTATCTTAGGTTGCCCATTGAGTTCCAAATCATGATGGTCACAAATAGAAGAAGAGGGTGCCAACCCTGCTCTATCACCCACTGCCTGTGGGACCCAGGTCTGGTCTCAGAATCTATCTGGGAAACTGGTGAAAACTCAAATAACTAAGCATCTAGGCCCCCCCGCGGCTGTGTACCTGCGGCTGCCTGCTCAGGATTTACTTGGAAGCTCCCTAACCCTACTCAGTGTGAGCTTTGCTGCCTGAGAGTGTGGTTCAAACAGGCTCCAAGTTCTTCAGAAGAGTAGACCCTAATACCAGCCTGTGTGCAAAGGTGAGGACGGTGATCCTGACACCAACAGTGGCCATCCATTGCAGAGCAGTGAGCTTGGACCCTGCTTTCTGAGCAGGTAATTCGGGATCAATGAGAAGGTCGTGGTTTGA
>NW_022196900.1:23650182-23668354 GCF_008632895.1 Mastomys coucha | reverse complement strand
CCTCAAGGCCACATAGCTGCCTCCCTCGGTCCCTGAACAACACAGGAGAACACAGACAACAGGAAGTCGGCCTGAGCTGGAGCAAGAAGAGACCAGGGACAGAGATGGAAGAGAATAGAGCCGGCTGGTCACTGACTGGAAGTCTCCTGAGCCAAGATTTTTTTTTTTTTTTCATTCAAAATCTATGACAGTTTGTCTTTCTGTCTTGTAGCAGGTTTTAAAAGTAATGTTTGAGTGGCTGTGCCTCATTTCTGTTGCTATGCTAAGACATCCTGTCAAAAGCAGCATGTGGAGGGCAAAGAGTTTGCTTTGGCTCACTGTTCCAGGTTATAGTTCATCGTTGTGGGAAAGTCAGTAAAGACTTAAGGAAGCCCGTGACGTCACATTCAAGAACAGACTGGGAATAAGCGTGAGCATTGCCTGTGTTCATGCTCTACACGCTCTACACTTGGATGGTACGAGAGCCCTCACCTAGGGAATGGTTCCACCCACAGTGGGCTGGGTCTCCCCACCTCAGTTAGCAATGAGGACAACCCCCAACAGACATGTCTACAGGCCATTCCGTGATCTAGGCAATCCCTCACTGAGACTCCGTTCCCAGGTGATTCTAGGTTATGTCAAATTGACAAATAAACCTCATCCCCCACACTGCCCTATTGTTCCAAAAACCTCATGCCCCCCCCCAAAAAAAATAATCTCAGGACACTGGTCTGTGACGTTTCTGACACAGGCACCTAACGATTATGGGTACATCAGCCTGAAGTCTTCTAGGGCAGGCAGAGACCTGGCCTGAGGCTTGAAGTATGGAGAGGAGTTCCTGTGTCTAGGATTCTGGGGGCCTCGGTTCTCCCAGGGCCTCTTCTGAGTGAGGTGCTCTTGCTAAGCTATCTTTGCCTTTGTCTCCTGCACGTACCTGCATGGCATTCACTTCCAGAGCTGCCCATTGAATTTTATACCAGCCCACGGGTACTGAGCAGGAATTGTCACTCCGAAGATGACAAAACTGAGCCCCAGAGACGCAAAAGACTCATCTGAGGTACGTACCCAGTTCTGGAAAGAAGCTTACTTAGTTTTGGTTGCTGACTGAACCAGAAGTGCCTTCCCTTTCCCAGTGAGAAGAGAGACATCCTTCGGCAGAATGACCCAGAATGGTGGAGTTCACAGGCACCAGAAGTCCATGTGGCCTGGCCAGAGTCAAAGAGGAAGGGCTGTCTGCTACAGGTACTTCACAGTCTCAGGAGGCAGAACGCTTGGGCTTTGGCCTCAGGAACCAGGCTGGGGGGGGGGGGGGGGGGGCACTTCTGGAGTTCACTCCACTCCTGAAGCTGAAGAGTATCCTGGCACAGTCTGAGATGTGGAGGGACCTTGACAAGAAGTCAGGGCCCTACCTGGATGGAAGTGTGTTCTCAGCGTGAGCACTGACTGGGGCAGGTCATGCTGATGAGGTGACAAGTGTCTCCCTCCAGGAGGCATCCAGACACAGGCTGACAGACTGCCCTCTCCAATCTCTGATGAGGTATGAATGGTGACATTAAGCCTCAATAGCTCTTCTAACAGGAAACAGAGGCAAACCACAAAGCTTTGGCCCTTGCCTCTCTCTCCAGCTCTCTCAAGAGGCATGGTAGAGGACCCAGGGTTGGAGGCCATGTCCACAATCCCCATGTGATTTGGCAGGGAGCAGTGGGTCTTCCAAGGAGGAGATAAGCACTGAACTAAGATTCAGGAAACTCTGCTGTGTTAATAGCATGGTTGCACAGATTCTGTGCATCCTTAAGAGCTCACTTCTTTCTGAGCTCTTCATTCCCTTCAGCCAAAGACAGTAACATTCTTCCTGTCTGGAGGGCTGGCTTCACATGTTGTCATGAAGTAGACGGGTGGAGAAGACATGCAGAGGAGCTGACTCAGTAAAGCACATAGATGTAAACAGGAGGAGCTGAGCTCCCCACTCAACACCCACATAAAAGCCAAGCACAGAGGTGCACACTTGGAATCCCAGTATGTGGGGAGGGGAAAGACAGGAGGATTCCTGGGCCAGTTGGCCAGCCAGCCTAGCCCATCAGTGAACTGCAGTTCCTTCGAGAGACTTTGTCTCAAAAAATAATGCAAAGAGAAATTAAAGAAGACACTCATTGTTGCCCTCTGGCCTCTATATGCAAGCATAAGCATATACATGTGTGTACACACACATGTGTGCCCAGACACACACACACACACACAGAGAGAGAGAGAGAAAGAGAGAGAGAGAGAGAGAGAGAGAGAGAAAGAGACAGACAGACAGAGACAGACAGAGACAGAGACAGAGAGAGACTCATGAATACATGACATGCAGTCTGTCCAGCACTCAGAACAGAAAAGTGTCTTAGGCAATAGCAAGCCTGAAGGATCCTGGGGACACACTAGTGGGACAAAGAAGTTTCCAGAAAAGGCTGAACAGAAGTGGACAGCAGCCAAGTGGGATGTTCCTCGGCACTCTCTAAAACTAAAGCCATGAGCAAGTTAACGTCAGCTGAGAAACAGCCCAGGCACCCACCGGCTCACCTGCCTGTCATAGCAACTTTTCCTAAACACTAGAGCTTGAGATGAAGTCCAAGGTCAGCTGGCAGGGAAAATGGTGCGTATCACCAAGATGGCTGCAGCCGCGTCAGGTTGAATGCTTCCAGTCACCCCACTCGCCATAGCATGTCCTCATCCTCCCTCCTCCCTGGGCCTCAGTTTCCCCATGTAAAAAATGTAGAAGAGGCCGGATGTTGATCTCTAACCACTGTTGGCTTAGAACCAGTTTCAGAGTACACACGGGGAAATTGAAGCTCTTTCTTTCTGGGGCCAAGTGCACTAAAACATTGTGGTCTGAGTGAGGGAGCGTGTCTGAGTCCCACCCACCCCGAGTCCCTCTCACCATCAGAGCATCCCCCCCACTCCAAGCCCCAGGGCTCCAGATGTGGAGCTCCTCTGGGCCCACAGCCAGGCACGCCCACACATCTGCTTCCAATCAGCATCCTGTCAGCCATCTGCCAAGGACTTGGCTCACAGCCTTGAAGGCTCTCAGGGGCCTGGAGGGGGCTGCAGGGTGCCAGTTACCAAGGAGACAGAGGCCTGGGTGGGGGGCACTGGGTCCTCCTATGTGGTTTTTGCCTAGCTATCCTAAAGCCAGGTCTCCTCTCAGCCTAGGCCCTCACAGGCCACCTGCTTCTTTGACCCTATGAACCAGGGCTCTCATAGGGGGTGATGAGGTGTTAAAAAAAAAAAGACCCAGGAATAGACATAGAAGACAGGAACCCAGAGGTGTGGCCAACCCTTGGCTGCCAGTGGGAATCTGGAGGCAAGAAAGCCATTCAAATGTTACTTGACCGCCTCCTAGTAGTATAACCTAGGCACAGCCCTTCTGAATGATGGCTCCCGGGGTGCAGTGGGAATTTATCAAGTCTCGTGTTCTCCTGAGAATTACAAGCCTACCTTCGCCAAACTCCTTATGAACTATTGCATTCCAGCACACAGTAGGTGCTGTGATTATTCCTCTCATGGGCATCAGTATCGGTGAAAATAAAGGCAGTCCCCACTATCTCGCTCAGTCAGTTCCCCGGGTAGCCAGTGAGCAGGTTTTGAGGTTTTCCTTCGGAGAGTGAATTTGGAAGTCCCGCGGGCACTAAGCAAGTAGAGGAAAACTGGAGGACAAGTAGAGATGTGGTCTGCTCCACCTACCAGCCTCAGTTCCTCCACTCCAAGGGCTCAAACCCCACAGGCTGGCCTACGTGTTCTGACACTCTAGTAGCCGTTCTCTGGGTGGGCCATCTGGAAGTCTATTTCAGTCGAGAAGGGCAGTGAAGGGAGGTCAGGGTGGCCTAGCCTCACTAGCAGGACAGCGTGACTACCCAGCTGTGGCCACTAGGTTAGCCGGTTCTCAGCCAGCCTTGTGAACCTCCTTCTAATAGTGAGGATACCCTGGGGGTGCTGTGCTATGCTGCGCTCATTCATTTGGAGTGTTTTATTTGTGTGGGGCATGTGGTTTGGCCCGGGTTTGGTTTGTTTGGTTTTTTGTTTGTTTGTTTATCAACTTGACACATATTAGAGTCATCTGGGGAAAGGGAGCCTGAGGCACTCTCTCCGTCAGACTGGCCTGCAGGCAAGTCTGTAGAGGCATTTTCTTGGTTTATGATGGATGTGGGAGGGCCTAGATCCCTGTAGGTGGTGCCACTCCTGGGCAGGTGGTCTAAGAAAAGAAGCTGAGCCAGCCAGTGGGTAGCTCTCCCCTGTGGTTCCTGCCTCTGCTCTTGCTCGAGTTCCTGTCCTGACACCCCTTGATGACTCAAGGTGGACTGGGACCTATAAACCCAGTGAGCCCGCCCCTCCCTAGGATGCTGTTGGCCACACTCTCTATCACTGCAGTAGAATGCAAACTAGGATGAAGTTTAGCGTAGAAGCTGCTCTCTATGCTGTAGCAACTCAGAGAGAGGGCACCGGTAACAGATCTCAGCCCAGTCCATCCTTCTCCACAGCCATGACATAGCCATTGGTAACACAAGCATTTGCCGACTGTGTGCCAGTCCCTGAGCTGGACACTGAGATTCCAAGTGCAAATAGATCTAGTCCAAGGAAGCAAACAAGACTGTGTGTGACAGGGAAAAACCCAGGGGCAACCAGGGAAAACCCAGGGGCGACCAGTTGTCTCAGAATGCAATGAAACTGTCCTCCATTGGACGACCAAGGATGTCCAAAGAGAACAAGAGGGGAGGACAGCCTCTTCTTTCTCCTCACCCTGTAACCTTTGGCCCCATGACCTTGCGGCATCTTTTTCTCACCTCAAATTTGCCCTTGGGGTGTGGGGCTTTTGACCCAGATGGAAGCCAGGATATGGAGTCTTGCCCCACTGGAGAAGAGAGCAAGGCATACAGAGAAAGCAGCGAGAGGAAATGAACTAGACAGTGGGGATGATCTGGGATTCAGATCCCAAGTCCCAGCATGTCTGTGGAACACGGGGCAACTCCGTTCCTCTCTCTGAACCTGCTCTTGATGCTCACAGATGTAAATGCATTAAGAGAACACAGCCTCAGCTCACAGGTGACAATGGCAGGACATGGCTTTTCTATCAATGGATGTTCCCCACATCCCCCATGAGCTGTGCAGGGGAGGAAGTAACGAGAACTCTCTACCCTACGTGACAGCAGTCTTCTGTTCCATGCCTAGGATCCTCACTATTGCCTTAAGGAGATGCTGGGCTCTTGTAGTATCATGTCTCCTGATGCAGTTATGAACACCATGGAGACAGTGAAGGGCAGGAACTCCTCCCTAGAAGACAGGAAGCCCAGACTTCCCAGGTTCATGAGTCATGCAGTTGGTATTTCATGGGTACACATATACTGACCTACTAGTGGCCTGACTCACATCTACTGAGGATGTGACCTGTTCACCCATTCTGTTTCAAGGCCCCCAAGTGCACCTGCCCAGGTGCCTTTCCATTGGGGGGGGGGGTGTCATTTAACTCCCTGGGGCTCATGGTCCTTGGTGACTGGAACTTTCTTCTACCCTCTGCAGTGAAAGCAGGTGCCCTGGCTGATGGCGAATTCCAATAACAGTCTCCTCTGAAAGCTGAACAGCTTGGGTCTGGGGATCAAAGAAGAGACCTCTGATTACAGCTACTCAGTTTCTAAGAGCCCTGAGAGAACACTTTCCAATGGCAAGCAGGCCGATAAAGCAGGGGCTTTGGGGCTTCTCGGCGAACTCAGTGTCTGCCACCTGATGACGCCATACCTTGCCCTTCAGAACAGCATCTGTCATGTCTCTTGATTTAAAGAAGGAGAAAAGGAACAGGAGGAGGAGAAGGAGGAGGGGGGCAGGATGTGGAAGAGGGGACAGCCTGTAATGGAAGCATTCTGGAAGCTAAGGCAGGAATATCAAGAGTTCAAGACCAGCCTGGACTCCATAGAAACACCCTATCTCAAGAACAAAGATGCTGGAGAAAAGAGGCCTGTGGACTTCCAATGCTGAGAGGCAGAGACAAAGGATCTAGCTCTGGGTTCAGTGAGAAACTGTGTCTGAAGACATTGGGTGGAGAGTAATTGGGGAAGATGCCTATTGTCAACTTAAGTCCTCCATACACAGAGAAAGAGAGAGACAGACAGACAGACAGGCAGACAGAAAATAAAAACAAAAACAAAAACAAAGAAAAAAAACAATAACAAAACAACCCAAATCCCAATAGGTTTCGTCCTGGAACTTGATTTGTGGACCGGGCTAGTCTCAAACTCACAGAGATCTGCTTGCCTCTGCCTCCTGAGTGCAGGGATTAAGGTATAAGCCACCACACCTGACCCAAATCCCAACAGTTAATGAAGTCCTCCCTTCTTAAACATCCTGTGCTATCCAGCTCTTCTGACTGGCCTCATCCCATGCTGGCTGCACAGTAACAATGAAGGTGATGAGGAAACCGTTCAGACCTGTCAGACTCAGGCAGCGCTGCAGCCAACTGAGGTAACGTGACCGTCAGAGGGAGCCCCACGATGGCAGGACACACGTGTCCCACTCCCACACGTCACATCCACTAAGACAGACCATGTGCTGGGACACAAAAAGATGGAACAAATTTCAAAAGATGGCCATCATGCTGAGCGAGATCTCCGATGACAATAGAATAAAATCAGAAAACAGTCACCAAAAAAGGATATTTTGAAAACCCCCTAAATATTTGGAAAATACATAAAATACTTCACAATGCATTTTTTTTAAAGGAAGGAAGGGAGGGAGGAGATGCAGAACAAGGTCCCTCATATGCAGGCAAAAATCCTGTTTTAGCAAAAAGAACCCACTAAGTTGTAAAATCACTCACACTGATCCCAGGGGTGCAAAGTAGGTCCTGTACTCAAAATTATTATCATTTACAATATTGAAATAATGGAGAAAAGAGATTATTGAGAGAAGAAAAGAATAGATAAAATTTGACGTCTGGGCATGTTTAAAACTCTCATCAAACAAACAAAAATAGAGATTAATTGATTTGATAAATAGAGATCTGTGAAAAGCCTATTCTTCACACTTGATGGTGAACACTGACTGCTTCTGCACTGGGCTTGGGGTCAAATGGACTGCTTGCCACCCCCACTGTGATGCAGGCATGTACAGGAGGCACGGGGCACAACAACAAGACAGAAAGGAAAGAAATATGTAGTTAATGGATGATGGTAAAAAGTAAAATGATTTTCATCTGTTAAAAAGTCTTCCAAACTAATAATCATAAACATAGAAAATACAGGGTATCAATAAAGAGCTATCCAACTAAGGTCATCAGGTCGCATGATCCAAAATAAATATTCTTAAATAAACTGTGTTTCTGTGTATTAGCAACAAAAATTTGGAAATGAAATTGATAAGAATACCACAATAGCCAGGCAATGGTGGCATATGCCTTTAACTCCAGCACTTGGGAGACAGAGGCAGGTGAATTTCTAAGTTTGAGGTCAGCCTGGTCTACAGAGTGCATTCCAGGGCAGCCAGAGCTATACAGAGAAACCCTGTCTCGAACACCCACCCCCCAAAAAAGAATCCCATAATAACATCAGACCATTGAACACTGAGGAATGTATCTATACATTCCTCATACAGCACATATAATACAGCTATGAGAAAAAGCTGTGATACAGGACTAAGAAACATCAAAGACATCCCAAAGAGATGCTCTGTGATCAAAAGTCTCAACATCACTAGAATTTGTCTGCCTGTCCAATGCTGTCCTTGTCAAATTTAAGCATGATTTTAAAAAAAAAAAAAGTGACCAGATGATTATAAAAACACATTAGAAAGGAAAGAGCATACTAATTAAAATTACTCCAAAAATAATAACAGTTTTTAAAGATGTAAATGAACTGATTTCTAGACAATAAAGATATAGTAATTCAGACAGATTTCTAGCAAAAGGTTGAGCAGCAAGATCAATAGGACAAGCTAGAATCCTGAAATCTACCCCAGCAGATGTGCAAAACTGATGTTTAACCATACATTCCCTGAAAGTACCACGGGACTCCAGTGGGGGAAGGACAGACTTCCAGCAAATGGAGCCAGAACATTTGATTTCAACGTGACAATGCAAAAATTGGAGCAAAAAACTAGATCATAGATCTGACACAAAACTGAACTTACAGAAGGCATTCACGTGTCATCCCTGCAATCGGGAAGTGGAGGCAGAAAGATCAAGAGTTCAAGGGTAACTTGAGCAACACAGTGAGTTTGAAGCCAGCCTGAGCTATATGATACTATCTCAAAGAAAGAGAAAAAAATTGCTAAAATTATAAAGCTTTTAGAAGAAAATACAGGCAACATTTTTTCTCATGCGTGCGTGTGTGTGTGTGTGTGTGTGTGTGTGTTTGTGACTGCAGACAAGCACATGAGCACATGTGTGTGTGCACATGTGTGTGTGTGCACATGTGCACAGGGGTGGATGTGGAGACCCCAGGTTGACCGCAGGAAGCATCCTCCATCATCTTGACTACTGAGGCAGGGTCTCTCTGTCAAGCAAGCCCACAGCTTACCTACATACCTGGTCTCTATGCTATCTTGCTCTGAGGATCCCCTGCCTCTGCTCATGGGGCTAGAGTTACAGGTGGGCCACCACGCCCAACTGGCATTTATATGGGCTCCAGGATCCAAACTCCAGCCCTTGTGTTTATATGGCAAATGCTTTAACCACCAACTCATCTTCTTAGCTCAAAATTTTCTTATATTGGACACAAAATTTACTAACCATGAGAGGGGGAAGAAAATAAGATGAACTTCATCACAATTGACAGTTCTGTCTTCTAAAGGTATTGCTAAGATATATTCAAAATTCTATATTCTACAAAGTTTATATCCAGAATATACAAAGAGCATATTCAACTCAATAATAAGACTAACCAAATTTCAAAATGCACAGCATATGCCTTAAAATATATGTGGGTTGTGAGGCAATAAACACATAAAATACTAGACATCTTCTTACTAAAGAAAAGCAAATAGGAGCTGGTGAGATGGTTCAGCAGTTAAGAGCACTGGCTGCTCTTCCAGAGGTCCTGAGTTCAATCCCCAGCATCTACATGGTGGTTTGTGACCATCTACAAAAAGGATCCGATGCCCTTTTCTGGCACACAGATGTACATGCAGACCGAGTACTCACATATAAATAACTAAACAAATTTTTTAAAAGTCAAATAAAAATGAGAGTGAGATTCAGGTGCACATATATAAGAGTGGCTAGCATTTGATGAAAGCAAGAACAGAGTGCAGACAAGACTATGCACCAGCAGGAGAAGCTGTGAAGTGATGTTCTGAAGACTGACTGGCAGCTGTCAATAAAGCTAGCACATGTTTGACATCTGACCACTCCTCAGCATCTCCCTAGAGCTACTGAAGCACACATTCATGGAAAGATTTGGACATAGGTATTTCTAGTTGCTTTATTCATAAAACTTCCAAGCTGGGATGCCAGTCAAGGGGACTGTACAGACTGTGGTCAATCTGCCCAAGAGGGTTTATCACTCTACGATCATCGTGAGAAAACTACTGATACTCAATGGATGACTCAGAAACTGCTGAGTGACAGATCAGACACACACACACACACACACACACACACACCATGGTGCCATTCGTGCACACTGTAGGAGCAGTAAATCCAGTTAGTGTGACAGAAGGCTGGTCAGTGTTGACTGAGATGGGTCGAGGTTACCCCTGGATGTTGTCCCTAACCACAACAAATATTGAGGGTAATAACTTACAAAGGTGTGGTGGTTTGTATATGCTCAGCCTGGGAAGTGGCACTATTAGAAGGTATGGCCTTGGAGTAAGTGTGTCACTGTGGGAGTGGGCTTTAAGATACTCATCCTGGCTTTCTGGAAGCCAGTATTCTGCTAGTAGCCTTCAGATGAAGATGTAGAACTCTCAGCTCTGCCTGCACCATGCCTGCCCAGATGCTGCCATGCTCCCACCTTGATGATAATGGACTGAACCTCTGAACCTGTAAGCCAGCCCCAAGTAAATGTCCTTATAGGAGTTGCTGTGGTCATGGTGTCTGTTCACAGGAGTAAAACCCTAACTAAGACAGAAGTTGGTACCAGGGACTGGGGTATTGCTGTGATAGGCCTGACCATGCTTTTGTTTGGAAGAATGTGGCTTTTGAGACTTTGGATTTGGAAAGCTGTGGAATGCTTTAAATGGGGCTTAATGGGCTATCCTAGGAGGAATATGGAAGACTTTGTTACTGAGAGTGATCTGAATTGTGCAGACCCCGCCCAAGAGGTTTCAATATGTGGCCTAGAGACTGTTTTTGTGTATTTTGGTGAAGAATATAGTTATTTTTTTGCCCTTATCTGAAAAGTCTGCATGAGGCTACGGTGAAGAGGCTCAGATTAATCGCATTGACAAAGGAAGTCTCAGAAACACCCATCATAGACTGTGTTCTCTGGATAAGTCTCATGAAGAGCATTTTGAACAAGCATAGCAAGCTTAGAAAGGAAAAATATAAAATATATGGTTCAAGTATTAAAGGGGCACCGGGAAGTGAAATGGAACTGAATCCTGTGTTCTAGGAGATAACAAATTAAGAGATTTGGGGGCAAGATCCCATCCAGCTAAATTTAGGTCCAGGTATGCTACTACAGGCCTTTAATCCCAGGAGGCAAAGATAAGCAGATCTCTGAGTTCAAGGGCAGCCTAGAACAGAGCAAGTTCTAAGTGAAGAAAAACTTAAGTCCAGGCTTGATGGACCACATCTTTGATCCCAGTACTTAGGAGACAGGCATGGAGATCTCTGAGTTCAGTCTACAGAGCAAGTTCCAGGACAGCCAAGCTTAGGTGATGTAGGAGTTGGAAAACAGAAAGCTGGTGATAGCATAATAGAACAAGGAGGCCATGTTCCAGCCCCAGCAAGCAGCAGAACTCAGCAGCTTTGGCCACATGGCTCTGGCTTAGAGTCCAGAATAGAAAGGGACTACTGGGACTATTGATGCTGGTTAGCTGGGGCTAAGAAATTAGCAGTGATTAAGAAGAGACCAGCATCACTGAGATGAAATCTGCTGGGAAGTGTTTTCTGAGAGCACAAAGAAGCTGTGTTCCAGAGATAGCCAAGGTGGTACCTGTGCTGCAGCTGGACTTGGTAATGTGTAAGAGTCACCCAGGCGGTATTTGAAGGCATAAAGGGGTCATGAAGAGCAGCTAAGGCTTGGCACTATGAGAGACCATGAAAGGCCATTGGTAAAGGTGCAGCCTCAGTTGCAGTTGAAGGCCCAGGACTGAAGGAGTCATGCCATTAATTTGAGGCTTGGCACCATGAAGAGAGCCTATGAGAGGCTACTGGTAAAGTCAAGTTGCAACAGAAGACCCCAGTGTATTAGAGATGCCAGGTACCATGAGATGATCACCAAGAACAGCAGCAGCAGTGGAAGAAATCAACTTGAGCTTAGAATGCTACAGAGGGCAGAGCTGGAGATGTGACCCAAGCCCTTTGGAGGAGCTCAGAAGATTATGTGTGGATCCTAGACATTGGAACAAGAAGCTGTGAAGTAGAAGTTGTCTTGGAGACCCAAAGCCTTTAAAGATGCCAGAGTTGTAGGATACCTGCAGAGGAAGGCTGCTGGGAATATGGCAGTAGAATACGACAGATCTGGACTCCAGACATCCTTCTCTGGCCTCCATGGGCATGGCGGTAAGGGATGGGTGGGGGGAGCATGGGTGGGGAGGGCAGGAGTTCTCACCTTCACAATTATATACACATACACTACCTAGCCACATACAAACCCACAATCACACACACACACACACACACACACACACACACCACAGGAGAAAACATTAACTCTCTAGGAAAATCATGACACATTTAAAAACATGTTAAATGTCTGATCATCATTGAGGCCATGAGAAAACACGCCTCAAGATGAGAGATGTTCCCAAAATGCATCACACAAAGAACTCAGACCCAGAATCCACCCAAAGAACTCGTAAAAGGAAAGCAGACAAGTATTTCTCCACAAAAGGAAATCCAGATAGCTACTGCAGGCTGAAAAGATGCTTACAGGTACCAGCCACAGAAACTCAAAGTAAGATTGCAACAAAAGAAATAATACATGTGCAGGGCCAGGAGAGATGAAGACTCCGGGCAGTGCGGACAGTGCACTGTGTGGGAGGTTCCAGCTTGTTTTGTTGTTTTGTTCTGCGGTGCAGGGCAAGGATCAGATTTATTCCTCCTCACCATCAGGACACTGAGAGGGTCATTCTTAGAAAGCATTGTCCCGTCCCCTGGAATCACATTTGCCCCAAAGCCAATGTCCTCCTTCAGTGTAGATGACAGCAGAGCAGTGAGAACTCTCCCTAGAAGGGGAGGGAGTGAAAATCAGTACAAACACTTCACAAAATAGTTTGGCCTTAGTTATCCAAAGTGATGAAATGTGTATCCCACAACCGAGGACATTCAGTAGAACTAGCGTGCACAAGGGCCCCAGGAGAGCAGAGGCCAGCGTGTGTATGTGGGTAGTAGGTCAGATGAGCATGTAACATTGTGTGCCAGGGTGACAGTGACAGGCAAAGAAGGAGGATGGGGAAGCTGCATGATGGCGTCAAACACATAGAATCTGTGAGCTGTGACACCCCACAGAGCGTCCCAACAATGAATGCAGCTCATCCCTGTGTTTTCAGAATGCCACACGGTTGATAACACCACATGGTAAAGGAGCAGAAATCAAGGTCCTGCTTCCTTATAGAGAGAGGTGGGCACACTCTGAAGCTGACACTCTGGTAGTTACTGGAGCTTGATATACATCTGTTAAGCGATGGGCATAGAGGATGTTTTTTCTCTCTACATAAAACATCTAAAAATCAACAAGTTACAGGCATGGCAAAGAAGAAAGATCCTGCCGGGAGACATGTAGGAGAGAGAGAGTGAAAGGGAGATGGAGAGAGGAAAAGGGAAATGGGGAAGGGGGGAGAGAGGGGGAGAGGGGGAGGGAGAGGGAGAGAAAGAGCACATAAGCCTCTGGAAACCCAGTCAGAGCGAAGGGCAGGCCCTTGCTTTAACATACGCACATTAGTCTAGTGTTCTGGGCCCACCAGACTCCCAAGTTCCCCACAGAATTTACATTCCAGGAAAGGAGACCAGCAGGCATCAAATAAACACCAATTAAAATCTGCAGCCCAGGCTCTAGGGTGGTCTAGGCCTTTCCTCTCTGCCTGTGGGAGGAGCCCACCTGAACCTGGTTCTTTAAAGGTGGGTACAGAATGAAGTGGAGAAGAGAGAGGAGGCAGCTGAAGGCCCCCTGGAGGCAAGGGCTTCACAGCTTCCTTCCTCTGCTGCTTTAAGGTCCCTTGGCTCTGTGTGCAGAACTCATGATGGAGTGGCCTGAGGCAAGTCACAGGAAGGCCAGAAAGGGTGTTTTGAGCTGGGTTTTGGAGGACTGGTAAGAGTTCACCAGGCACAAATTATAAACTCATTAAGGACTTAGACTTTCGCATCTTGCTCATTTTGCTGAAAACCCAGTCTTCTAGAAAGTAAAAACCAAGAACAGAAAAGTGTAGACATTATAAAGTAGAGACCATTGGCCTTGACAATCAAGAGCTGAGATGCATAGGTGTGAGGGTGTCCTTAGAGTCCTGGGTCCATCCTACATTGTCCATGATGTCATTGCTGGAGAAGAGAGGCAGCTGGACAAAGCAACTCCAGAGGGCCAGGGCTCTGCCTGGGAAACAGCTGCGGAGGTTAGCCCCGCCTACACCACACCCCCAGCCCAGGACTCAGGGTCTCAGGAGGGTGGCAGCAACAGGCCAGGGACACTGGAGCCAGGCGCAATCACAGTGGGCAGCCGCAGCTGCGTGGCTTCGGAATCTGGTAGTTAGTGGGCGGCCTAAGGAGCCGAGCTGTCTCCCCTGTGTTTATCTGGCTCCATGGAGTAGCTGGGAACTCGATCTCCGTGGGGAAGCTGGCCTGGGTCACCCTACCCAAGGAAGCCCTGGCCTCCCAAAGCACCCCAGAGTTATCTGGGGAGAAAGGCACCAGGAACACACAAAGGGTGTGCCCAGGCATGGGGTGAACCGGAGCAGCTCCCTCTGGGAGCGTGTCGGCCGCTCTGACCACAGGCCAGATGTTTTCTGTGTGGCTTCCCTGCAAGGGAAGTGGTGTCTCTCTTCTTGAACAAGTCGGGGAAACTGAGGCTCAAAGATGGCAAGTAATTTGCTCAAAGTCACAGAGAGACAGTGCTGGGTTAGAATCCAGATCCAGCTGGTTGCAGAACCAGCTAACCATTTTGTCTCCTTGACACTGTGGACCCTCCTGTGAATGGAGCTGAGGGTGGACGTTGCCTGTCAGCCCTTCCTCCAGCCGCTGGACATTGAGCTCCTGGAGGTGTCTCCCTTAGATCAGCTATGAGGCACGTGTAACCATGGAAACGGGGTTTCCCCTCTTGGCCCTGGTCTACCACCCAGGATCAGCACCCTGAACAGAGGAAGAATGAGAAGGGCCTTCAACTTGAGCACCTTGTCTTAGCCGCTTTACCACAAGGACAAAGCCAGGTTGCCCACTGCTAGCTGTGTGGCTCTGAGCATGACATAACCTCTCTGATCCCACAGTCCACTCCGCACAATCATGTACTGGGTCATGTTTCCTTTATGTACCCCATGATGTCACACACACACACACACACACACACACACACACACACGCATGCACACACACGTTCAGTAGTAATTGTTGAATTTGAACTTTGATATTTTTTTTTCTCTGACTGTAGTTTTCAGATTCTTTCTCCGGTCATATACAACATGTTTCCAAACAACAGAAACCCCACACCCACTGCCAACACGCAAGAAAGTACCAGGCAAGCTGGCAGCTCAGAACTCCAGTGTTGATCTGAAACTTTACCCTTGCCCTTGCTCACAGACTTCTGGAAGCCTTAAACCTGTTTACAGCACCAGACTAAAACCTCCTGGGTGAGAAGCCCCAAGGGTGGGTGAGCCAGGCATGGATGGATTCCTAATCCCTGCTTGTCTCCAGCTGTTTTCCCACGCTGGGGCTCAGTGGGGCTGGCTGCTCCTTCTCTGGGCCACCTCACAGCTAGGAATGTCGCTGGTACCTTCCACTAGGAAATGCTGACCAGATTGCTTCCGTCCTCTTTGATGTAATCTGGATTCTTTGAGCCCAGCTGTCTCTGCCAGGCCTTTTAGGGGAATGCGCAGCGCCTTCGTGGCCGGGGGAATTCCGAGGAACCTTGGTGGTCAGACTCTTTCTGACCTCCCCACAGAGATGCAAGGCCAGGTAGAAAGGGAAGGTCATCTAGAGCTGTTGGCCAGGACCCTCTCAATCCCCTGTCTGTGGCTCTGAGGTCCCTGCCCCCTGGGAGTTCCCATGTCTCCGAAAGCAGGTATCCCCCACACCCACCCCCAGCTCACCCTAGGGGACAAAAGGATCAGGCTCTCTGCAGGAAGAATGTCGGGACCAGGACCCCCTCCCCAGCAGCTTTCTCCAGGAATTTTGTGTCCCTGTTCTTTGTCACACAGTCTGTGACCTCCAGGGCAGAGTGTCCCTGTGGGTGGCCTCACCAGGAGAGCCTTGACAGAATGAAAGCGGTTGAGAGCTGGGTGCACAAGTACGAGGTCCCTCTCTCCGCAACTGATAAGCGCAGCACAGCCACACAGATCTGCTGCTTTCCTTGGCACAGCTTGACCCTTGACTCCATGACCCAGGCCTGGAAGCAAAGCAGCAGTTCCCACAGCCCTCCCACCAAGGCCCACACTGAGTCCCAGAGCTGACCTGGAGGGCCCGTCTGCCCTTCCTTAAGGGCAGAAGTTCTTCTATTTGCCTGGTGATGGGGACCTCACACTACCTGTCCTACATCTCCTGCACTGTTAGAAGGAACCAGACTACAGCGGGGCTCCAAGAGACAGATGGTCAGAGATCCAATGATATCTATCCCTTCGGCACCCATGTGTCTCTGTGCAGACTATAACGGGGAGAGAAGTCTGCTTAAGGAGTGGCCTTGAGTAGTAGAGAAAGGGTTGTGACCCCTTGTCACCTAATGAGACCAGGTTCTAGGGGACACAGCTCAGCAAACCCCCATGGGGTAGTGCTCTCTCAAGCATCCCCTCCTCCCTCTCTGGAACTTTCTGGTTGATCACTGCAGCAAAGATCACCAAGGCATCCCTTGGTACATCTCTTGAGACAAACCTGTTAGCTTCTTCCTGGGCCACCAGGAGAGACTGTCCCCTGGAAGATGTGGGGAACCTCAGACTCCAGGTGCATCGTGGAGAAGGGATGTTTGTAGTACGGAGTATTTTATTATCTGATGAGGTCCCTTGCTGGGCTCCACGTGGACCCAGTCTTGGGTCCTATCTCTGCCTCATGAATCCCTTACCCCATGAGCAGCCCGCGTAGATCTAGCCTCTCCCCAGAAGACTCTCTTAGGCATGTATTGGCAGGACTAGAGAACCAGGCACTGAACCAGGTGCTGAAGATGGTGGCCCTCCAAGATCTCAGCCAACATCCCCTTTCCTCCATTCCCCAGAACACTTGAGCTGACCCAGCCCCAACCCCAGGGAACAGAGGCTGCATCTCCTTCAGGAAAAGGGGCCCCTGACCCCCTGAGCCTTTCTTCAGGGATTTCTGACTAACCTTCTCCCTCCCTGCTCTGTTTCCTGGTGCTAGGCCCAAGGCATTCTCTATCATTTCCTCTGAAAAGTCTGCCCCCCTGACGTGACATTCCACGAAGGGACTCAGACCCATTGTCCACAGTCCCCATTGTCCAGACAGACAACGGAATACCTCACACTCCTCCCCTCCACTGTGGCTAGAGGGGCCCTCTGGGGTATGAGAAGGACTGGGCATTCAGCATTTGGAAGGAAAGCGAAACACAGCAGGCAAGAGATAGGGGTTTAAAAGCTATTTTTTAATTAAAAATGTTTAGTACAATATACTGTAATCATGTTTTTCTCCTCCCCCAACTCCTCCCAGGTCCTCCCCTCCTCCCTACCCACACCACCTCATGTTCTCTCTCTCCCCTCTGTCTCTGTCTGTCTCAGTCTCTGTCTGTCTCTTTCTGTGTGTGTGTGTCTAACAAAATAAAAGCAAAATCAAATCAAAACAAACAAAAACTAAGCCCAAAAATTCCAGAACAATAAATAAGAACAAAACCCACGGAGTCCTTTGTGTCAGCCAACAGGCTCCTGAGCATGGGGCCTGTCCTGGAGTGTGGTTAATATTCTCATGAGACTCCATTGGAAAAACTCCCTTTGCCAGCTGGCATCAATTGCAGATAACTCCTTTGTTATGGGTAGGAGTTGTGCCCACATCCCTTGTCAGTGCTGCGGGGTTTTTGTCTGGTTTGAACCTGTGCAGGTCTTGTACGGGCACAATCTCTTCAATACGTGTGTCGATCAGTCAGTCCCCCTTGGGTCTGGAAGACCCTGGACTTTTGGTGCCCTCCGTGCCCTCTGGTTCTCACAATCTCTCTGCTTCCTCTTCCACGAGGATCCCTGAGCCCTGAGGGGAGGGGTTTGAGGAGGTCACCCCAGTTAGGACGGGGTACTCGGAGTCTCCCACAGTGCCCGGGGTGGTCTCTGTGTTAATTCCCGTCTAGTGTGAGAGGAGGAAACTTCTCTGATGAGTCCTGAGGGAGGCGCTGATCTCTGAGTGCAGCAGTGTGTCACTAGCTTCTTGCTGTGTTCCTTTAGCAGCATAACAGTAGCAGGTTTAAATGTATTTTTATTCATTCAGTTTACTCAGAAGACTCGGGAATTCCCGAGGCCTTTGAACCTGCTAAGCACACACTGAGTCACTGACATACACCCCAGCCCCTACGTCCTACTTTGTCCTATTTGTTATTGGTGAGTTGATTATGTCTGTGAGGCAGAATTTTGCTATGTTGCCCTCGTTAGACTTGTTCTCACTGTGTAGCCCAAGCTGGCTTCAAGCTCATAGCAATCCTCCTGCCTCAGTTTTCAAAGTGGAGCGATTACAAGTATACTTCTATTTTCACCTTCTGTGGTGATGTAAAAGAGAGTGGCCATCATAGACTCATATATTTGAATGTTAGGTTACCAGGAAGTAGCATTGTTGGGAAGGATTAGGAGATGTGACCTTGTTAGAGTAGGTGTGGCCTACTTGGAGGAGGTATGTCTTTGGGGGTGGGCTTTGAGGTCTCAAAAGCCCAGGCCAGTCTCTCTCTCTCTC
>NW_022196900.1:23642608-23650040 GCF_008632895.1 Mastomys coucha | reverse complement strand
ACACACACACACACACACACACACACACACATGCACACGCACGCGCGTGCTACCCACCCCCCACACCTGTGGATCCGGATATAAAGCTCTCAGCTCTAACTCTCTAAAACTGTAAGGAATCTCTCAGTTAAATGCTTTCTTTTGTAAGAGTTGCCTTGGCCATGGTTTCTCTTCACAGCAATAGAACAGTGATTAAGATTCTTTCTAAATCATACTTTTATCAATAAGAGTATGAATTCATTGTAAAATAAAAAACACAAAAGAGTATGAAGGGAAAATTATGAAAATAACATGTAGTTCCACCTACAGACAAATCTGTAAATGCTTACCTTCTTGATAGCTCTTACAAGCACGGTGGGATGGCGTATAAGAATTGCCTTAACCCCTTCTCATGCAGTATGGGGATGTAACTCTGAGACTGAAAGTCAACGTCTGAATAGCCCAGCCCAGCGGCTTTTCATGTATTCATTGTGTGAGAGATGTCACTGCTGCCTGGTCCCATTCTCCAAAGCAGCATTATTTATTATCAACCAGTCCCCATTTTGGAGTTCTCTCCAATGTCCTAGCAACCAAAATCCATTTTCTGTCTCTTAGGATTTGCCTTTCTGGATCAGCCACATAGATGGAGCCATCACCACAGGAACCTTGCTGCTTTCACAGAGCATAGTGTCATAGTCAGAGTGTAGTCAGAGTTCAGCATGGTACAGTGAATCACCGCCCCACTCCTCTTCAGGGCTGAATAATATTCCATTACATAGATGTGCCGCAGTTTGCTCACTCATCACATGATCAACATGTGAGTCATCTGCATATTTTCCAAATGGCAACTGATCCCCTCAGTCATGTGGAAGGTTTTGTGTGGTGTTTTTCTTTTCTTTAATACATACCTAGGGGTAGAATTGCTGGGATTATGGTAATTCCATGTTTAGCTTCCTGAGAGCTGGCCAGGTTCTTTGACACAGTGGGTGCAGTTTCACATTCCCACCAGCCTTGTTTGAAGGGTTCCAGCATCTCCACATCCTCACCAACCCTGCTTATTTTCTCTTCTCTCTTAAAAAAAAAAATTATAGCCATCCCAGGGAGTGTGAAGAGGTACCTCGCTGTGGCTCTGATTTCCACTTCTCTGATGACTAATACAGCAGCTGAGCTCCTGCATGCTTTCAGATTGACTTAAGGACCAGGGAACGGCATCGTAAATTACAACTATGTATTTTTAATTGACTATTGCCAAATTTTTAAATTATTGCTGTTTTTCTAATCTTCCCTCTATTTCCTCCCCTCCTCTTCTCTTTCCCCCTCTTTCTCTCACTTTCTTGGTCTCTCTGCCTCTTCTCTCTCTCTCTCTCTCTCTCCCCCTCTGTCTCTGTCTCTCTCTGTCTCTGTCTCTGTCTCTCTGTCTTTCTCTCTCTCTCTGTCTCCTTCTTTCTCCCTCTTTCTCAACATGGTCTTGCTATGTTGTCCAGGCTAACTCCTAGGCTCAGGCATCCCTCTAGCCTCAGTCACATCAGTATCCAGGCTACAGATGTGAGCCACCACACCTGGCCTAACATCCTGTCAGCCTGGCCAGGGCTACCCAAGGTGCTCTGCACAGTGCAAGCAAACAAAGTGGACAGGAGCCCACCTCAGGAGCATGTGGCCAGCTCTTGAGTTAGATAACTTTGCAGATTAAGTGGGTCCTCAGAAAGGCAAGTGTAAGAAAGAACACAAGCTGTGGGGTCCGAGCAAACTCCAAGAGATGGCATCGACCTTAAATAGAACTGGGGGATGTGACTGGTGTTGGAGAATTAGGATTCAGGGTAAGAGCAAATGCTTTGGTGAGGATCCCCAACCACTAACTCCCATCTTTGAGGCTCGTGGAGTGTGTTAACCAGTTTGTGACTGCGAGGCTGGGATTCTGGAAGGGAAGCAGAGAGACAGGCTACAGAGGCTCCTGAGCTCACAGGAAACACAGGCGGGGCCACCGGAAGCTGGAAACAGATGACAGACAGAGGGACATAGCAGCTGAGGACTGGCAGTACCTGCAGGGAGCCCAGAGCTGGTCTGTGGAGGATACTACCCTCTCTCTACTCGGAAGTCCTGGAGAGGCAAGAGGAGACTTCAGTCCATTATTCCCCCCTGGCTGGAAGGGACTCCACAGCTCCCCTGCTCCTAAGTCTTGTGGCAGCTCCTGGCGCGTAGCCAGGCCTGACTCAGGGTCCCACTGCCTTATAGCAAAGGGCTGGAACCTGGAAGAGCAAGGAGGTCCTACAAGTGCAGGGCTGGGCTCAGCACTCAGGTGGGGGGACAAGAACCCTAGACCCAGCTCTGATCTGTTTCGCTCTAAGTCAATGCTGGACCCTCCCTGGGCCTCAGTTTCCCCACTGCAAAATAGGCAATTTCCACGTCCCATGCCCAAGTGAATGCTAATATTTGGTGAATCTGCCAAAACAAAAATTGGCTTTAAAAAACAAAAGTTGAGGGCCTGCTAGTTGGTCACTGGGTTTAAAAAACAAAACAAAACAAGAAAGCCACTTCCTGTCGAAGCCCAGCAGCTGTGTTCTGTCCCCACAACCCATAGAGAGAAGGGGAAAGCCAAGTCCTTCAAGCTGCCCTCTGACCTCCACATAAACATGGAACCCGCACAAGTAAGCTTTCTTTATTTTTTTTTAACTTGAGTGAAAAGTCCCATAGGCCAACAAATATTGTCGACTGAGCGATACAACACTCGACACTAAGCAATAGGATTTTATTTTTTAAACCCAAAATAAAAACTTCTTGAAATCCTGTAGTCAGAGGTGCTGACAAATGCCCACCAAGGAGACACTCAAGGAGCACCAAGCATTAGAAAAAAAAAAAAATCCCCCGACACTCCAAAATGTTGAAGGAGTCCAAGTTTCTATGCATTTACCAGGTTGTAAGATGCCAGGGCCTCCGAAGTTTCCAGGATATCTCAGTTTCTGTGGCTCTGATATGCCCAGATTTTCCTACCACCATAGGCTTCCACCTCCCAGATCCCAGCAGCCCCACGTGAGGCCAGTAAGAACTGGTGGCAGTATGGTCACCGGCTGACTTCTTAGGGAATGGTTGTCCCTTAGAGCCTTGACAAGCAGTAGTTCCATCATAACTGTTTTCTGTGGACCCCTGTACCTCCACTACTCTCCATATCACTGAGAAGAGACACCCCCCCAATCTTTTTCTATCTCCATTCCTGAGCCCATTCATCTATTCTTCAGAACTCTGTCCTCAGAGAACTTAAGGTCTAATGGGCAAGTCTTCTAGGAGAGGGACCCTTGGGACAGATCTTAGCAACCAGTGGCCTAGTTACATCGGACCCCTTTGAGATGGTGGTCTTCCCATCTGTCTGCTGTCACATCTCAAGGATACAAGCCATTTGCGACACCCCACCCCAGCACTTAGGAAGAATCCAGGAGTCTGTGGCCTGCAGTGAGCCCATGGGGGCTTCCCAAGTCTCTCCAACACTATCCCTATCCAGGCCTGGTCCATCAGCTAGTGACCCCTGGATGTCCACAGCTGGGTCTCAGCCCTGGATCTGCTGTTCTGCAAGCTTGCCCACCACTTCCCATCTCTGAGGGTCACAGCTTGTTCCCAAAGAGAGAAGAAAGGTGTCCGAAGCTCATCACCAGCACTCCACCAACCCGAAGGCCTCTCCAGGGCTACAAGTGATGGAATGGCCATGATGGAGAAACTCAGAGCCTCAAGTTCTCTCTACAAACACAGGTCTGTTTCCACCCTAAAGGGGATTTACGTTCAATCTCGTCCACGCCTCCCTCTCTCTACATGAGAGGGAATACTGGCTCTGGACCTATCAAAGAGCTCATATCCCCTGCTTATTCCCAGCAATCCTCTAGTCCCCAAAGCCAGTGCAGCTGAGCAGAGTGGCCCCAGGAGGTCTGAGCACCCGATAGGGAGTGGAGAGTAGGTTTATGACTGAAGCTAATTGTGGGGTCAGGACAGTCTCCCAGACTCCATTCATGAACTGGGGTATTTTTAGTGCGGGCCTGACTGCCTGCGGTCAGTGGGGGAGGCCAGGCAGTGTGCCATGTCTCAGAGCTCATGAACTCACTCTGCCCAGGAAATGAGCCTACAGGGGCCAGCTGCTAGATACCAGGGTTGTGCGGCAGCTGGAGAGAGGAAGACGTTCAGCAGTGAGAGGGAGGCTCCAGCCACTCACCAGCCCCAGGGAGCTGCAGGGTGCAGGGACAGTGGCTGGCAATACTTAATCCATCAATGCACAGGAGGACTGATGTCCACTGTCTTCACAGGATCTGTTAAGGCAGATCCTGTCTCCACTTTACAGATGTAGAAACCAAAGATGCTGTGCGGTTCGTGCGGCATGAGCAGAGCTGGGGGCTCTGGAGCAGTAGGTAACAATCCTCCACTAAGAGGCTCTGAGCCGGGGGCCCTCCAGCTCACGGGGGCAAATGTGCTTAGGGGCTACAGAAGGCACCAGGCCAGCTCCACATTAGGAGGTGAAAGAGATGCAGCCCAGAAAGGGCTTGACATCCCAGTGCCTTTCCACACTGACTGCCAAGGCCTTCTTACCACAGGGTTCCCAGGAACAAGCATATCTTGCAGCATATCCTGTCTCCCCCAGGCTGGGCTTGTCTCCCTGCTGAACTCCTTTAAAGAAGAGATGCCAGGCTCTGGTAAGGAGTGTCGAGCCCTGTTTCTGATTGGAGTGTCACCTGCCTTCCTCTGAGCCCATTTTCTCCTCTCTAAAATGGGCAGGATTAAGCTAGCATCCAAAAGCAGGGTAGTAGTTATAAGTGACCCAGAGATGCCATAAACGTGGTTTCCTTGTCTCAGCTTTCTGCATCCATCAGTGAATCCCTGCGGAGAACACTAGCCTTGGTGTGTCTGCCTCCCCCAGCCCTGAAGCTGTTAATAAACAGGAGAGCTGAGATGGAGTGGCTGAGGGAGGGGACAGGTCTGCCATCCTCATCCATGGCGCAGCTGCCAAGAAAACAGAACAGGCATGCAGAGTTGAAGCAAGCATAGGCCTGTCCCTAGCATGACCTTGGGGGCAATTTCAGCCACACCCTATGCCGGACCTCCCTCTCTCTGTGAATTCACTAGGGCAGCCCCACCTATGGACTGTTGAGTCCTCACCAAAATGGACTTTATGCACTCTGCCTCAGAGGTCACATGGCCTGACTCCTGGCTACCTAGCCATGGCCCAGGAGGGCAGCTCCTATGTGGATAGCTCCAAACACACCTCAGCTCCCTGCAGGTGATTCTCCTCAGTTCCAAATCCCAGTTTCCTAAGCAGAACACCTGATTGACCCAGGTGGCCTAAGGAGGTCAGTGGCTAGGTCACAGGTCACACAGGTCACGTGCCATGGGATAGGGATGAAGCAGTTTCTCCAAAACAGGATGTGCATGAAGAGGAGCCGAAGACCTCACTACTTCAGAAACAAAACAGTCCTCCCAGAACATCAGTTAATTACATGGAAGAAAAATGTGTCTGCATTAGTTCTCATTTGCTCAGAGAGCCTACCAGGAGGCATCTGGGGTGGGATGAAATTAAAAAGGAAAATCTAATGCCTGACCGCACAAACAGGCACCCAAGAGTGTGCCTTTGACTCCTAGAGAATTATTTATAATATGCAGAGTTATAAAGGGGATGCTTACTGGGTTCTTCCAGGAGTCTTGATGACACCATGAGGATTAAAGGTAGAAATGGCTCAGCCACTGTGTGAGGATCCAGGTGCGCCTTCTTCTATGTCAGCACGCAGATGGAGATAGGAGAATCCCTGGGGTTTGCTGGCCATCTAGCCTTGCCAATTTACCAGGAGACCTTTGGCCCCCCACATGCACATGCACACAGCAGCCTTGCATCCATACTTACACGCACATGAACAGGCACATGTGTTTGTCATGCATGCACATATGCAACTGTGGATACGTTGAGGGGGAAATGCTTAAACTGAGAAAAATAATAGCAGAGCAAACTTAAGTAAGCAGGCACAAAGGTCTAAGTAAGCAGGCATAAAGGGACACTCAGGGTTCAAACACAATGACCTGCAAAGTGAAAGAACTGCTTAAGTCATTCGTAAGCACAATACTAAAAGCCCACAGTGACAGCCCCAAGGTAAAGTTGTGCACCCTAACATCTACTAGGAATAAGTAGGGCAGGGGAAGATGTTGCTAGGAGGTAAAACATTTGTCTGGCATGTGCAAAGGTCCTGGGTTCCATCCCTAGCATGTGCAAAGGTCCTGGGTTCCATCCCTAGCAACACACACACACCCAGAGAGAGAGAGAGAGAGAGAAAGAGAAAGAGAGAGAGAGAGAGAGAGAGAGAGAGAGAGAGAGAGAGAGAGAGAATAACAAGTGATGTGTCATGGTAGACTCCGCATTTATGCAAGTAAAAGCTTTAGGTATTGCAGCAATGAACTGGAGTTCACCAGAAAAGGCATGTTTGTAAATAACTCTCTCTACACCATACAGGACTGTGCAGGAAACCACACGTGTATCCAACAAGAAGAAAAAGTGCCACAACTCTGGCAGTAGAGGGTGCTTCTCTGACCATGATGGTGGCCTCCTCCGCTGTGGCTGTGGTTGGTCTGCTGGCTCCTCCTCCACCAGGAGCCACTCCTCCTCCACCAAGAGCTGGTCAGGGATGCATGGGGATTCCATTGTCACAGTGGGGGGGGGGGGAAGGGGGGTTCTGCTGCCCTTCCTGTGCTCTTACCCTAGGACTACAACTGCCTCTCCCCAGTTTCTGCTTGCGGGGCTTCCCAGAGCTACAGTGGAAAGGTGCGCCTCCCTCAGGCCTCTCAGAATACTAGAAACTGCGCTTCCAGGCTCCCTCTGCTCATTGGATGTGCTCTTAATTTTTTTTCTTTTTTTACATTTACTTATTTAGTACATGGGCAAATACATGAGTATACACACATGTGCACAGGCACACATCAGGGATCAGTTCTCTCTTTCTGCTCTGTAGCTCCTGGGGACCATCGGATGTGGTGGCAAGTGCCTTTTCCTCTCAGCCAGCTCAGCAGCCTAGAGCTGAGCTTTACGATCCTCTCATTCTGTGGGTTGGCAAGATGAGATATGGGAATCATGGACCCTTCTCCTTCTCCCCCTCTCTCTCTGTCTTAGTCAGGGTTTCTATTCCTGCACAAACATCATGACCAAGAAGCAAGTTGGGGAGGAAAGGGTTTATTTAGCTTACTTCCACATTGCTGTTGATCACCAGAGGAAGTCAGGACTGGAACTCAAGCAGGTCAGGAAGCGGGAGCTGCTGCAGAGACCATGGAGAGATGTTTCTTACTGGCTTGTTTCTCCTGGCTTGCTCAGCCTGCTCTCTTATAGAACCCAAGACTTCCAGCCCAGGGATGGCACCACCCACAAGGGGCTCTACCCACTTAATCACTAATTGAGAAAATGTCCCACAGCTGGATCTCATGGAGGCACTTCTCCAATTGAAGC
>NW_022196900.1:23621649-23642598 GCF_008632895.1 Mastomys coucha | reverse complement strand
TCTCTCTCTCTCTGTCTCTCTCTCTCTCTCACACACACACACACACCACTGCAATAGGTACCATGATGCTATCTGCCATCACTGCACAGGGTTAAGGTGCTCTCCCAACAAGAAGATGCCGGGCCAGGGGGTGACCCCCATGACAAGCCTCCAGGAGCAGTCATGTGTCCACTGTGCTCTGTGTCAGTCAGGGTGACTCCTTTCTCTTTTCTCAGTCCCCACCTTTGGCTCTCAGGGCCTGGAAAGCCTCTCTTGGTGGACCTGGGGTCCAGAGGCCTCTGAAATTCTACATGCAGAGCCATAAGAGTGTTAGGTTTGTCTAGTGAGAAGGTCCTAGTCATTCTCAGGCATGCCTCTTGTGGAGTAAGGAGAACCCAAGTCAGAGGAGTTCTGAACTAGCCCAAGGCCTAAGGGTCTCTGAGATTGGTGAGACTCTGCATACTGGAGCCCAGCTGGCAGCTGGGAGTATTTCCCTCGTCCACTTCCCTGGAGCGATGCTTGGCTCCGCCCCTTGCAGTTTTGCAGAGTGAGGTCATTGGCAGATATAGGTTTTTCCATTCCTGGTAGAGCAGGAGTTAGGATACTGCACTTGGGGGAGGGAACCCAAGAGGGCTGATTGTCCACCCTTTAGGCACAGGAGTAGGTGGATTTCTTTCACGTGACAGCCACTTTAAAGCATAAGCTTGTCTCGAGCCTCCTGGACTGCAGAGTCCAGAATGGCCCACATTACAGAGGCCCCAGACACTCGGCTCCTCCTCTTCTCTCTTAGTACAGATAGTTAGGAGAAGCCCAGAAACAGGGGGACCTTATTGAAGTGCCCACAAGCATTTTAGAGGCAAAAACTTTGATTCACATCTGGACTTATAACATCCTGCACAACATGACCACAGCTCGACACCTGGGACATTTGGGGCAGAGAGGTTTTGTGCTGCGAATTGTGGGTAGAACCCCTTACTGGCCCACCTTCAACTTTAGAAGTTAGAGAGGGAAGCAACAGAGAGTGGTACTATGTCTTTGGCACACACCTTCAAGATGCTAAGGCAGCCCAGGAGGGGACTTTGAGGCATATGAGGGAGGTCAGAGCCTCTGAGCACTTTGCTCAGAGTAAAACTGCTGACTTCGCTCTTGGAAAATAGAAGTAAATGCTGGGTTTGGTAATCTGGTCCCCATCCTGGTCTGGAAAAAGCAGGCTCATGGAGTTTGATGGCAAGCAGGAGGGCTGTGTGTGGTGAGCCGGCCTGCTGACACTTCCCTTCCTGTTACATGGGTGCCTTGGAATGCTCACGGAGGGCAGGCGGAATGCAGTGGGAAGGAAGCCCGCCAGCCAGAAGCCAGCTCAGCCTCTGACTTGCCTGGTGACCTTGAGCCATTGCTCTACTTCTCTCTGGGCCTTGGTTTCCCCATCTGTGAAGTGGGCAGGTGGGGGTGGAAGTAGCGATAGGGTCGGGGTAGGCCTTTGTGGGCCCAAAGTATGTCTCAGAGCCAAGCTCTTGGATGCTGCTGCCCCAGACCTCTTAAAGTTTCATGGGCCTTTGAGTAACTCTCATGAGTCTGACTTCGGGGACCTGTGTCTCTGAGAATCTTGAATCCACTCCCCAAAGAGTCAGGCTGGAACATTCTACAGACCTGCAGAGCATGCCTTCCCCTTCAGAGCTCCCCATGAGAGCGCCTGTGCCAAGGCAGGAGAGTGGGATGCTGTTGGATTTGGGTCTGGGCACTGCTCCTAAAAATGATCTGGTTTCAAGCTCTTGGCTGGGTCCTAGAGTTCCTCTCTCCAACTGAAGTCACTGCTGAAACACTTTACTCTTCTACTGATGACATTCAAGCTGCTTGTCCCAGGTGGCATCATGGTTGGAGCCCTGGACTGGCAGCCCCTGAATCAGAGTCCCCTCTTGGCCCAATTGGCACTTGTAAGAAGGAAATAGATCTTCATGCTGCTGGCTGGATAACCCAGTGAGCTCCATCAAAGGCTCGGGATGCTCGGCTCAGGTACAGCTAGGTTCCTGACTTAACATCCAAGAAAAGAGTTTCGTTCGGAACAAGTCAGGGTGAAGCAGTCATGAGTCTATCAATGAAACACAAAGACCAGGCACATTTGAAGAATCAAGGCGGGGTGTGGTGTCAGGAGCAGAACAATATAAGCATTTCTGTAGGTGTGTATGTGTGTGTGTGTGTGTGTGTGTGTGAGAGAGAGAGAGAGAGAGAGAGGAGAGAGAGAGAGATTTAGGGGCTTTGACGTGGCTTAATCTGCAACTAAGTTTAGGTATCAGGGGAAGGATGGTCCTGGTATACTTTGTATCATCAGAACTGTCTCTGAGAAGACTTTAGAGGTAAGCTACGCAGGTAGGCTTGCCTCTGGAGAAGAGGATGCTGGAAGAAAGGGAACATCCATTAGTGGAGTCTGACTTAGTCACAAGATAGTGGAGCAGAAGGCAGGGTTCACTGGTCATCTCTAACTGTCTTATTTTTTTGAGACAGGTTCTCTTATGGAAGCTGGAGCTTGCCAACTAGTTTAGTTCCTCCTGTCACCCTCCATGGTCACATGCACCATACGCACCCATGAAGTGAGAGCATCGCCCTCTCTTGTCAGTCTGTCTGGTCAGTTGTAGCAAATGCCTGGGGTATCCACCATTGAGAGTCAAAAGTCAGAATCAGGTGAGTGGGAAGGGCCTTCTCCCTCCTCATAACGCCTTTATTTCCTACCACACAAGCACAAGCAGAGCCAAGCTCCACTCTCCATGTTCTGATGGGGCGGGGGAGGGGTCAGGGAGATGGCCTGGTGGATAAAGTGCTTATTGTACAAGTCTGAGGGTCTGAGTTTAAAATATCCAGCACACTTGTGAAAAGCTGGGGGTGGTGGGAGGTGTCTGCAACCCTAGTGCTGGGGAGGCAGAGACAGGAGAATCTGGCCCAAGATGGCCAAGTTTCAGGTTCAGTGAGAGTCCTGTCTCAAAAAACACTGTAGAATAATTGAAGAACACACCCAATGTTAACATATGGTTAGTACACACACTTGCAGATACCTCCAGCACATACATTCACACACACACACACACAAACACATGTATGTATGTATGTATGTATGCATGTATGTATGTATACCACAACGAAGTGAGTGGTATAGCCCTCTCTTGTGAGTTATTCTAGCTGTTCCTTTCTGTCCCCTATCTTCATCCCTGCCCTGACCTCACCCAGCACAAGACCAGAGCCCTATGTCCTGCATTTTCCCCTGATTCCTTTAGATCTGAGGGGGCCATGGCTTTCTGCAGTTGGGAGTCTGGGCTTCACCATGTAGATACCTTGAACCCCAAGGCTACACCTAGAAAAAGGAATCCCTTCACTTCTCCAAAGAAATGACAAGCACAAGGAAAGACGCTAAACCATGCCAGTCATTAGCGAGATGCAAATCAGAATCAGAGACAGCTCTGCACCCTTTGTGGGAGGGCTGTTACCCCCAAAAGAGAAAGCAGTAAGTGTTGGCAAGGGACTAGAGAGAGTGGACTGTGCACGCACTGGAGGTGGGACTGTGCACACATGCTGCCACTAGGGAAAGCAGTAGTCACTTCCTCAGAGAACTAAAAATATCATTTCCAATGATCCAGCCTTCCACTTCCAAATCTAGACCCAAAAGAACTGAAAGCTGAGTCTGGAAGAGAGGCAGTGATCTGGTGTCCGTCTAAGCCCACAACAACCCAGATGGAAGCAGGCGATGTCCACGGGGGTGCATAGAGAAAGTGTGATCACTCACACAAAGGCTTATTCAGCCTTAAAAGGGAAGGAGATCCTATGACAAACGTGATGGCCTATGCTGGACCAGGGCCACTTGAAGAAGTAGCTGGCATATTCAATCATGGAAAAGAACACTCAGAAGGCAGAGGCGCAGATCTCTGTGATTTCAAGGCCAGCATAATCTACATAAGGAACTCCAAGCCAGTGACACCCTGTCTCAAAAAAGAAAGGAAGGGAGGGAGGGAGGAAAGAGGGTGGGAGAGAGGAAGGGAGAGAGGGAGAGAGGAGGGAGAGAAAGGAGGGAGGGAGGGAGGAGGGGCAAGCTCTCCTAACACATGCTTGCCATCTTAACTACTCAAAAGAGGCTAAGGCAGGAGGATTGCAAACTCCAAGTCAGCTTGGTGTACAGTGTATGTCCAATTGAAGTTAACCTATATCACCATAGTGAGATCTTGCCTCAAGAACTAAACATGGCAGCCAGGTAGTGGTGGCGCATGCCTTTAATCCCAGCATTTGGGAGGCAGAGGCAGGCAGATTTCTGAGTTCGAGGCCAGCCTGGTCTACAGAGTGAGTTCCAGGACAGCCAGGGCTACAGAGAGAAACCCTGTCTCAAAGAATCAAAAAACAAAAAACAAACAAACAAAAAAAACTAAACAAGGGGTTAAGATGTAGCTCAGTGAACTTACTTTCTAATACCACAAACACAGAAACCGTTATAGAGAACAGAAATGCTCCCAGGATCCTGGCTGTTACTAACAGGCCTAGAGTCTCGGTGTTGCAAGACGAGAAAGTTCTATCAAGTAGTTGCACAACAGCAGGGCTATACTTAGAACTACTGAACTCAGTGTTAAAATGGTTAGGAAAGCTTTTAGAAATTTATCAAATTTCATCTTTTGAGTGTGTGCAATTTATGGTATGCCAATTAAATCTCAATAAAATCTTTTGTTTGGGTTTTGTGAGTCCTTTTTTAAAATTCTTCAGAAAACTGGTGGTTCCCAAACTTGAATTTTCTGGGAATCTTTTTTTTAAAAATCCCCAAACCCAAGCCACACCCATTAAACCACTAACTGGAGGGAGAACAGAGGCTGGGAGAGGTGATCCAGGGCACATGTGTGAATCTGGTCCCCATGAAATGATGGCCTCATCTGGGTCTGCTGTTTCTTGTCAAGAGTCAGCGTAGATGGTGAGCAATAAAATGTGCAAGGATGCTGCCAGCATTGTTGCTGTTATTACTATTTCTTGGGGACTGACCTGGGGCCTAGACAGGGAACAGAGGGAGAAAAAGGGCATTCTGGCAAAGGCAGGTGAGGCAGAAGAAGACCACGGCTGAAGCAAGAGAAGATACAGATCTTGATTTGGGGATCGGAAGGTTGATCAAAGAGAGTAGCAGATCACTACAATGACCAGGGGCCCTTGCCTCAGAGCCTGCCCCATGCAGCTGGCATACTTAGAGGGTCTAACAAGCCCTGGCCCACTTAGCCAGGTGAAGGAACTGTGAAGTAACATGGAAGTCAGCAAGCACACACTAGGGCTGGCTTGCTACTGGGATGGGGTAATTTTCAGTGTTCCAGGGCTCCTCGTTCACCTCCTGAAAGCCCCTTTGGGCTCTCTGGTCTGAGGCCATTACTGTCTGCTACCTGCATTTACCTCCAACCTCCAGATATCTGCCCTAATGTTCCATCCACTGGAGACTGCGTTCCCTATGAAGAAAATCAGGGCCAGATAGGAAGACCTATTGTCTTCCTTTGCTAGCATAGCAAAGCCTTGCCAGAAGGACTGGATCCTTTAAGGTACTCATCTACCAAGCCAGGGCCTCTAACAAAGCGAGCCCCTTCCTCTGAGGAGTCTATCTCTATACAAATGACTCCACTGTCCAAGCCCCCTCCATGTGTCCCATTCACCTATTTAATGTACATCTCACCCAACTGCAAGGTCTCCTCTATCTCACCCAGATGATCTCTTTATCCCCCGATTTGCTGTCTGTTCTGGTCACCCCACAGTACTTTCTGTCCCCATCTTAAAGGCCATCCCAATGTTACCTGCTCCAGGTAGCCCTCCAGCTCTCCACATCACAAACTACCTCCTCCTAGCCACTAGAGGACGCTACTCTGCGTAGAGCCAGGGAGCAGAGTTCAAGTCGTACCTCCCTCATCATCAATGATAAGAATTGAGAAAAGAACGAGTGGCTTCAGTGCCCAGGACAAGAAAACAGGGACAGTTTGGTGTCCCTGGGGAGCCACTCCAGGCCAGAGGCACCTCAGCCGAGCCAACGCTGGGACACGCGCTGATCTGCCTTCAGAGCCTGTTTTTGTTTTCCATCTCCCCCGGCGAAGGCTGCGGGGGTGTTTGGAGCCACAGCTGTTTTTTATTGCATTGAGGCTCAAAAAAGCCCTGAGCATATTTTTAGAGAGAAGAGGGGGAAAAGAAATATTTTCTTTCCTGGCCCAAGAGGAGGGCTTGCTCCAATTTCGCATCTGCTTGCCCTGCTGGGTGGAGCTGGCAGGGAAGTCTCCAAAGGGGACTCCTCCAGGAGAGGACTGGCCGGCCGAGCGGATGAGCTCATGGGTAGGCTGTGCCTTCGGTCATCATGCCTACAGCCCTCAACGCGCAGATGCACACACATGTGCAGAGGAGGCAAGGGACCCGTGTGCTGGATTATAGATGGTGGGGGAGCTGGAAGGACTTGGGTCACTAGGGTCTCAAGCCCCAGTGCCACCAGAAAAGTATGACTGAAAAGGGGTATGTGAGTTTCTTTTCTTGTTGCTGTGGTAAACATACTCTGACAAAAGCAACACAAGGGAGAAAAGGTTTATTTACTTATTTTAGCTCACAGCCTATCGCAGGGGAGTCAAGGCAAGAGGAGCCTATGATGCTGGCCATATCCCATCAGAATTAGCAAGCAAAGAAGGCTGGATGCACACTAGTACTTAGCTCACTGTATGTACTTTATAGAGTCCAGGATCCCTGGCCTCCCCACTAGGGAATGGTCCCATCCACATTAAAGGTAGGTCTTTCTTTTCAATGACTTTCCTTTTTATTATGTTAAATTATATGTACAGTCTGTGTGTACATGTGAGCGCAGGTCCCTGTAGAAGCCAGAGGGCATCAGATCCCATAGAACTGGAGTTACAGACAGTTGTGAACCACCAGACATGGGTATGTGCTGGGAATCCAGTTTGGGTCCTATGCAAGAACAGTATGCACTCTTAAACACTGAGCCATCTCTCCAGCCTCCAAATAGACTTTCCACATCACTTAACACAATTGAGATAGTCCCCACAATCATGATCAGAGGTTTAGGTGATTCTAGGACAAGTGACGACAGTTAACTTCAGCCATCACGGGTAGCCTTACTCTGTGTCTGGTAGCATAACTCTGGTAATGCCATACTCCCTCTGGGTGCCTGGATCTATCTGCTCACACAAGTTGGGATGGGAATAAAAGATACACAGCTGCTTATCCATCTTCCCAAGAGTGCACAGCTGGTTCTTAGTCATCCGAAGATGCTACTGGGGTGATTGAAATCCCAGCTCCTTACAAGCTTCACTGAACTCTGTAGTGTTTTTGTTGAAATGTAATTGCTCAATCAAAAGGAGCTAATTGCATTGGTGGTCTGCAAGTGCATGCATTCATGCCTCTGTGTGTGTGTGTGTGTGTACATGGTGTGTGTGCAGTGGCTTGTTTCTGTGGGTCTTGTGTATGCATGTAGAATGGGTACTTTTACAGATGTCTGGTGTTTGGGCACAGTATTATGTCTTCAGTGTGTGTCATATGGCTCTTGCAGAGGAATTTTAATCCAGTAACATGGCTTCTCTGGCAAGGGATCACATCCAAAGACCCTCTAGGTCTGTGTGAACTGGTTGGAAGGCAGACAAACCACAAACCTTTAATGCCTCTGGCTGGAATACAGACACAACTTTAGTACACACCTTTAATCCTAAAGTGACGAATCAGAGAAAGATTTTGACAAAATGAGTCAGATAGGATATGCCCAACTCTCACAAGACAGACAGGAAAGAAAGACTATCTAAGAGGAGTACACAGTGTCAGGAGGGGAGAGTAATTCAGTGAGTGCAGTTCAGTTGAGTTCAGTTCAGTGCAGTTTAGTTGAATGCAGTTGAGTTCAGTTGACTTTGTGTAGTCAGTGTGGTCAGTGCTGCTCAGTTCATGGAATTCAGAGGCAGTTTTTTGTAGACTTAGAATTTTTTCAAAACCTACTTTATTTAGGGTTCTTAAATTATTCAACCTCCTTTCTAACCCACTAACCAGAGGTAGGGGACAAAGAAGGTTAATAGGAAAAGGGTTTTGTGGAGCCTCTTAGAAGTAGTTCCTTGGGGCAATTCCACTCTTCGTTGTCAGGATAACAGCAGTCTGGTCCAATAGCAAACACCAAACATGAATCAGTAGCGGGCGCACAATCCAACAGAAACAGCAAGGCTCCTGCCAAATTGGCATGAGTCAGTGGAAGCAATCAAAATCAGCCAGAATACCATTAGAAGTTTTTAGTGTGTTTCTCTCTATGAAGTGAAGGCCAACAAAGACCAGCAAAGACCAGTGAAAACCAGTAAAACTTTGTATGGTGTAGCCTCCTCTCACTGTTTGCGGGGTTCCATTTATATTCTTTCTAAACATCACTTGCCCTCTCAGGTGTCTGTTTTCAGCAAAACATCACGTGCCCTCTCACAAGACAGCTTCCGGAGAAAACATCACATGACACAACTGAGTTGTTAAAGAAACCAGGAATTTCCACTTCAGTGTTTTGTTTTGTTTTTTTTTTTGTTTTTCCTAAGCAGAGCAATTCACTGAGAAGCCAAGAGAAGCCAGTTTGAATCAGTCAGCTTGGAGAGGTATTTTGAGCCGGAATAACTGAGTTGAATCAGCCAACCAGAGTTCAGAAAGAACCAGAAAGGGTGACAGCTTATTCAGCTGTCTCAGAGGTGACAATTAAATCTGGCAAATAAAGGTTACTTTTTATAGGATCTGATGTTTGGGCTCCAGATAATGGAACTGGGTCCATTCTGGGTACTAGCCAGAGCGCAACCGAAACTGAACTACAGTCCTCGCCTCTCCCCAGCCCATCTTTTCCATGTCTTTCTTAGATGGGTAGCATGACAAATAGAAGCTGCTGAAAGCTAAGTCACGTTTCAAAGCCCTGCTCCCCATGCCTCAAGTCATAAGACTCTGGCCTCTGGTGACACCCCAAAATCCGACAGCCCAGACAGTGTCAGGCAATAAAGCTCTGGTTGAACTGGCCTCCAAAGTACCTCAGTGCAAAAAAGGGCTGGAGGGGGAGCAGGGGCAAGAAAATCTGGGACAACAAAAACACCATGGCAGTCCCAGCAGCCACCACTGCAGCCCAGCAAAGGCTCCCAGAGCCTCGTCTGGTAGCCTCTGTGAGCACGGCCTAGTTCTCTCTCCCATCTGTCCATCAGGAGGTATCATCGACCTGCTTTGTTGGAGGAGAAAAGAGTCTCAAAGGGGAGAGAGAAGGGAAGGCAGACCCCTGGCAGCCACCAGGACCCAAGAGGACAGCCTGGAGCCAAGAGAAGGCTTTCTGCATTTTTGAGGTCGAGTCAAAGAAGTTGGGGGCAGTCTGCAGGTGTGTACTGGTGTGGCTCCGCAGAGGGGCACGGACTCTGCAGTGCAACCATGAACAGGCTGAGGAGGAGGTGGGAAGTGATGTCACTGAGCACACCAGACTATGATGCTTCTCTCTGGTTCCCCTTTCTCCATCTTCCCCAGACAGCTGGCAGGCCTGACATCTGTCTCCCACTCTTCCCTTGTCCTTCCAGAGATCCACCTCCAACCTCTTGGAAACTGATGCGGCTTAGCTAGAGACCATCAGACCTTCTTGGGAGCTGGGCGTTGGGGGTGAAAAGAATGAGATCCAGATTTAAAGCATCCCCAGCCCTCTGTGAAGTGGGGATTTCAACTTGCTCGCTCTAAGGCTGGCTAGAGGATTTTGAGTGAGCATGTAAGTATCTGGCACATGGGCCTGGCACAAGAAAGGCACTTGATCGATGTGTGTCCTGTTCCTGTCCCCAGTTGCCCTCAGTAGCCACGAGTTATAAGCTAGGTTTGACTGATCCAAAGGTCAGGCTTCTCTGGGTCCCAGCAGAAGCTTAGGAAACAAAGAGCAGTTCTTGGAAAGTCACTATCCAATGCTTCCACGAATAGGAGGCCATGAGGCCAGTGCCACGTGGCATCAGACCTCACTAGAACTATGGCAACCTTCCCTAACCTCCCACTGGTGCCCTTGGCACTGTGGTCCAGCCCACACTGCTCTCAGTCCTGAGAACTCACCAAATACCAGCTCCTTGGTCTCTCTCCCTGGAACCACATCACCTGGCCCTTTCCTCTCAGAGCCTCCAGGCTCCTCTCACAGGAGTAAAGTCCTTTCCTTCAGTTGGATAGTCCAATCCCCCTCTGCATGGCCAGCACCGGTTTCCAATATATATATACATCATCACCATCTCCCACTGCTCCACATGCCTGCTGCCACCTGCGGGAAGAGCCTTAGCGTCTGGCACCTTGCCAGGCGGCAGGGGCACTCAGCATAGTGTCACCTGAAGTCTTCAGAAACACCAGGCTTCCGCCTCACAGGGTCCCTGAATGCCATCCCTCTCTGCTGGCAATCTGTGACTTGCCCTTCAAGACTTCCCTAGTTGGCATCTGCTTCAGGAAGCTTCCCCTGATACTTGCCACTCCAGGACAGTGTGGAGATCTTCCATGGGAACTGCCTAGTGTCCCAGTTCTTTCTGTCATTGCTGACCCATGGAGGTGCGATGGCTAGAGTCCCTGCCCACTGGACTGGCATGGTCTCCCCTCCACCCCAGTGTTTCCTTGGTGACCATGCTTCATCCCTTCTTGCTCACAGTGCCAACAACTGTTCTCTGCCCCAGGCCTGTTCTGGGGGGGAGGGGCACCCCACGTCCTGTACCACCCATGGGTTTCATTTAGGTGGCAAAGTTTCTCAGGTTTGTGAGCTGATAAAGTGTACCCCAACCTTGAGCACGAAGACAACTGACATTTCAAGGTCAGACATGGCCACTCAGAGGAATTTGTCAGCTATTGCTAAGCCCAGACCATCTCTTAAGCAGCTGAAGAGAACCTGGCCTCAAGGAAAGTTCTGGATGCTCCCTGTCTCCTGTCTCCGTGCCCCCATCATGCTCCTTATGTTAAAATTTCCAGTGATATTCAGAGCTCTGGATAGAGGGTTCAGGAGCCTGACAGCCTCCTCTGTGCACCTTGCGGCAGGTGAGGAGTGTTCCTGTTGCTATCCTACTCAGTGAATTTAAGGATAGATGCCGACAAAGGTGATAACAGCCATGGTGTTCCTCCCTCATTGCTGCATTCCCACCGGTGAGCACAACCCACCTGGGCTGTAGCCACACATAGCCTTACCAGAAAGCTCCACCACTTACAGGACAGTAAACTGCTGCTAATGGGAAAGCACGCAACTTGTCTGAGGCCCTTCATGGAGTCAGAACCATTATGGAGGAGATACTGTGATCCATGCCATCCCAGGAAAGCCTGAGAGGGAAGGGTCAATGGTGTTCAGAAGAGTAGGGAAGGCCTGGGGTCAAATCCCAACTGTTGTGATCATAAAAAGAGAAAGAGCTATAAGAATATGTTCTGGCGAGGTGAGGGGGAGGGGTGCCCCGGTGGGCCCATGCCGAGGCATCCTCTCCCCCTGAGGGACCAGACACACGCCAGTATAGTATAGAATAGAGTTTATTCAGGGCATGGGGAGGGGAGTGAAGAGGGTAGCAGAGGCAGAGAAAGGCAAAGAGAAGGAGAGAGTAGAGAAGTAGGGGCTGGTCATGACCACGTGGAGAGAGGGGTGGAGGGAATGGGGAGAGGCGGGGAGCAAGGGGGTAAGAGGCAAAGTGGAGAAGCAAGAGTAAGAGAGAGAGGAGGGGGCAAGCAGCCCCTTTTATAGGACCAGGCCTACCTGGCTGTTGCCAGGTAACCATGGGGAGGAGCATACCTGGCTGCTACCAGGTATCTGTGGGGGTGGAGTTTATACAGAATGCTAACACCGACTCTCCTTTTTTATGTGGAGCATGTTGCGGTGGCTCTAGGGCCTCCCTGTCCACATCTGTGCCACGTTGATAGACACATGAAGACTTGTGAACTGGTTGCAGACCTCAGAAAGGGCTCTGGATATGGCAACAGGGCCGCAGCAGCAGCCTGGCCTTCCTGTATCTGCAGCCAGCACCTGGCTCTGCAGGAGGCCCGGAGGAGCTGGGGTAGAGGTTCTTCCTGTGGGCAGGACCTGGGGGCCTCTGCCCAGCATGCCCAGCCCTGGCCCTGCTCTCACAATTGCCGGCTTTCCTTTCAGGCCTCACAGGACTCAGCTAAGGCTCAAAGGCTCATTGTTCGCCCCCCACCCCCACCCCCAGACCCTAAATAGTCTAGGCCTTCCCTGCTGGGAACCAGTGAGCTAAAAATAGCCCAGGAGTGTTTGGGTCCAGCAACTTATCTGGCTTCTGAGGTCAGGAGGTGCCTGAGCTCTTCCTGTCCACCACTCTGCAGAAGCCTAGCTTGGCCAGCACCCAGGTCAGCCTGACCTGGGAGCCCAAATGCACATCACAAAGTGCTCAATGGAAAATCCAAAGTTGGCTCCTGTTCCTGTGGATTAGAACCGGGTGGCATGTCCACAGCCTGATGGAGTTCAGAGTTCGGAGTTCAGAAGTAAGCTAGCTCAACTTGGCAAGGGTTGGGAGGAAAGGCCTGCAAAAACAGGATGGTACAGCTAGGGAAGGAAGGCATCTCTCTCAAGGGGCAGGATGGTAGAAGACGTGGAGTGAGGAGTGGGCCTAGCTGCCTCGAGATCCACCTACAGCAGGGGAAAGTTGGGGGACAGCCCAGGCTCTTTTTAGAGAGCCCTTCCCTCATGCTTCTTCCCAGGGAGTACTCCAAATCCTTGATGTAGATGCTGGAAGCTGGGGAGAGTGAAGGCCCATATCGTGCCCTTCTAGGCCTCAGGAGGGGCTAAAGTCCAAAGGCATCAGGATAAGAAAAAACAAAACAAAACAAAGGAAAACCCTTCAGCATATACACCATTAACAAATGACGTTTATTTCAGGGATGTCAGGGTGTTTTGAAAGAAAGACTCCATCAGTGGAAATGATCACACAGCCTGAAGAAGAAAAGTCACATGAATGTATCAATTGATGGAAGAAAAAAAAAACATTCAGAGGGGCTGGAGAGCACATGCTGCTCTTCCAGAGGGCCTCCCTCCCTGGGTTTGACTTCCAACACCCACACGGTGGCTCACAACCACCTGTAACTCCAGTTCCAGGGGATTCAACACCCTCTTCTGGCCTCTGTTCGTACCAGCCACACACCCAGTACACAGACGTCCATGAAAGCAACACAATCATAGATCTTGCGGTGGTTTGAAGAGAATGGTCCCCATAGGCTTGTATATTTGAATATTTGTGGAAAACAGGAGACCTTGCCTCAAACAAGGTGGGAGGTGAGGACGATCGATCGTCTGGTTTCCAAATGACTCTGCACTCGCCCTCACACACGTGCACTTACATCAAATACGCACAGGCTTGCTCACACACACATACTCATGAACTTGTACATGTATGTATACATGCATGTGTTTGTGCACTTGTACACACACGCACACATACACATAGAGGCATGCATGTGTACATACTTTGTATGTGACTTTCTTTTTTTCCCTTCCCCCCATGTATGTGACTTTCCTAGCACAAGATAATCTCCGTATAAACAAAGATCACCTACTAAAGTTACAATTGCTCTATTTAGCGGTGAAAGATTAGATGAGAGCTTGTGTTAACAAAGACAGCCAGATCAGAAAGAAACCAGTTAGATAGTCTCTATTTGCATGACTGCTTAGGGAAACCCAAAGCATCTGGAGGTGGGGGCATTTCTAAAATATTTTTGTGGGATTTAGGGGTGGGTGGGTGGAGTGTGTCCCTCTTAGCTTTAGTTGTGGACTTCACATGGCCCAGAATTATCTATGGGAGCCTAGATTGGGGGAGTGACTTGGATTAGAATGGCCTGAGGACATGTCTCGGAGCATTTTCTTGATTTCTAATTGCTAAGTGAGAGGTCCCAGCCCACTGTGGGTGGTGCCATCCCTAGGCAGATGAGCCTTGGTTATATAAGAAAGGTTGCCAAACCTGAGCTAGAAAGCAAGCCAGTAGACTGCATTCCTCCATGGATTTGCCAGTTCCTCTTTCCAAGTTCCTGCCCTGAGTTCCTTGGATGTTAGATTATGAGCTATAAAATAAAATAAACTCTTTCCTCTCTACGTCGTGGTGTTTATTCACAGGAACAAAGAAAGCTGGACTGAGTAAAAATGTATTAGAATACATATGGGATTTGCATGTGGAAAAGCCCCAGATGCTGAAAGAAATAGAAGGAATCTGATGTAACGGAGAGACATCATGCTCCCCATGCTCATGAAGTGGGGAGTCCACCACAGCACACAGACCAAATTGTAGTTCCCAAGCAATTACTACCAAGATCTCAAGAAGAGTTTGTATATTACACAAGAGTATCCCCCAGTCGGTAAGGCAACCAGAATGGCTAAAATAGCTTTACAAAAGAAAATAATTACCTAGCATGCATAAAGCCCTGAGTTTGATCCCCAGCACTGCACAAACTAAGCATGGGTGCATTCCTATAATCCCAGCACTCAGGAGATGGAGGCACAAAGGCCAGAAGTTCAAGGTTATCCTCAGCTATATAGTGAGTCCTAGATTGGCCTGGGCTCTATGAGACCTTGCCTCAAAAGAATGAATGGATGGATGGATGGATGGATAGATGGATGGATGGATGAATAAATAGTTATAAAATGGCTCAGTCAGTAAAGCACAAGACAATCTATTAAATGCTTACTACACAAGCCTGAGAACTGGAATCTGATCGCCAGCACCCACATAAAAAAACAAGCATAGTACCATGTGCCTGTAGTCTCAGTGTTGGGGTTGTAGAAACAAGAGAGTTCCTGAGACTTGTTGGCCACTCAGCTGAATTAGTAATCTCTAGTTTTAGTAAAAAATTCTGTCTCAAAAATAAGGTTGAGTCCAACACTGTCTTGTGACTTCCATATGTACTTGTTCACATATACACAAAAGAACACATCTACACATATACCACGCACTAAACAAAGAAGAAAGAGAGAAAGAAAGAAAGAAAGAAAGAAAGAAAGAAAGAAAGAAAGATCACTGTGCCCAGTCCCCCAAACTTCATGAGTGTGGTCCGTCAGTCAAGGCTGTGTGGTATTGGCTGAAGGGTAGAAACCTGGTCCACAGAACAGAGAGCTCAAAAGTAGACCAATAGAGTAGAGCCATAGATTCCTGCCGGGTACAGAAGCAATGCAGAGGCCTGACACACACTCTTGAGGATAGCATCTACAGAAAGCCATAGATGAAGATGGAGAGAAACTGAAATCCCACACACTGAGGTAGGAGTAGAAGCTGCTGAGGTATGAAGGTGCCTCAAGAGGTTAACTACAGAGTTCACTCAGCCACTCCACAGCTAAGGCACATCCTTAAGAGAGCTGAAAACATGACCACACACATGAATATGTATCGTGGCCTTGTTCTCCAAAAACAAAAACAACAACAAAAATACCCCAGGCATCCATGAAGGAATACAGAAATCCAGTGTTGTGTGTAAAGTGTGGTCATAGATGGTGGGAGGTTATTAGGTAATGAAAAGAAACTCAGAGCTGACACGCCAGGACACACTGAGCCTTAAACCATCAGGGCAAGTGGAGGAGGCCACAGAGTGTATGATTCCATCCTCATGAAATGTCCAGGGTAGGCAAATTGCAGAGACAGAACAGATTAGAGGGTAGACCAAGGGAGGGAAAGGGCTCCTAATGGGTAGGAATGCGTTCCTTGGAAATGATGAAACTGTTCTGAAGCTGACTGTAACAGCACCTGTACAACTCTGAAAATACTGAAACAAAAGCGAGCGGACCCCCCCAGCCCCAAATTCTTGAATTGTTTGTTGTAGGTGGATATCCTCATAAAGCTGGGTTCATTTCCTTAAGCACCTCAAACAGGACAGAGTCTTTTCAACTAACAGTACTGGAGGGATTGCATAAAAGATTAAACTTAATTTAATATATAGCATCAAAGGGTTAGCTCAGAATGGATCATAGAAACCAACACAGGCCTATGAAGCTTTTAGGGAGCTAAAAAGATGAGCCAGTGGTTGAGAGCCTGCCTGCTGTTCTTCCCGTGGAGCAGAGTTTGGTCCCCAGCACCCACACCTTGGCTACACCACCTCTAACCCTGGTCCCAAGGCCCTCCTCTGGCCTCTGCAGACACCTGCATGAATTTGCACATACACGCATAAGAGATTCACACACATGAATATAAGTATATAAAGATAATTTTTAAACAATAAAACTTTTAGAAAAAAAGCATTAGAGAAAAATTTAGAGCTGCACATCCCACAGAAAAATTGTTAAGCCTAACACCAGGATTATCATCCATTTTTTTAAAAAATTATAAATTGGACCCCATAAAAACTAGCAGCTTTTGCAAAAGACAGTTAAGAGAGTGAACTGGCAATTATTTGCTGGTAATATATTCAACAAAAAAACTCATATCGAATATGCAATATACTCTCTCAGAAAAGGATACAAGAGTAGAGAGAATGAGGTATGAACAAAATATAAAGATCCATGTTTATGAATATGTCATAATGAAAGCCATTATTGTGTATTCTGCCTTTAAAAACCAAGATTAAACCCCGAACTAAACAATCTAATTAGGAAATGGGCATTTCACCAGTGAGGGTATGCAAGTGGCGAGTGTATGAAGCAATGCGCAGTATCACTGGTTTTTCCTCAGAGAAAAATGGGAATTGAGACTAAGGCCATATGACCCACACGTGTGCCAGATCAGTAAGACAAAGCTAAGGTATACAGCAGCATCACCTGCTGTCAAGGGCCAAGAAATAATCTTATATGGTATGGGGCTGCCACTGTATAAAATAGTTTGTTAGCCTTTTAAAATCTAAACCTACACTGGCCCCAGGACCCAGAAATTGCATTTCTCGTCGTCTGCCCAGAGAAATGGGAAATGACAGCCTCTGTAGTGGCTTTGGATAGACTAGCGAGACACTAAGAAAAGTCGAAGTGTCCTTCAACAGGCGAATAACAGGCTGTGGTACATCCACACCATGAGCTACTACCCAGTGATAAAAAGACCTAATTAACTGATACAGCAGCAGCTTGGATACATCTCAAAGACGTTGTAGTGAATGAAAACCGGGACCTCAAATGTCACACACAGTATGATTCCATTTGTGTAACCTTCTCGAAATGACAAAATTATACAGATGGAACACAAATTGGTGGTTGCTGGTGAGGTGGTAGGGGGGTGGTGTGTGGCTATAAAAGGCATTGGAGGGAGCTCTTTGTGGTGACAGAATTGTTCTGTCATTGTGTCATTGTAGCTTCATTGTGGTAGTGGTTCCACAAATCTACACTTGTGACAAACTGACATCAAACTCCACACATGCCATACAATGCCAGTTTCCATTTTGGATGCTGGTCTGTAATCATGTAAGATGTCCTTTTGGGGAGGTACTAGGTGAAGGGTACACGTGACTTCTCTGCGCTATTTTTGCAAGTTCCTGTGAATATATAATTATTTCAGAACCTCAAAATTTAAAATAAAACCTTGCTTTTATGACAGTGGGAACTTTCCCAGAAAGACAGACACTGGCTCGTATGTTGGAGAGCCAGGTCACAGAAGTAGATCTGTGTCCAGCCATGGTGGGAAGCCATCCCACCCAGCTCCTTTGGGGTCATCTGACTACAGCTACATGCAGAGCACAAGGGAGAAGAAACAGTGGCTTTTTAAACCACTGAGCTTAAGGCAGTTTGTCTTGCAATATGTCATATGGTAGCTGACTGATAAACATTGGTGAGTGGCAGACAGCTCCTTGTCCCTCAATATCTGTCCTACCCCTGGGTTACTTCAGAGTCCCCAAGTAATAAAACCTCTGTTTTGTCTTGTTTTGTTTTTTTTTAAACTGGTCATATTGCTATCTAGATGAAACCCACATTTCCAGTCTCCCTTATAACTCAGTGTGACCATGTGACACTGGTCAGAAGTGACATGGGACAATCTGGGGCACCGTCTAAGAGATGACTGGCTCTTGCCTTTTGGCCATTTTCCATATCCCCCTCACCTCTCCCTGATGGCTAGAGCTCTAGCAGACATTTTGGCTATGTGGTGGAAGCTGCATCTTTAGGATGCAAAGCAACAAAGAAAAGGCACTTGGGCACATTGATGCTCATGGAAACTGCATGGTAGCCCTTGGCTTCGGGCATGTCCATTTGCTTTCTGTGTGAGAGATCTTCCTTTTTGTCTTGTGTTTCTATAACTCACAGCAGAACTCAAGTTTTTTGTTTGTTTGGTTTGGTTTGGTTTGGTTTGGTTTTGGTTTTTCGAGACAGGGTTTCTCTGTATAGCCCTGGCTGTCCTGGAACCAGGCTGGCCTCGAACTCAAAACTCCACCTGCCTCTGCCTCCCAAGTGCTGGGATTAAAAGCATGCGCCACCACCACCCAGCAGAACTCAAGCTTTATCTGCAGAGGGGTGAGTATTGGCAAGTGAAGGCCATGGTCAACCTCAGGTGCCATTCCCTTTGTGTTGGTCATCTTGTTCTTTGAGATAGTCTCTCACTGATCTGGAACTGGCCAGCAAGCCCTAGGGATCTGCCTACTTCTACCTCCCCAGGTCTGGGATGACAGGTCTGGGATCTCAACATTTTACATGAGTTCTAAACTACCTATGCTTTCAAGACAAACTATCTCCCACAGTGGCTTCTTAGCTTAAGTTGGTCCTCAGCCCACACGGAAGCCATGTGCCCAGCCATTAGACACTGACTAAGCACTGGTCACATGTCAGACACTGGAATAAGCCCGGGGACACAGGGAGGAGTGAGGCAGATGGGGACAGATGAGGACGCCACCCCCAAGGATTTTACTGTTGAAAGGGAGATAGTGACAACGTGAACAGATAGGGACAGGCGGTTACAGCCTATGGCAGGTGAGGATGGACGCCAGGCACTCTGTGAGCAGTCAGCAAGGCCTCTTGTCATCAGTGTTATCACCCGGGAAGACTTGCTAGGGAGGTGACAGCTAAAGAGAGCTTCAAAAGTCGGGTTTGAAGGGTAGAGTACAGCCTTGAAATCAAGAGCATGGGTCCTGAAGCCATCACACCTGACTCCTCTTACTCTTAGGCATGGGAGACCCTGTGCCTCGGGTTTTGTTTGGTTCCGGGGTTTGGAGTTGTGTTTGTTTGCTTGCTTGCTTGCTTGTTTGGTTTTTTGAAAAGGCTTCATGTAGTCCAGTCTAGCCCTGAAACTGCTCTGTAGCTGATGCTGACCTTGATCTCCTGGCCCTCCCCGCCTCCTCTTCCTGGGTGGCATGTGCACACCATGCCTGGCTTCTGTGCCCCCTTTTCCTACTGGGAAACTAGAGATCTCATGAGTTTTCAATTGCTAGACACGTGCCAGAACTCTCCCAGTGTGAGCTCTTAACTTAGGGTCACTGCCACCTTTGGATGCAGGTTCAGCACCATCCCCATATACTAAAGGGTAAACTGAGGCCAGGAAAAGGTAGCAACTTGTTCAAATCTAGACAACGAAGTGGGTGATCTGGCTCCATGACACCTTTCAACAGCAGAAACAATGGTGGCTCTTTGCTGAGTAGAAAAGCCTGGGCAAGTTAACCCTCTACCCATATTAACTGTGCCATCATCACTGCCACACTAAGGAGCAGAGGAAGGTGCATCCAGGAAGGGGCACCACATATGCAAAGTCCCTGAGCAGAGATTGACACAGAGCATCTGGGATGGAAGGCAGGCAGCCAGTCTGCACAGGTCTCACACCTGCTCTCATGTGTGGAGACCTAGTATCACTCTCTCTTCATAAATGAGGGATCAGGGGTTCAGAGAGGTGATGGGACTCACCCAAGGCCACACAGTACAGATGTGCATGAACATGGCTCAACCCAGGTCCACCAGCATCCAAAGGGCCTGCTCCTAGCCACTTTGGTCCTGGCCTGGAACAGACTGAACTCCTCCAATGGAACCAGCGGCAGGCACAGGACTTGGGAGGAAAAGCAAGCCCTGGACGCAGACCTGAAGGTTTGGTGCCACTGTAGTCCTGGTCTCCCAGAGGACTGCAGACTGAGCTGCCTCCTGTAGGGTCTTCTCTGCCTCCACCCCGCCCCCATCTCTGCGTAAGGTAGATTTGGGGGATGGAGGACTGGGGTCTCGCGCCTGCCAGCAGCAACATGCTCACCCACATTCCGCAGAACCTTCTCTTTCCCTTCTGTGTGATAAAAGCAATCCTTAGCTCCAGCCTTGGGCTGCTGGGAGGATGAATGGGCAGAGACAGGGCATGGGCCACACTCCATGTTCAGTGTGTGCCCGTGGAGAGGGAACTCTACTCTTCTTCTGTAACCTGGTCTGCCACCCCTCCCCACCAACATCCTCTCTTTGAACTGGCCTGAAAATAGCTCCCCATCTTTTCCTCAGGAATGTCCCCACCTCAGGGCACTAGCATGGCAGGAGACTTGGGCTCTTCTTTGTCCTGACTCACTCAACCAGGGAGTGGAGACAGGCAAAGCCAGATGTTGACAGCTGTAAGCAATACAACAGCCAACAAGGTATGTCCCAGGGCCTGCGGCTTAAGTAAGGGTCCAGAACCCCAAGGAAGAAACAGGGCTGGGGGTGGGTGTCTGAGCCTGATAGCTGAACAGAGCTGAGAGACAGCAAGGTCTATCGGAGGCTTAGAATCTTTGAGTCTATAGGTAGTCACTGAGACCAAAGTCCATCACAGGCTACCCAGGGCCTGCTTCAGGATCCTCACATCCGACAGACAAGTTGAGAGCCTTCAAAAGCTCCCAGGCCCTCCTTCCATACCCTCAGGAAGTAATTAAGTCCCTGTCAGGAAAAGAATGCAAGCAGAAACCTAGGAAGGGACTCAAGACGGGAGGGCAGCTTACACCAGCTGGTTTCTTGCAGGCTGGAGAGGCTGGGGACCATGAATGTCCCGGGCCAGGATAGCACAGAAAAATAAGTTGCTTACATACTGGTCTGAGTAAGAGGGCTTTGACTCACCCACATAGAGTCCAGCTGAGCTGACACAAATACCCAGGAGAGTGGCAACTGCTGTGCCCCCCCCCCCCCCCCCC
>NW_022196900.1:23556023-23621639 GCF_008632895.1 Mastomys coucha | reverse complement strand
CCCCCCCCACTTACCCTGCTAGCTGACCTCAGCTGCTCCTAGCTCGACCAAGGCTGGGCAGTCATGCAGGGACAGGATGCCTCTGACTTACTCCTGGGAACATGTTGCTCCCCATTCTCTCAGGCCTAGTTAGAGCCCAGGCCTGGGGTCCTTCACTTGTGATCCCCAATACTATTGGCAATAAAACAGCTTGTGTGTAAGAAACATGTACCCATGCCAGGACCACCCCACGGTGACTCTATCTATATACAGCCTGGCTTAGAGTCACAACTCGTGACGGGCACAGCTGCATGCAACACACCCAGAGGCAGAGAGGCTGAGAGACTGGTTTCCGGGTTCAGGACTAGGGGAGGCAGAGCCAGGCCCTAAACCTGGGAGGCTGATGCCCAAGCCTCGCTGAGCTTCAGCCTTGGCTTGCCTCAGTCTCCCTGGGTATGAGAGGATGCCCTTCCCAACAGGAGACCTACATTGCCTGGCCCAGACTGCTGGACAAGAAGCAGGCCTAAACAACCCTACACAGGTGAGGGGATGAAAGCCTATCAGGGTAGGAGGGTATGCCCAAACACAGACAAACACCGCTCCGGGAGTCCCAGAGGGGCCAGGCCAGGAGAACCCGGCACCTTTCCAGTCTAGCCTCCAGCTGCTCCACACAGCCAAAGGCACTCTGCAGCCAAAGGAACCAGGGCATGCGTGAGTCATGGAAGCAATGGGGCCTTCCGAAATGGGAATTCCATCTGCCTGACTTTGTTCTCCTGGACTTTGGTTTCTATGGCAACTTGGGGTTTGGAAAGTAGAGGGTCTGGCTCATGGCTATATCCCTGAAATACCACCCCCCCCAAAAAAAAGAAGACAGTGAGTCTCTGGGTGTGACCAGGAACTTTTCCAAGCATAAGACACCACAGGCCAGGGTGGTCATTGGCTCCTAAGCTCTGATCTAGCTATGCTTTGAACCACTTGGAGAAACAAGAAGTGGCTTGGCAGTCCTCCCTAGACCTCAGGTGTCAGGTCCTCCAGCTCAGGCCTGGAAGAAGCCTGAGAAATGTCCTTGCTCTCAACTCGAAACACAGCTCTGCTTCCTGGATGTTCAGTCTTAATGAGGGTCGCACGATGGAAAAGGCCTTTACTGTTTACAAAACCAAATAGGCTCACTGACTAGGCCTACTGCTAGGTTTCCAGGGCCTGGGGAAGGAAGACCCAGCACTCTCCTGGAGGAGCAAGATGGCTTCCAACATAGATGGGAGTCCCTGCTCCGTGCCTGGTCCAGGGCAAATTCTTCGTATGCATTGGCTCACTGGGCCTTCATCCCAGAGCTAAGTACATGAGATCTTCCCAATCGTAAGGCTCGGAGCCCATAGCGACAGGCCAGCATTAGAGCGAGTCAGTAGCATCAACAGGGTTCAAACCTGGAACTGTGTCATTCCACTTCCCACAAAGCCTCTGGAGACAGAATAGCCACACCTGACTCTGATGATGTTTGCCAGAGCTTCACTGACAAAGCGGGAATCTAGCCTAGCATCCAGGTGCTGTTTCCAAACCAGGTCTGTGTGTAGCATCCATAGAGGGGCAGAAGTCAGGTGCTCAGCTCACCCACCCCTGCTAGGTGAAGCCCCAGGTCTGCAGTGGGTATAGGACCACGGACCCTCTCCAACTCAGGCCCTGCCCAAGAGGGCACACATAGCATGGCAGAGAAGAGAGTGATTGCCAGCCATATCCTCTGCATCTCCAGCTCCCTGGTGGACAGACCTGTGCCCACGACTCCAGGCAAGAAAAAAAAATATCGAAGGCAGTGGTTCTCAACCTTCCTAACACTGCGACTGCCTAACAGTTCCTCATGTTGTGGTGACACCCCCCCAACCATAAAATTATTTTTGTTGCTGCTTCATAACTGTAATTTTGCTACTGTGGTGAATTGTAAATGCCTGTGTTTTTTGATGGACTTGGGCAACTCCTGTAAAAGGGTCCTTCAACTCCAAAGGAGTCTCGACCTACAGGCTGAGAAATGCTGGTCCTAGTGACTTCTGTCTAGATTATGCACCAGCTCTACTGAAACTCGTCTAAGCCTCCCAGAAAAGGTGGTCTCACCCTGGACCATGCCTCCTGAGGTTGTATGTATGAGTATCAGGGCCTGCCTGGGTATCAGCTTGCCCTCCTCTGCCCGCTCTAGACAAGAGGTCCAGGCCCTACCCTGGAGTAGTCCTTTGTAGCAGGCTTTTTATACATATGTATGGTTTGCTACACAGGAGAGGAATCAGAGACAAAGGAGAACGGGCGCAAGTCCTCAGAGGAACTCTGAAGTCCTATTTCCTGCTGCTTCTTCGGGTCTTGGTTCTGTTAGGGAGGCCTTGCGAGCCTGCTACCACCCTACCCGATTTTCTGGTCCATTCATCTCCTTTGCATCTATCTCAGTACACCTGAATATGCCATTCAAAGTGCAGGAGGTGGCAGGGCAGAACAGAGGAGCAGACAGAAGGTCACATAGGTAAGCTAGCCACCTCACTGGGCTGCCACCACCAGGCCCAGAAGAGCGCCACCTTTCCAGGTGATCAGGCTTCAGTTAGATCCTGTCTCTTGCTATGTGCTGCCTCAGGACCTTACCCAAGTCACCTGACTTGCTTTGCTGTCCTCTTGAAAAATGAGGGAAGATGCCAAGCTCCCAGAAGCATGTGGCCCAGCAGAGGATGCAGTCTGCCGCAGGGCAGCAGTGTCTACAGCCCTGGAGTGGTTGGCAGGTGGTGGCAGGAAAGAAGTATCCATTGGGCTTACCTTAAATACCTCCCAGGCCTCCTGGCCCAGACACCCATGAAGGCCAGATACCAGGAATACACAGAGACCAATGAGAATATCACAGGCCGTTTATTTGCCCCAGCACTTATTTCTGTGTGGCCAGAGGGCACTCTGCTTTCCCAGATCTCCTGGGTACCCGGGGGGAGGGGGGTGCCAGATTTCTGCAGCATCCCCCCAAGGCCTTGTCAGTCTAGAAGGCCCAGCTGCCACCACTGGTTTCTGGGACCAGCAAATGCCCTGAAACTGTAGGATGGTGACCACCCCTACAGGTGGCCTTCGCAAGGCCTTGGGTAAGATATTGCACTTGTAAGTTAAGAAAACTGACAGGGTGGGGGCTTTCCTATTACAGTTCATGTGCCAAGCATCCAACTACTGTTTAAATAAATAAAACTCAACAGGGGAAGGTCTGAGCTGTGAGGCCCCACAGCCTGCCAGGATGGACCCAGAACCCAGGCCTGGGCCTCCTGTCCCCACCTCAGCCAGTTCTCAAAGGAACTTGGTCAGCGGGAAGTCTCCATCTCATCAAAGCAGGGAGCCAGAGCTCCTGATCTGGCTCCTCCAGGGCCCTGACCTGCCAGGGCCCTTGGTCCCCTCGTACCAGGGCGTTAAGGACCTGATGCGGCTGGTCCTCCTACTTCCTGTAGTGGCCTGGGTCTCTCTCAGTCCAGGCCTCGAATTCAAATGTCCATCTGTCTGTCCGGAGACACAGCCTCTGGGGGCTTACTTGCCCCTCCGTCACAGGGAAGGGAGGCGGGTGGGCAGGGAGCCCGCTCCGCTTGGTGTGAACGCTGAGCTGGATACTGGTGGTCCCTAGAGCGGAGGACTCATCTTCTTCTGGTTAATGAGGTCCAGGTAGAGATCAGAGCGGAGGAAGCGAGGATAAGAGTCCTTCTCCATGAGCCCAAAGATACGTTTTTGTGCCAGGTCAAAGCAGCCTCGGGTGATGCTCTGCAGGTTCTCCTTGGTGTGTTCTCGCGTGTACGAGTCCAGGTTTACCTGTGGAGTCACAGAGGGACACGGTCAAGGCTGGCTGTCTGGAGGCCAAGTACCCGGAGAGGCCACTTCAGCCTCTTCTGTTCCAGATGACATTACAAGGGGGGGCCGTGAGACCTGGATTAGTCAAGTGCCGCTGCGTGGCAGGATGTATGATGCCTGAAAATGCCACTCCTGGGGTCAGGCTGCTGAGGCTCACAGGCTAGCAGCCTTGAGATAATCCCCTGGCGACGCTGCCCTTCTGCTTTTCTATTATCTGGCTAGAAGGTGCTTTTGCTGAGAGCTGTGAGCACCGGGCCTGTGTGCCCCACACAGTGGGCACTCAAGGGGAATAAGCTTTGCCAATCAGGCTCTCTAAGATCCTCTTCATCTTGTGTGTGTGTGTGTGTGTGTGTGTGTGTGTGTGTGAGTGTGTGCGTGCACTCACACCCACGCCCATGTGCACAGGTGTACACTTGCATAATGTGGAGGCCAGAAGACAGCCTTGGCTGTCATTTCCTCAGATGCCATCTACCTTACACCTTTTGAAGACAGGATCTCTCACTGACCTGGGCCTCACCAATGAAGCTAGACTGGCTGGCAGGGAGCCTCATGGAATCCTCCTGTCTGTCTCCCCAGAGGGGACTCCAAGCATAATCCCCACAAAAACACACACAAAAAAAACTTGGCCTGTTTGTTAACATGGGTTCTGGGGGGGGGGTCCCCAACTCAGGCCTTTATGATTGCGAAGCAAGCTCTTGACCCCAAGTGAGCTATTGCCCCAGCCCAGACTCTCTTTCTAAAATAAGGATAATATCTGGAGTTGTTTGAGAGTGTCATTTGAAATAAAACACAGGCAAAGGTCCTGCGTTCGGACCCAGCAACCACATGGTGGCTCACAAACACCCCTAATGAGATCTGACGCCCTCTTCTGGTGCGTCTGAAGACAACTACAGTGTACTTAAATAAAATAATAAATAAATCTTTTTTAAAAAGCCAGGTGGTGGTGACGCATGCCTTTAATCCCAGCACTTGGGAGGCAGAGGCAGGTGGATTTCTGAGTTTGAGGCCAGCCTGGTCTACAAAGTGAGTTCCAGGACAGCCAGGACTATACAGAGAAACCTTGTCTCGAAAAACCAAAAAAAGAAAAGAAAAGAAAAGAAAAGAAATTCAACACAGGAGCTTATACATAAAGAACTCGGCAGGTACCAGGTACACAGTAGTGCCCTAACAAGGCCATTCTGTTCACTGGGCCACCTGGCAGACTCGGTGCTGTAAAAGTCACTCAGATGGCCTCTTCAATACCGGGGCTATTGGTCGCCTCCTAGCAGCAGAGAGGTTCCTGGGCCAGGGGTCTTACCTCCTTGCAGGCCTGGATCGCAATGAACTCAGCAAAGATCTTCTTGGCTTTGGCTGCCATCTTAGACTGGGACTTGACCTTCTTGAAATCCTCACATGCCAGCCAAAACTCCAGGTTCTCTTCACTGAACTCGGTGCGAAGGAAGGCCTGGAATACTTCTAAGCCATCTGTGAGGGGAAGACCAGGCTGGAGTGAGAGGTGGTCTGTCTTGCCTGCCCTTAGCACCCCCCACAGTGCACCCCCTCCAAGAACCTTGAGAGGGGACATGCTAGGAACTTAGCAAGAGTCCCCTCCCTACCCGAGAGCAAGGAGAACTCCGATGTAGCCCCTAGCCCCATGAATGTCTTGTTGGGGCCTTGGTCTGTTTTTTTTCCTCTCTCTATGCCCCAGTGTCTTCCTCCATAAAATAAAGATTATCAGTCTCATCTCCTGGAGCCCTGTGAGGATCCGAGGGGACCTTACCCCAGAGGAGGCAGGCACGCTTGGCCAGTGTGAGCCCTCAGTACATAGAAATGTACTTGTTCTGAGAATATGGTCTGAGCACACAGGTCCCAAAGGCCTTTGGTCGGCAGGGCCAGCTCCCACGGGCAGGGAGGGCCTGGCAGGAGCCAACCCAAAGGCTAAACTAAGGGCCTTCGAGGGCCCTGCTGGCATGACAACTCTCTGGGACTAGTCAAGGCACTTCTAGCAGATACTCTCTAGGTTGAGTTCCAGGAAGAGGGGTGGGGTGGCAAGAAGAGGGAGACAGCGTGGCTGACCCCTACTCACATTTATGAAGCAGCAACTTTTCCAGGGACTCGCTCCACTTGAGGGCTTCCTCCGAGGTAGGCCTGAAGGTGAGGGTAGGAACGCATAAGGACTGAGGGTATGGCGGCTAATCCTACCTTCAGCTCCCACCACTGCTGCCTGGCCTTCTCCCCAGAACAGCAGCTTTGGGAAGGACTTGCTTGCTGGGAACTACGTTCCCCCAAACGACACTTTCTGTCACCCTTCCCCAACCCCATTGCCCGGTCCTACTCTTCAAAAGTCAGCGCTCAGCAAAGTCCCAGGATGCACAGGGTACCTACTTGAAGGACTTGGTTGTCTTGTCTGTCTTGCTGGCTGGCTGGGCCCCGGGAGATTCGTTCCGCCGCCTGAAGATAGCCAGCTTATTCTTCATGTCCTTGGCTCTGGGGGCAGAAGCAGAGAAGAGGGTTGATCAGCTTGGTCCACACAACCCCTGCAAACTTAGGGTGCAGGAGCCCGTGGGCTGGAGTGAGGGGCACCTACTCCTTCATGGTGTGCCGCCTCTGTAGGTTCCCATTGCGTGTGAGGTACATGCCTCGGAGCATCTCTGAAGAGTCCCCCACCTTGAGACTCAGGATGGTGTGAACTGAACGGTCTCTGGCTCCTGCCTCCCACCGAGTTCCTAGGCTTCGAGGTAAATGTGCACCGCAGAGAGCTGGAGCTCCCGCGCACTCTGTCTGTCTCTGGAATCCTGGCCGGGATAACTGGACTTCAGGCACAAGCCCAGCTGGGACTCAGACAGGCGGAGCCAGGAAATGGGAGGGACCAGAGGGGGGGAGCAGAGAAAAACAGCCCTGCTGGCCAACCCTGAGAGGCAGCGTGAAAGGGGCATGTGTTTGCAAAGGACAGCCCCTGGGGCCAGCCCCCGGCTGAAAGCCAGACCCAGTTATTTGTGACCCACCTCCCTTGTTACCATGGCAACGAGGGGGGCAAGTCAGCAAATTGCTGGGCAGGAAAGAGGGAGGGAAGGAGGCTCTGCCCACCAGGGTGGCAGGACCCGCTATTTTTAGCCAAAAACCATTTTTAGCCAGGCTGCTCCTCCCAGGGGCAGATTTTAGCCTTCAGGAAGCTGCTGGTGAAAAAAGGGTTAAAGGCCCCTCATTCTACTTCACACCCCTAGTCTGTGATCCCCTGCCAGCTCCTGTAAGCTTCTCACTGCTATCAGACAGGACAACCCATTATTATACAAGAGGCCCCAAAAGTCTTAGTAGTTCTAAGCTTGAATAACCTAAAGTGTAAATGCTATAAACTTGGGGGGGGAGGTGTGGATCACTGGACGGTTTACTTAATATCTAAATATCTTAATATTTAGTTTTGTGATTGAATAATCTTTTTTTCGGTTTTGGTGTCTCCGTAATTCTGACTGAAACTCTGTAAAACTCTGACTGAAACTCTGTAAAACTCTGACTGAAACTCTGAAATCAAAGATTCAAAAAGAGACTTCATCATCAAAATCGCAAAGCCAAGGAAACTTGAATAGTTAAACTGCTTTCTAGGTAGTTTGTGGCATTTCTCTTTCTGAAGCTATCCAAGCCTAAAGGCTCCTATGAGCTCATGTGCAGCGCTGTACCTGGGAGAAGTTGGCAGCTCACCTCTGGAGGCTGAGTCAAACCCAAGCTCCCCGAGTCTGTTGAGCTCAGCCCCTTAACCCATCTGGAGGTCCAGTTTCCTGCTTGTCTAACAAGAACGAGACTTCTGCTGCCTGCAGGGGTGTTCAGGACTCTGGGGTGGGGCGGGTGTACAGTGTTAGGCACAAAGGTGCTGGGATCTAAGAAGCTGCCGTCACAGCTGCCGGTCCTGGAGTTCGGGAACAGCTACCCAGACACACACACACCATCACCACCAACAACAACCCCACCACCACGACCACCGCTGCAGTAGGTTCTAAGCCAAGGAAGGAGCTGGGAGACCAGTGGCTCTCTGGGTCGGGATAAGAGCCCCAAAGCAGACTAGCCTCTCATTCTGGCTCCCACTCCTTTGCTGCTGAGGTTACGCGTTAACTCACCTCTTCCTAAGTCTGTTTCCTTTGCAGAATGAGGATGTGGCACATAAAAAGGGTATGCAAAGTAAGATCACCTACGCAATGCATATAGAACCCAGCACAAGGACCACTGGCTATTGCGTCCCGATCAGCTGCTAAGAGAACTGTCTAAGCTTTGAGGAAGGTGAACTCCAGACATTCAAAAGATGATGCCTACTTTTAAAGGCAGCTACAGAGTGTGGGTCTGAGGCAGTTCCAGAACTCTGGACACCCGCCCTCCACCACCACCTACTGCTCCCCTAGGTATCACCGGCAGCAGCTCTGGCATTGTGTGGATACCTCCTTCCAGAGTCCCCACCCACCCAAACTGCAGCTAAAAGGGAGTGCCCCATGCAGAGGATGGCTGCTCGTGCATTTCACTGCCTCAGGCTGCAGTCTGAGAGAAGCCCCACGGTTGTGGATAAAACAGGAGAGGGCATGGAAGCTGGAGAAAATGGGTTCCTAGACCAGCGGGCTCCAGCCCAGGTCTGTGCTAGGGAAGAGGGTCACTAAAGGGGAGACTCCTGTCCGTTTTCCCCCAGTTCCAATTCCTTCTTATTTGTTACTGAACCTGGAGGCAAAGGTGCCCTCCCTCTGGGGAAAACTGTTCCTACCGTGGGGCATGCCCCACAGACTTCTCCCTGGAACTCTGCTCCTCCAGAGCCTCAAGACTGAACGTTTGAGGAAGCCTAATGGTAGCGCAGCCTATCCCTCACAACCCAGAGACCTCATTAACTGGCACCAGAAATAAACCTTCACGAGCATAGGGAGCCTGGGCTGGCCTGGCCAGAAAGACTAGCAGAGAGCATGGTATAGTGTAGCTAGGCCAGCAGCGCCCCCTCCTGGCCATAAATGAGACTATTAGCTTTCAGGCAGTCCAGAGAACTGTCGGTTCAGCTCTTTGTATGCTAAGGATTTTTCTACATCACTGCTTGGCTCAGAGGCTAGGCTGAGCCAGGGATACTTAGTTCCTGCCTAGCTCTGAGGAAATAAACTCTCAAGCTCCTGATGGCTTATCCTGAGTCTTCAATATCTCACTGCTCCTTAGTATCTGTCTGGGGGTGTGGGTGGGACTGGGATGCAACCCTTGCTTCTCTCAAGTCTGGGGTAGAAGAGAAGGATGCCAGGAGACAATCCGGATCGTCCCAACCTACATGTTTTTGCTCTTTCTCTTCCGGGAAGCTTCATCGTCATCTGCGAGGTCAGTCCCACTCATCTGTAGAGAAAACAGAGATACAATGTTGTCTGGGTACCCAGGGGCCGCCGCTCAAGCCGGGACACAGGGCTCCAGCAGCCTGCAGGAGTGCTCCCCAGTGCTCCATCCATGGCAGAGCTCCCAGATCAAGCAGTTGGCTTCTTCCTGGTTTGTGGGGGAGAAGCAGAGGGACAGTTATCACTGGGAACTAACTGAGTATCACTTCAGACGTCCTGGCTGGCAGGTGAGCAGGGATCCAGACTGACTTCTGCTGTGTGATTTGGCTGGTCATTGCCCCTTTATGATTCACCATCCTTCAGTTTCCACAACTAAGACCCTAACGGGTAGTTTGGGATCTGGGGTCTAAGGAGTCCAAGAGCACCCCCTGCCCCTTGCCTTAAAGCATTCCAGGGCTCCCTAGTGCTCTTGGGACAGCATCCAAACTCCACTACACAGCAAGGAATCTATCATAGTGCATGGCACAACCAGTTGCCACATCATCAGTTAATCTCCAGACCAGCACCTGTTCTAGCAGTCCCCTCCTCTGCCCCAGCCCAGTAGAGTTTTTTGCTGTTGTCCTTGCCCTTGGTGACTCTCCTTCTTAAGACATAGATTAAGATACCTTAGCCAAGTGGCCCTGATGTCTCTGTCCCCAGGAAGCCTTTCATGCCCTCTTTATCTCTTTTAAGGTCCCCACCACACCCAAAATGGTGGCTTGTCTGAACCCTCCTCTGCTTGGCTCTGAGTTTCCCCTAGGAAGTCTCAAATAGACCAGTCACCTCCATCTGGTGAGCATGGTAGGAGCACACATTTGTCAGATAAATACATCCAAGAAAGATGCAGCCTGGGACACTGCATCTACGAGTCCTTGCTGCTGAATCCAGGGCCTCCTGTGTCCCACCACAGCCTGCAGAGTCTGCAGCCCCAGCTCCTTGACTTTGCCCGACTGTACCTCCTGCCTGAGAGGCCCTTCTCTTGTGTCCTCCATCGTCTCCTAGCCTCAAACTCTTTCATCTAGCTTCTGTCTCATTAACCCTCCTAGGAAGTCCCTAAGTAAACAGAGACTCACTGTCACTTGCCCAAAGAACCCTAACCATTTAAGTGACAGAATCCGCCTAGGTACATCATGGGACTGTCCACCAGAGGGCGCAACACTCAAATGCGAAAATGGTACAAGGTGAATGTTTCCAAGGAAAGACTCAGGAAAGACGGCCTCTTTCCTGAATCAGCTGCCACACCAGAGTGGGGGGGACGTGTGTGTACGTGCACCCAGGGGTACACACCATGTGTGGAGCCAGGCCCCCAGCCTATGTGCTGCTTCTACCAACTTGGAAGATGGTGTTGTTCTTGGTTTTGTTGTTGTTGTTTTGGTAACAGCGGATGCCTAGGGTCGGTTACCTGCCAAAACGGGCAGAAGATTCACCAGAATGAAATATGGGTCTCCAATCACGGACGTCTTTGCACCCAAGGTGCCCTCAACAGTTGGCCAACCCTGCTGTGCCTGACCCACAGAGACACAGGCTGCAGTTGTGCTAGCCTACCCCAGCAGTGCTCGGGGCCCCCACCCGTGGGAAAGGACCCACAGAGCTGGGTTTCCTCCCATTCTAACCTCGGCTTCCGCACTTTATCAGCCCCACACAATGGGCCTGGGGACCACTCCCGGCCAGCCACCACCCCCAGGCTCTACACTGCTGGGAAATGGACTCTTCCTTCCACTACTGGGGGTGGGGTGGGGTCATCTTCAGGAGGGACCAGTCCTAGTGGGAAGCTCTGACCCGGTCTCAGCTTTCAGGCAAAATAGGAAACCTCAGCACTAGAAGGGGGTAGGGAGCTGCAACCAGGAAGACCAAAAACCAAGCCAGAAGGCAGGATCCTCCTGGACCCCGGTACTTCTTCAATATCCACACTGGCTGCAGCCTTGGGTCTTTGGAGCTGCTACAAGGCTGCCCAGGGCCCAGCTGGCAAAGTGGGCAGCTTCTTCTACCTATCCCTACCCTTCCTCCATGACCCTGCCCTGCTGAAAACTAAAGTGAGCCCAGAGTCACTGGCTCTCCCTGAACTCTGGCAGGAATCTCCCCCCAGGCCTGCCTGGCCTCACCCTGCCACCTCTGGGACTGAGAGCTCGCAGTCTCCCAGAATAATAACTATAATTCTTATTGTCATTACCACTGTAATTACAGTCATGATTAAGAGTGGAGCTTCTAAACAGCCTGGATTTGAATCTTAGCTCAATCCCATATTAGCTAATTGACCTTCGCTGGGTTCCGTGTGCTTGCCACATCTGCTTCCTTCATTGGTAAAATGAGGGCTCAAGCTGGACCCCAACTCGTAGGGCTGCTGTGAGTCAACAGATGCATGGGGATGGGGATAAGGGGTGGTTGTGAACATCCATCAGCCATTGCGAGGACCATGCGCCAGGCACTGCTCTAAGGTCTGTAGACATGGATGATCTTAGTTAACCCTCACAATCCCAAGCAGCATTTGCTATTATTTTTCCCGGCTTACAGCAGGGGAAACTAAGGCCCTGAGCAGTATAATTGCCTGGGCTCTTTGAACTGGCAAGATGCAGAGAATTGGGGGCTCTGGCCTCAAAGGCCAATGGAGTTTGAGGGATCCCCTATGAGCAGGACCCCAGCGCGATTCCCCTCTTGGTCATGGCCATGTGTGGCTGTCAAACCGGGTCCTGTGTGACCATGTGGCATTCTGTGCACTAAACTTATTTAGGCATAAGGAATTTGAATGTAGGAAATATCTTCAGGATTTTTTTTTTTTTAATAGAAGCCTAGAAAGTGTTATCCCACCCTGGAGACCATGGGCATTTTAGAGTCCTTTTATCTGACCCTTTGTGACCTTGGCCTGGACAACCATGACAAACCTGCAATGGGGCAGGAAGGAAGCATAGCCAGTAGGGGGCCATCGCTTGTGATTTCCTCGATGTCAAAGAGAACGGCCAGATAAGGCTGAAGTGACTCTCAGGCTCACTCACACACTTTACCTACTGAGGCATCCACTGAGCTGGGCCTCCAGGGATCTGGCGGCAGGGGGCGCCATAAGCCACGTTGGCTCCACACAGGGGCCAGACCCAGGGAATGATCCACGGGAGAGCCTCGAGGTTCCAAAACTCCCCGGAGCTCCTGGGGCGCTTGTGAAGGCACCAAGTCCAAATGGGCAGTCTATACAGTGTGCGTGGTTCTAAGACACGACTCACAGTGAGTGGACTCTGCTCAGGACACATGGGCAGGATATCAGTGTGGAGCAGAGAGCACAATGTGACTGCCACCCTTTAGGCAGGTAACTTGTGCTCAGAGCCACACAGCTTGGCCGCACAGCAGCACAGCAGCTCTGCCTGGCCTTCCTGGCTCTCACATTATTACAAGATCACTGTGCTGTGCTTTTAAACTCTCTGATCTAGAGCTCTCTATATCCCAGGAAGACTTCCTCAGTCCCATTTGACAAAGGGGGAGCTGGTGCTCCAAGAAGTGAGTTGACAGAGGTTGGGGGGGGGGGGGAAGCGGAGCTGGCCTGGAAAGGGTCTACTTGTCTCCACAGACTTCATCCTCTCTACTTCACCTCGGGAGCCAGGCCCAAACCCGGAGTCATGAGGAGAACACACCGGCCTCTCCTTCTTCAGACTCCTTATCAGCAAGAGATCTGCAGAGTCCAGGGGCAGAGCCATGTGACTCATTGAAGAGTTTCAGCCCCTCTCCCTGAGAAGAACAAGGACCAGCAGCACACGTGGTAGTTTCGGCCTGTTGCACTTAAAAGGCTGAGGCAGGAGAATGGTCATGAGTTCAAGGTCAGTTACACAATGGGTTCTGAAATCCTACCTCAGAAAAAGAATTGGCAATGCTGCGGGGTTATGAAGGTCAGAACAGCCGTCCACCCCCACTTCCACCATCTCAGCCACGTGATAACCGTTCGTGGAGGACCCGGTGGGAACTGAGTGGCAGCCCTGCCTTAAGACCCTGTATCAACCTACTTGAGCCTTCCAGCAATGGTCTGAAACTGGAGTAGTTACCAAAATCATACCAGAGAGGGCACAGGCTTGGAGAAGGGAAGGGCTAGCCCAAGGGCCTCCGCTAGTGAGGGATGACATTACATCAGGGGCTTGTTGAGTCTGGCCTTGCCCTGGATGGGGTTTCTGACTGAAGCTGGAGGCTAGAAGGGGGAAGGATGATGAACTACTCAGAGCCTGGAGAGTGGAAGTCACGTGTTCTAGAGTGGCCCGCACACACTAGGAACAGCTGCAGGGGGCCCCCCAGCAGCTCAGTCACTCAAGCCTGAGAAATGAAGTGTTAAGGAGGAAGTGACAGTGGGGACCTGACCATCGGCAACACAAAGCTGAGGCAGGAGGGATCTGGGACAGACCTGCTAGGCTCCCAGGTGCGGCATCTGTCCTTAGGAACTGGGGTCATGGTCCCTCGAACGGAGGGACAAGTTGGAATGCATGCATGAATGTGTGCTAATTTCCCTGCATATAAATATTTATGTTGGAGCAAAGATGGTGGAAGAAACAGAACCAGAAGGGTGGGGTTTGGTGGGAGGCAGGCTGTGGAGGCCTAAAGTAGGTGGTTGGGCCCTTGGTCCTCAGCCCCCCTCAAGAGAAGGGGAGCCAGGCCTGACTTTTGTGGCTGTAGCAGCTGCCTCCAGGACTGGCCTAAGTGGTAATAGTGGCAATCAAGCTCAAGCAGGCATCATAATCCGCAGAGCCTGTGTTTAAACTGCAGGGTCTGGGTACTAGCTCTGGAGATTCTGGTTCTAGAGAGCTGGGCTGGGGCTGAGAAGTCACAAGGTGAGACCATCCTTTGGGAACTTACAGATAAAGGAACAGAGCCATGTGCAAGCCCTGGGGGTTTATAGTCCTTGTGTCCAGACCCAAAGTAGTTCACGGTCCGCATGGCCTGGCCTGACCGACTTCCTGCAGAAAGCGTCTTTCAGAAATGCCAGGTCTGTAGCACTGTCGGTGGTTACAAAGCTGCAAAGACTGTGCCCCGACAGGGCAGCAAAGTAAGCTGGAATCTATTAGTGATGCCTGCCATGGGTTTGGCTAGGGAGTGGCAGTAAATGTGTCATGTGCCTATGTTCTATACTTTGCTCTAAGCGTATTCTCCATTTATCCTAAATGTATTTGACCTTCCAGGTCCCGCCATGGGCATCTTTTTCTAGGTTTCCTGGAAGGTCCGAAACTTTTGGCTCTCTGAGCATCACCTCGCTTCATACAGTTGTCATAACAACCCTCTAGCATCGCAGATGCACTGCAGTGAAAAGGAGCAGAAGGGGGGGGGTGACAGGAGCAGAATGGGGGGGTGCTCCCCGAGGGCTTCTTCCAAAGTATGCTGTCAATCATGTCCTGGGGCTCCAGGCTCTTCCAGTTCATCCCCACCCACTCAGGGACACCGAGTGCTATTAAGCCCTACTTTTCAGGGAAGGAAAGCAAGTCCCTGAGGAGCTGGTGACTCACTCAAGGCCACACAATAGGTAAGAGCTAGAATTTAGGCCCAAACTGGCTGGCGGACTTAAAGGCCACAGTGTGGTTTGCTCTCCTAGGCTTAGTCCCCAGCCCACACAGAAAGGTCTTTCTTCTTCCTCCCTAGCTGAGATCAGCCCCACTGCTCCTGCAGCCTCTGCCATGGTACTGAACACACGGCCTGCCACCCGGCAGAAAACCCATAAACATTGATTTGCATGTTTATAAACATTTGTGCAAGGCAAACAGCAGAGTCCTTACAGGCTCTGGTCTTGGAGTCAGACTCTAACTCTGGTCCAGACACTTGTAAACTGTGTGATCTGGGTCAAGTTATAGAACTTCTCTTGAGACTCAGACTTCTCATCTGTGAAATGGACACAAAATACTCTCTAGAGCACAGAGCTGCTGGCAGATTAATGTGTTGGTGGGAATTTCTTAGAATAAACATACATACACTTGGTTTATTGTTAGCTAGTAGTCTGGCCAGGCCTGGACCAGATCTAAATTGTAATATGGGGGAGGGGAGGGGTGTGTGTGGAGATTAGAGGGTAAGCCTGGGCTGGGTGCCAGGCCTTCTACCTTGTTGAAATAGGGTCTCTTTGGCTGTTTGCTGCTTCTGGTACCTGTGAGATTCTGGGGATCCTCACATCTCTGCCCCCACACCTTGCCTTAAGAAAACTCAGATTATGGGAGTATATTACCTGGCCTTCTGTGGGCTCTGGGGAATCAAGCTCAGGTCTTCACACTTGCCTGGGAAGTGCTCTGCCCACCAAGCTAACTCCTCAACCCCGCAAGCCTGTACTTTTCCAGCTATTACCTTGGACCTTTTAAATCCAAACGCATGATATTCTGGGGCTAACCCACACCTTCTCGGCCTTCAACATAGGACAATGGAGCCAGGAAGAAACAACATCTGATCATGCGGGTTCTCCTTCTTAGCACCTTGCGGCCTCACTTTTGTCTTCTATCAAATGGGCAGAAAGTTCATTGGGAAGTCTCTCAAGGAGCAAGGGTAGAATAGGGAAGTGTGGTTCCTTCCTTCAGTCACTACAACTGCCCTCTGAATCTCAAGGACCTGCCCTCCAACCGTCCCCCCACCCTCACCTCGTTCCTCTTCTTACCTTCCTGTGTCCCGTGAAGAACAGGGAAAGGTGGTGCATGGAGCCTCCATTACGACCCAGTTCTTTTTTGAGGGTGCGAGGCGAAGGGATGGCCCAGGTGGATGTGGTGCCCTCACCATCAGAGCAGTGTAGGGTGGTGTCAGAGGCAAAGCAGGGCCCACGGGCCTCCTGCAGCAGGCTGCCCTCGCTGTGCGTCCGGCGCCGCAGCGAGTTCTGCACACGCAACGAGAAGCCACCCTCCGCGCCTTGGCCAGTCTCAATCAGGCTGCTGCGCTTGGCCTCACTACGATCCCCATAGTTGTCGTCGCTGGTATCATCCTCCTCATCTTCCTCCCCTTCTTCCCCCTCCTCTCCCTCTTCTGCATCCTCGTCCTCCCCGGAGCTGCCTCTGTGGGCCCCATCCTGCTGGCTGTAGGCACTATCCAGGCGGACCTCGGGGATCACAAAGTTAGGTCTGGAGGTTGGAGGTACTGCGGCTTCAGCAGCTGCTGTGGACTCCCCCAAGCTGATGGTCTGCTCGGCAAGGGCCTTCTCTGGAGGGGAGCCCAGGCTGGGAGGTGACTCCTGAGAGGGTAGACGGTTCTGGACGGAGGCAGAGGCTTCTGGGATAACAGGGGGCTCTTGACTGGGCGGAGGGTCCTGACTAGTAGGTTCTTGACTAGCAGGAAGGCCCTGGCAAGATGGGAGTTCTGTGGTAGGAGAGGATCCCTGGCCTGGTGGGGAGCCCTTGCTTGTTGAGGTTTCTGGGCCTTGAGGGGGCTCAGGGCAGGTTGCTATGTCTTCACTGGATGGTGACTCTGGGCCAGGAGCAGCTACTTGGCCTACAGAGTCCTTCAGGGGTGGGAGGTCTTGTCCTGCAGGAGGCTCCTGGCTGGGAGAGGAGTCCTTCCTGGGAGGGAGGTCTTGTCCTGCAGGAGGCTCCTGGCTGGGAGAGGAGTCCTTCCTGGGAGGGAGGTCTTGTCCTGCAGGAGGCTCCTGGCTGGGAGAAGAGTCCTTCCTGGGAGGGAGGTCTTGTCCTGGAGGAAGCTCCTGGCCAGGAGAGGGATCTTTGCTGGGTGTGGGCTCCTCAGCACCTGGCCCCTTCCCCTTGACCAGGGGCATCTCCTTCTCATCTGCCTCTGTCTCAAACATCTGCAGCACAAAGAGGAAGAAAAGGCTCAGAGAAATAGTACTGGAGAGATCTGCTGGTTTGTGGGGACCATGCCAGCCCAGACTCCTTCTCTCTGCACGGGAAGTCCTGATTTTCCTGTGTGTAAAGGGGACACCAGGAAGTCTCTTGCCTTCATGAACCAGAACTAAACCCAAGCCACCACACTGGAACCGTCAGCATGTGGAACAGTCTTGAATCTCACAAGAGGGTCGCCCTCACCAGAACCAACAATTAAAACAAGAATTCAAGTGAATCAGTCAAACAAGAATTTGCTCTAAGCGTTGAGCATATATTTAAAACCAGTCAACTGAATGAGAACTAGAGCTTTCAAATGTTGCTCAGCATCTGGAATGATCAGGTATCACGGGCGCATGGAACCTCACTGAAGGGATTATCCACCTAGTGTGAGAACCTCAGAAATTAAAAAAAAAGAATGAATGAATGAATGGTGAATGATGAAAACACCAAGAACAGCATTATTTCCTGCCTTGCACACAATTCTTACTGGGTTCTAACAGTAGAATTCATTTGCAAAGAAAGATACTGTCCTCTAACAGGAGTGTAAAATGTTGCTGTCTCAGAGGAAGTAGTGTCCAGAGCACAGAGAATGTCATATCTGACTGTCCCCAGTGCTGCAGGCATACACAGGAGGAAGCAGGCCTCAGGCCTAGGTGAGGCTTGGCTGTACTCAAGGGCTTGGAATGCCCAGCTAGTTCTACTTAGAGCCCAGTTTTCATTCTTCAAACAGCCATATCTACACAAAACTAATGAAACAGGAAACCATATGCACATACATATACCCTGGGAAGTTTCAGCTCATGGGAAAGTATACTCGGTGCACACTGCTGCAGAGCCCAAACACAAGGGAACCCCGCATATGAGCTCTGACTTTTGCTATAGAGACCATAATGGCCGTTTGCTGGACAAGGAAACTAAGCCCCCAGAGCAATGACCTAACCACTTTTTTATTGTCCAGTTTCCCAGAGACAAAAAGGCCGTGCCTGAAGGGGGTGAGCACACTGAAGCTCCAGCTAGGCTTCTCCACTGGGAGTGGAGTGAGCCATCTGTGGTTCCTGACAGCTTCAGGGTGCTACATACACAGGACAGAGGTCACATTGACACCTGGGAGCAACGGAGCAGATGTGAAAGTACACTGTTGGAAGAGCTCCCATCCAGGTGCATGAGAACAAAAATGTCCTACCAGGTAGAAGAAGCGGAAGCTAGCCCAAGACTACGAGATGATCTGATCCTGACCCCTCTGGTCAGGGGAGACACTCCAAAGAAGTAGTTCCCAAGACAAAGATGGGCACCAGTGACTCCACATAGCTTCCATTCCTGGGGAATCCTGGAGCCAACCAGGAGATGACTACTCAGGGACCCCTCAGAACCTAAAGCATCAGTCATCCTGCATCCCCACAGCTTAGACCAGTGGTTCTCAACCTGTGGGTCTTGATCCCCTTGGGGTCAAAAGACCTTTTCACGGGTATTGCCTAAGAGCATTACAAAACATATTTCCAGTGCTCTTAGGAACTGAGACATCTGTCCTGTATCTGTCTCTGGGCAGGATGCCCACACCTGGAACTGTATGATAGCCTAGGAGTGTGATGATGGCCTGTGCAGGGTTAATGATGGATCTAGATGGAAATTCTGAACTCAGAGCAGCATCCCCACGAAGCTGTACACACAGACACCCAAGATTAATGTTTGCCTCTGTGATGCTAAGCCTCCTGCTCCAGATTGCGAAGAAACTCAGAGCCCGAGCTTCAGCCTCTCTGGGCTGCTCCCAAATAGAAAGGGAGATCATCCAGGAACAGACAGGAGTCTGAGGATCCTGAGCAGTGAGCCTCAACGACCAGTCAAAGCTACCCTGTATGATTTGGAGGCTAGACTGGGACCAGGGCCCAGATCTGGCTCCATTCTTTGTAAATCTGCTTCTGATCTTAACCTGAGTACCAAACCCATCACCAAATCCCAGCCTGAGTACCAAACCCATTACCAAATTCTTATCCCGGGCTCCAAACCCATTATTAAATCTCAGCCTGAGAACCAAACCGTTCATCGCCTATCTACCAGGCAGTATCTGCACCAGAAAGCAAATTTTCCTGCAGCAAGCTCAAGGTACCCCACATTTATACACACACACTCTTCTGCCATAACCAGACCTCCATCTGCCCCTTATTGTCCTGGGAAAAGATGGAAGGAGACACCTGCTGAGTGCCCTTGGGGCCTAGCACAGAGTGACACTCACAGAGGTTTCAAGTGAATTTCTCCTTTCCTGGGGGCCTAGGGGAAGGGCCTAGACCTGTCCCACGGGTACCTATTGGCAAAGCCTACCCTATCCCCTTAGGGGAAGTGCGGCAACAAGTCCCAAACCAGAAATGCAAGTCAGCCTGCCTCTGTCAACTCAGCCCTAGTCCAGGGCCAAACCAAACAAAACCAGGAGGGGAAGTGCTGACGAAGGATTGCCTGTCCCCAGAGGGCCCTACCCTGAGGGATCATCCAGGAAGTCACAGGAGCTGAAGGGCTTTCCGACAGCCTGGTGGTTACGATCTCCAGTGCCCCTTCAGACTCTGGCTTTGGTAGAATGGGGCCCACTTTTTGGCTGTACTACTCAACCTCTCCTCTTCTCCAGCTGAGCCTAGGGAGGCCACATGGGACTCACAGGCCCTGGTTGGTGTCTTCCCAGTGCCTAGCCCAGGAGACATACTGATACAATGGCCACTTATTAGGGGTCTCATTCTAGAGATGGGGAGCAGAGGCCTGAGGCCGTGAGACAATTACCTAAGAAAGCTGAGACTCCCTGACTCTTGTCTCAGGGGTCTCACATACTGGGGGTGGGGGTGAAGGTGGGGGTAGGGGGCATGTCTAGACAGGCTGTGAGTATGCCTGAGGCCCATCTACACAAAGTCAATGCTTTGCAGACAGGGCCTAGAACTCCTCCTTCTATGCCAAGCTCCTAGGCAGTATCTGTGTACTATGACCATGGTGGGCAGGTTTGGTCAGGCCAGGGTTCCTGGGAGAGCTAGCTGGGGTGGTAGCGGCTTGAGGGCATGCTCTAGGAAACCTGAGAACCCCAGAAGTGTGGAATGGCAGGAAGGGGGTACAAAGAGGGGGAAAGGGAGAGAGGTCTCGGGATACACGGGCAGCGGGGGGATTATGCTAAGAATGACATGGGTATAGATAAGTGTCTATGTAGATAGAACCAGCTTTGGCAATGCTGGGAGGACATGGGGGCAGGACACCTCCATTCATTTATTCATAGGCACTGGAGGGCATCAGGGAACGAGGAGATAGATCTTGAGGAAGAAATAAAATAGAGACTAGACAAGCCACGTGTTGAGTGCTCTGGTAAAGGAACTGTGGGTAGTGGGGAACACACAATTTGGAAGGTGCTGCTACAGGCTGGGGTGACAAGATTCCACCCAAGGTGCCCCAGGGATGCTAGCCTGCTCTGACAGGGCATTAGATCCCAAGCATAACAAGTGGTTGCTCCCTGGGAGTGCCCGTATCCCTCCAGGTCTGTATCTCTTCAGGTCAGTATTCCCTGCAAGTCCAGATCCTTCTAAGTCTGTATCTCTCCAGGTCTGTATCCCTCCATCTATCATTTCTTTGGCGAGGCTGGAGCAGGGTTAATTCTGTCCTTGTCTCGCCTGCTAGCAGCCACAGGAAATGAGCCAGGCCCTCTAAATGGAGCCATTGCCCGGGGCCTAATCAAATCCTCTCCCAAATGTGATCCAGGGCTTGGATCAGGCTGGGGAAGGGTGGTATCCGCGATGCTCAGAAGCTCCTGCTCACACCAGCTGTGGCTGCTGACCTCAGACACCCACCAGCTACTAGGTGAAGGGGAGGTCTCGGCTGCTGGAAGAGACCTGCTCAGTCCGGTACACTACTGACTATGGAACCATCCCCATTAACCCCACAGGCCACCTGAGGTTCTCATACTGATGATTCACAGAGGCCACCAGATGTCAGATACAGTGTAGGCCCTCAAAAACCACTTCCTACTCTGGGAGTGAGGGTGCTGGGGTTTGCCTCTGTCTCTGGTTGGCCCTCACATAGGTCAGACTATTTCAGAAAGAACCTGCTTTTTTCCACCAGGGTACGGAGAGGCCAGGAAAGTGTTTGTGGGCCAGGAACTTGTCCAAGCCTAGGAGAGGCCCTCAGAACGCTTGCCAGGCTGTGGACCTCCAGGCTTTCCCTTTATACTGGGCTTTGGGTCCACTGGGTCTCCAGCTTCCAGATCTCTGGCTCGACACTGACTTCCACCATCCTCAGACACTGGACCCAAACCTAGCTTTTCCCCATCTAGCCTCAGCTAGCTCTTCTAGGACTGGCTTTTAGACGCAGAGCCAAGAGTCCCAAATGCTGCCTCTGCCACCAGCTCAGTCCTCCGCACCATTGTCTTTCAGTCCCCAATTTATCAGCCTGGTCAAAGTCTGGGAAGGTAGTGACAAGCCCTCACAGTGGTGACAGCTTTGGACACTGAACCTGCTTCATTCTTTCTGGCTGGGGTACCCTGAGCTTAACCTCACTGCACCTCTGTCTCTTCATGTATAATATGGGATTAAGAACAACTCATGGTGTTGCTAGAGAAATAAATGAGTTATCTTGTGTCTGGAATTCAATACTGTGTGGCAATGTAAGTAGCCAGTACATAGTAACTATGACCACCCCTAACATTGCTGGGCTTGAAACTTGCCCAAAGATTTCCTCTGACTGATTCACTGAACCCCGCTCTGCTCCATCATCGGCCACTCTGCCTGTCCCTCAGGATCTGCTCCAGGTCCTTCCTCTTAGCACTGTATCTCCCTCATGTACCATCATCCACTTCCGGTCCAGAGCACCCTCTGCATTTTCAGGGCCCTCCCCCTTCCCGAGGCTAGATTCTATCGGCTGCTTTTACCCAAGCCTTACAGAATTCTGCAGCCAAACACTGTCCCAGGCTCATTGGACACAACTGTGCTTTTAGGGTGGAAGAGAAGAAAGGACATTAACCCAAGACGTCACTCGAAAAAGGACAAGATCAACACCAGCCCACTGTGTAAGGGAGAGCTATATCTGGCTGCGAGGAGAAGTGAGGTACTGGGAGGTCCTTGTTGAAGCCACAGAGGGCAGGGAAGGTTCACTCAGAGGAGGAGAACCAAGCAACATATGTAAAAAGCTTGAGGGAGGGCTTGTGTCTCAGGGACAGAGTTGGAGGCCACTTTCTGGATATTCTCCACCAGCTTCATGTGCCCCAGACCGAATGCATTGTGAGTTCTTTACTCCTCTGAGCCCCTGTATGGTGTCACTACCAGTTGTTCAAACCCAATCTCATACATCATTCTCTCATCTGAATCTTTTACTACCACCCTGGACCCCGAGGCCAGTCACCAAATCCTCAGGATGGATGGTCCCTCGTCAAACCTCAGGCAACCCTCAGGCCAGCGGCAGGCTGAACACAGGGGACAGAGGGCAAAGCGGAATGCTGTGCCTTCTGCTCAACTCCCCAAACTGAGCTGGAAAACAAAACCTATTGATTTTTCCTTTTTTTAAAGAATCTTTCTACTCTCTCTACATCTGTACCACAGCGTTAACCCCGATCCAAATGGGGCGGGGAGGGAGGGGCAGGGCTCCCAGTGGCAGCCCAGATCCTTCTGGCTATTCTCTGAGCCATGCTGGAAAAACTGTCTTGTGGAAGTCTGACTTACCACTACTCTGGGACCCCACAGTGCCTCTCCAAGTCCAAACTCATCCTGGAAGACCCTATAAGCTTCCATTAGATCTCCCCTGGAAGGTCCTCGATGCAGGGCTCCAGGCATCTATGCCAGGGCCTGGCCTATTCTTCCTTAGTGGTCAAGCATGTCCTTCCTTCACTTATCAAGACCAGGCCCTGGCTTACTCCCTATCCCCCATCTCCTAGGGTAACTCAGAAAATGCTTACAGTACCGAACCCTGTGCCAGGCACCACAGCCAAACAGCAGCAAGATCCATCCCTGCCTTGGAGGTGCCAGCTCTGTGGAGGAGAGACTGGAATGAAGAACCAGGCCAGCCTCTCCCTACCCCAGCCCTGCCCTAGGGGCTGTGGGAGCTGAGGCAGCAAGAAAGATAGGAGAGGCTTATTATGGAGGAGGCAAAGAATTGGGGACTCCCAGATGCTGTTGGAGACAGTGTAAACTACTGGAGACAGTGCTGTGCTTTGATGGGGCAGGGGTCTGTGTGTGCTGAGGAATCCCAACCTCGCGCTGAAAGCAGCGTTTAGCTCATGGGACCATGTCCTAGCTTCCTAGCCGCTTTCCTCACGACTTCTACTCATTTGCTTTTTGATCTTTTGCAAGTTCCTTGACCTCTGAGTCTGTTTATTTTCAGAACAGGGCCAGTGATCCTGACTTCCTAAGGTTGCTGGAAGTGACTAAATATAAGCAAAGGTGGGGGTCATGGTGACTGGTGAGCATCGGTGCTCAATTAACAATCCCCAATCCAGCTGGGCGGTGGTGGCGCATGCCTTTAATCCCAGCATTTGGGAGGCAGAGGCAGGTGGATTTCTGAGTTCGAGGCCAGCCTGGTCTACAGAGTGAGTTCCAGGACAGCCAGGCTAAACAGAGAAACCCTGTCTTGAAAAACAAAAACAAAAGACAAAACAAACAAACAAAAAAACAATCCCCAATCCCACCGAGGTCATCATGATCCATTCCCACTCTCTCTACAGCCGCCTTCCTGGTCCCTCCAGAGCTAAGTGGACACTGTTTTCGGGATAAAATTCTAGTTCCTGCACATACCCAGGCCCTGCCCTGTGGGGCCACTGCCAGTGCCCCGAGTGGTCTCTAACTGTGTAGTACAGTCTCCTGTCCCAGCTCAACCCACTCTTATCCTCTGCCTACTTCTAAGCTTCCACCGCTCCTGAGGGAGAGCTGGATAGGGAGGAATCGACCTGATCCTTCACCTGTGTTTCTCCCCCAGAGACCTGGCACCTCCAGGGTAGGAATGGATCTTGCTGGTCTTTGGCACTAGTGCCTGGCACAGGCCTTGGCATGTGGCTACGCTCTGTAGGCATTTGCTGAGTAACTCTGAGGGGTGAGGGTAGGAAGTGAGACAGGGCTCCAATCCTCGTGAGCCAAAAGCAGGGCCTGCCTGGACCACAAAGACAGAGCAGAGGCGGCCCTGGCGAGGGAGCCTAGAGCTGCCTAGGGTCCATCAGCTAGGGCATCTAAGGAAACAAAGGGCTCACAAGGACACACAGGAAAAGGACCTGAGGCACTCACATGTATACCACGACATACAGATACCAACACCCACATACATACATACACACACACACACACACACACACACACACACACACATATACACCCTTCAATGTTCTCTTTCTGTTACCCCATCATGGTCTTTCCTGCTCAGCTCTTTTGCTTCCTTTCTTCCTCTCTTCTTTCCAAGGATGCTTCCCGAGAGCCCATGGGGCAGATATTATACAGGGCAATAGTGAGCAGTGCCACAGGCAGGGCCTGCCCTTGCTCCAAGTGACTGGTTCCAGAAGGGCAGGAATCCGAGCCACATACCTAGAAACTCTCCTAAACCATGTCCTTCCCAGCGTCCACTCCAAATAAGGCTTGCCTGCACCATCCTAGTCTAAGTTCATCAACCAGGATAAAAAAACGCTCTGCCATGCTAGGAAGACCCCGGGAGAGAACGCAAATAACACTGTGGACAGGAGGCTGGCAACTGAGACTGGGTGGGGGACGTTGGGGTTGATGCCCGTCTCCTAGTCAGATGCTGAAGTTGCTGTGCTGTGGTAGGGTATGTAGAGGCAGGGCCTGGAGCACAGCAGTGTGGGGCATGCAGTGGTACCCTCTGCTCACAGGAGGGCATCATGGGCCAACCCACATCTCCCTAAGCATCAGCTTCATGAACAGGGAGCACTCTGAAAGCCAGGAATGAAGGGGCAGCAAGTCATTGTGGTGAGGAGGTGGGACAAATCAGGGTTCAAATCCCCATTCCACTCCCTCTAAGATCAGTGCCCATGTGGAACCTCTTTAAAGGCTGGGGCCATCTTGTGTGTGAAGCCTCGTGACTCAGCCGCTCGGCGACTGACTCAGCACAGGTGCTCAGTAAGTACCCACAAATCCTGCAGTCCCGTTCTTAGACCCATCGGTATCAGCATCACTGACACTGTCAGCTTGTCCCCTGCAGCCAGTTCTGAGACAGAGCTGACCCTTCTAACAGCCTAGAAAAGGAGTATTTGCAGCTACTTAGCTTGAGACAGGAAACTGAGGCCTGTACCAAAGGCTCAGAATCTCAGGAGGGGATCAGTCCACACCCCAAGCTTTCTCCTTGGTTCTGTCATTTGAGTTCCCTGTGAGACCTAGGCCAAGTCACTCCTCTGCTGGGTACCACTCTCCCAGGATGTCTGTCTGCTCAGAGGGACCAGATCTTGGCCTGAGGCATGGCCAGGCCTTGGTGAGGGCTGAAGGAAAGAGGAGCAGATCTGTCCACTTTCCAGGACACCTGCCTTATCTGTCTGCATTGTTCTTCTACCTGTAGGGCCTGCAGCACCGGGGGCTCTGATGAGCAATACCGGAGGCAGCCGAAGGCCTGGAGCGCACAACTGGACATTAGACTCAGCTGCAGCCCTCCAGCAGAAGGTCACCCTGCCAGGCTCTCAGGCACACCTGCTCAACACCACTGACTTCTGGGAGGGGTGACGCTGGGCTGGGTTCGGTCTGCTGGTAACTCATCCCCTAGCTATCCCTGTCGTGAGACTCTCACTCTCTGAGTCTCACAGAAACCCGAGCAAAGCATTCTTCCGTTTGAAAGCCTCCAAGCCCTTAGAGGCAGCTAAAGCTGCCGATGCTCAAGTGCTCCATATGAAATGGCGCGTGAGCTCTTCCACAGACATCACCCCAGCGCCACAGCCCCACAGCCAGCCCCAATCTATTTACAGTACTGCAGATGCACACTCTCTCCAGCCCTCTACACCTGAGCTCACTAGGCCGCTCCACTCCTGCGACAGGAACACCCGCCCCTCCCCTTCAACCTGCGTAGCTGCATCCATCCTTCCAAAGCTCAACCCACCCTGTCATAGGTCTGCATTTGGCCCTGACTTCTGACAGGGTGACAATGTCCCACAGTGAGAAAGGACAGTCTCTTTGATAAGTTGAGCATCTCCTCTGGGAAGATGAATCTGGACTTCTGCACTATGCTGTGCAGAAAAATCTATTCCAGATGGGTTTCAGGATTAAAAATGAAACATAAAATGGTTAAAACTTCAGAAGATCCACCATATCTGTGGGGTTCAAGTCTGCAGAGTCAGCTAGCCACAGGTTAAAAGTTCAAAAAATAGCCCGGCAGTGGTGGTGCTCGCCTTTAATCCCAGCACTTGGGAGGCAGAGGCAGGTGGATTTCTGAGTTCGAGGCCAGCCTGGTCTACAGAGTGAGTTCCAGGACAGCCAGGGCTACACACAGAAACCCTGTCTCAAAAAAAACACAAAAAAACAAACAAAAATTCAAAAAAAAATTTTTTTTCATCTGTAGGGAAAACTTACAGACTTTTCTTCTATGTCATTATCCCCAGAATAATGTTGTATAACAACAATTTCTAATAAATAAGCCTATTGATGTCTACATAGATTGGATAACTCATGGCCTCTGACTCTTACAGCCCCCAAGGATACACATTGTCTTGGGTTTTACTTATATTTAATTTTTTTGAATGTGTACATATGTGTGTTGTGAGCCTGTGCATGTGGGGGGCTCACATGGGTTTGAGTGAACAGTCACATGTGGGTATGTGGAGGACTAAAGTTGACACTGTTGGTGTCCCCTCAGTTGCTCTCCACTTTATCTATCAAGGTATGGTCTCTCTCTGAACTTGGAGCTTATTTAAAAAAGAAAAAATAAGTTAACAGATTGTATTGTATTTAAATTGAGAACCCCTTTTCTTCAACTATTCCCTTACAATAATAATAATAATAATAATAATAATACCCCAGACTAGGGAATATATTCTCAGTATGTTTAGCTAATAAGGAACACACAACCAGAATAATTTTTTTAAGCTCCCACAAACCTGTAAGGAGGGGGGAGAAAGATCCACTAGGAAAGAGAGGAAAAGGCTTGAAAGGGCAGGCACTTTGCCAGCTTTTTATCCAAATGGTTATCCAAATGAGGAATTAGCATACATAAAGGCTCACAACCAAGTGAGTCATCAAGGAAATATAAATTAAAAACACAATCAGATATCACCACATCTGATACTGACAGTGTTGCTGAGCACAGGGGGGCAACATACTGTCACACGTGGCCTGAAAGCGGATGTACTGATGTCACTTTGGGAAATTGTGATGGTGTCTACTCAGGCTAATTATACACAGCGGCATGAGTCAGTCATTGCAAACTGGAGGTATATCTAAGAAAGACGGATGCACTTCAAAAGACGTGTTCAAGGAGGTCCCTGCAAAACTGTTCACTGCGGCCTGGAACTAGAAATACCCCAAACACTTGCCAGAGGTGGAATAAAGGGGAAAATGAGGCATACATATAGAGACGTACACTAAATAGTAACAGAATGAACAAACTAAAAACTTTGAGGCAACGTGTTGATCAATCACCGGGGAAACACTGAAGGAAAGAAGTCAGCATGAAAGCTACTCAAGGGTCCTATTTATACAGAGTCTAAGGTAGGCGAGCCGTCAGTGAGAGAAGTCAGGGCCACTGTAACTGAAGGACACACTGAAACACTCCCAGTGTACTGGACGGGATGCTTTCCTTATGGACCGGAATGGGTGTGTTCATGTTCATTTGGTGAAAAGCCACAAGCTGCATTCTTGTCATCTTTCTCCAGTACACCAGGCTTCCACTTAAAAGTTCACTTTAAAGACAGAGGAGGGTCCCCTACAGCTCTGTCCCCTGTGAGCTGGTTTTATAAACCTCTCTAACACATTCTCACTATCCTCCAAAAAGCTGCTGCCTGTGCGCCCATCACCTTCTGTGTCAGTCCCCCTGTCTGAAGTACCTCGCCTACACGGCTGTATTTAGCAACAGCCACCTATGAGACAAGACATCTGGTCCTCTGTGAGATGACCTGGAATCCACAGGCTTGATTCCTCCTCATCCAAGAGTCTCTCATTTGCATCTCATTTGACCAGTGAGGTTGACCACTGTCAGAGGAACCACAGGCAGGAGAGATGCACAATGTGAAGTGAGGTCACTGCCCTTAAGTCCAGAGTCCACGCACCCCTACAAGATGCATTAGACAGCCTCTGGAGATAAGGAGGAGCAGGTGGCTGGGGTGGAGGGTAATGTGTAGGTCCAGGCGAAAATCACATCTACATAGAAAAGAAGTTGAGACACAGAGAAGTTGCTCTGTGGATAGGTTCATATGTGCATCTATCGGACAGACGACAGCCTCACTCCTGTAGGAAGATGCTTCACAAGGGCACCAACAGTGGGCCACCCCCACATCCGTCTCACTCTCCCATAACTACCCAGCTTGGGCCTGAGATCACAGATTGATCCCTCCAGGCCCCAGAAAGGGGATGTTGCACAAAGATACTTAACCGGCATGACAGGAACAGAGGGGGAAGTGAGAATTGAAAGAGAGAGGGAGGGAGAGAGAGAAGGGAAGGATGAAAGGGGAGAGGCAAAAAGAACAGAGCTAAGTTGCTTTTTGGACCAACTATAAAACTATCCTCGCTTTGGTGAAGTGTTGGTGTCTTGACTAGACACCGGTTACAATCTGAGGTGCCTTCCGTTCTATGGCCCCTTCCCTAACCACCTCCAGCCTTCTCTCAAGGCTCCTTCCAGCCATTTGCCCCTAGAGGCTCTGCGAAGCAGCTTTTCCTCTGTCCTTTTTCATGCCCCCTCCCTCTGGGCCACCTGTTTCCAGGTGCTGCTATTAGATCAAGACAAGTAACAGAGCAGATGGTGAATGTTCTACCCAGTCCCCTGTAACTCACCACTCTGCCCATTTTCCTAAACTGGGGGCCAGGGGCGGCTTCAGCTTGGGCCATCTGGGGTAGAGGGTACAGTTGGCAGCTCTCCACACATCTGATGTTATGATCCAGACCACCATCAGAGAGGAGAGAGCACCGGGGAGACTTTCCACCCCATTTCTCGGTGCCTAGACCTTCTGATTCCCCAAGTGGCCGGTGCTGCATCCCCCCTCCACCCCACTCTGCTGACTAATGGTTTTGTGGAGCATGGGATGGAATGGTGGGGAGGGTATAAGGCATCAATTCCCTGGGACTGAGCCCAGCTGGCCTGCTGTGAGTGGCTCCAGCCTCCCTGGGCTTAGGGGCCTGAGCCATAAGCAGCCTTGTTTATCCCTGGGAGGAATGATGGTTTTCCCTGAGCAATGACATCTTGGAAACGGACAGACTCCACAAACAACAACAAACCTCCCTGGGCTGCAGCTTGCATGAGAAGGCTTCTAACCCAGAGGCGCCTGAGTAAGAGGCAGAAAGGCCAAAGGCTGCTTTTCAGCTGAGCCTTGCCTTGACCACAACTCTTAGACCTAAGTCCGCAGAGAACGAGAGAATTCAGTGGCTGGGACATGCCTAGCAATACCTGATCCAGTTCCTTTGCTCCAAAGGGGAAACTGAGCTAGAAACACAGGTGAATCTGCCCAAGCTTCACAGATCAGGTATGAGAAGCCAAGAGACTGGGTCTCTTGGGCTTTCTCTGCCAGGCGCATTGCTTTTCTAGAGGTCAGCAAGCTCAGTTAGTTAAGCCCAAGGGCCTAAAAGGGGTGCCACTGGAAGTGCAAATGAGAGAGGATGCTCCAAGATGAAGCTCATATACCCTGAGATACGCAACAGGGAGAGGCTTGGGCTGAGTAACCAGAGTCCTGGATTCCGTGTAACCTCAGGTGAAAGTCTCCTTTCTCCCTCAATCCCTTCTCTATCCAGTAGGTAATCAGAATCCATCAGCTCCAGATGCTCAGAGAACAAATAGGAAGCAGCATTTGCATCTTCTGAGAGAGCCAGGCAGACCCACAGTTGGAGGACCAGGGTTCAAGATCTGGCCCACGGAATGACCACTCCCAAGGGGTCCAAGAAGCTGAGCTGCAAGCCCCTATAGTCTGTGCAAATGACCATGAGTGGTACAATGCATCCATCCAGTGCTCCACCTGTCTACCATTGATGGCCAGACTATGGCATGGTCACCACCCAGCACAATGTGACCCCCGAATAGGCTCTTTCTATGGCTTCAAATAGGCTAAAATCAAAAAACGCTCCCTGCCTCACTTCCCAAGCAAACCCAGCCTTCAACTCCTTTGTCCCTCTTAATGGCACACTGATGCGTAGAGGCTAGGGATCCTCCTAAAGAACTGCTGGCCGGGTCCTCTCCTGGCAGTGCCCACTCTCTTGCCAGGCACAGAGCTAGCTAGCATGGACAGTCTGAGTTGACCTGGACATCAAAACATGGCCTTGGGTGGGGAGAGGGCAGGGAAAGACCTATCCTAACCCATTAGGGCATCTCGACACCTCTCTCCAACTACGCCCTAGGAAAAAAAAAAGCTGGGCTTGTGGGTGACTAAGGGATGAATAAGCCCCACATCCTGCATAAATAGGACACAAGCAGCCACCAGAGATGCCATCAGCAGCAGACAGATGTATCCACTGCAGGTATGAAAGTTAGGTGCAATTAAGACCTAGAGAGAACAGAAAAGAGGGGCTGGCTCTCTGGGCTGAGGAAATAGCGTGCATGGAAACTGGGAAGGCAGACAGGCAAGCAGGGAAGGACGGTTCTTTCATCGATAACTAGTACCTATAATCAGGAGCCTAATGGACCATCCTGGCTCAAAAGCTGAGAGCTCCCGACAAGGATTCACTGTCTCGATGGCCTCCATCCTCACTATGTTCCTGTTTTCTCAGATGCTGGGCTGGGCCTAAGTATGCCCCATCCTGCAACTTGGCTTCCCTAGAGGCTCCCGCCCTGGGCTAAGCCATGCCACATGCTAGAGCTGAGGAAGAAGAGAGGTGGCCCTTGGCTGGGTACAGAAGACTCAGAGGGACTGGGTGGAAACTTTGAGTCTGGCTGAGATCCTGCCAGCGTCAGAGGAGCAAGCCACTGCAGCTCTTGCTTTGGTGGTGTGCAACCACTCCGGCCAGCCTAACAGGGAGTAAAGTGCCCATAGCATAGAGCCTGAGACCATCAGGATGGGAAACAGTTCTCCAGAGTGGCTGAGGGGCCTGGTGGCCATACGCTAAGTCAGGAGTCTTGAACAAATAATGCCAGGCTCCAAGTGGGACCCTGTAGCTCATGCCTTCCCGTGTGCCCTGCTCTCTCCTCCCTCTTCTGGGAGGCAGAGGTCCACAATCCTGGCTTGGCTCTGTCATAGACCTGCTGCTTGAACTCAGCCAAGGCTTTCCCTGTCTCTGCACTCAGGGTACCCTTCTAGTCCAATGTTTAGGGTTCTTTTGGGACAGAGTAAAGACATGGACCCTGCAAGTTGAGAACAGAACTGATCTCTGCCTGCCCTTACAGGGGCTGGCTCTGAGAGTGAGTGGTCTCAGCTGGAGCCAAGGCAGCAGGTGCAGGCTCTTCCCTTGGCAAGCATTGAGGGTCGGGGGAACACTTTGAGCTCATGGGGCATACAGCAGACCTTGGAGACTAGCATTAGGAACCCAAGACCAGCTTAGAAGTCCAGCTCTTTCCCCAACCAGGGGTCTACATAAGAACTGCCATCCACGGTGCCTGGTGTGTTGCTAGCATCCTTGACACAATAGCTAATCCTGCAGGCTAAGCACTCCTTTCCCACAGTGTCCCAACTAGTCACCAAACATTCCTAGTCTCTCCTAGAAAGAAAAGCTAGCTGGCCGCTCTGAAACAGAGGGGCAGCTCACAGTGGAAGCCTGCCTGAGGGGCTACCGCCCCCTTAGACAGACAGACAGACAGACACACGGACACACAGCAGACACACAGACACACATACACACACACACACACACACACACACACACATCACAACCGGTTTGGTTGCAAGATGTCTCTCAATGGCTACCCTGGGGAAGGAACAATAGAAACGGGGACGTGGGATGTCTTGAACAAGACCACCCTCCTACTGCCCAACACCACCACCACACTCACACCTTTGTCATCAAGGCACCTACCCAGCACACTCCAGCAAGGACCTAGGCAACTCCTAGCTGCTGCAGCTCCTGCGGGCCACCCGCCGTGGGGCTCCACCCGGCTCCTCCCGAGGGCGGGCGGGCGGGCGGGCAGGCAGCCGGCCGGCCGTGTCAAGCGGCTGCCTTCCCCAGACAGAGCTCCTTTGTGTCAGTAGAGCTATTTATGGACTTACCCAAGTTCCCCAGGGGAGCGGTACCTGCTGGGAAAAGCAGAACCAAATGACCAGGTTCCACCTCCCACATGGAGGTAGCGTTTTTTCTTCTTCTTTTTTTTTTTTTTTCAAAATCCTTGCATCACCCGTCCCTCCTCCTCTTCCTCCTCCTACTTCTCCTCCTCTTCCTCCTCCTTCTGCGAGTGCCCTTCCCAAACACAACACACACCCCGTTCTGCCGGCCGCTGTCACTCAGAAGAGAGGCTTGGCTCTCTTGCTTCCATCAAATAGAAAAGTCTGTGATTTTCCCAAACCACTTCCCTCCCCCTCCCCCCGCCAAAGATATGGCAAGGAAGAGAGTCCTCCGCTGGCCAATCCTTTAACAGAAAGTGTGCACTAGTTGGAGCATGGCTTGTACTCTCAACTAAAATTGCCATCCCTGGGTCCCTTGCTGCCCATTCCCAGGTCCCCAGCTGATCCCTAAAACACGACACTAGAGGAAGGGGTGCCCATCCTTCTCGGCAGGACCCCTGACCTTGGGATCCCCAATGGATTCCACCCTGAGCCCTACACGCATACTCCCAGCTGAGGCTGCCACTCCCTAGCAAGACCCAGCCAATCATCAAGGCTCCTCTGTCACATCCTCACCCCTATACAGCTCTGTCCCAGTGGGTAGCTGCAATTGAACTCAGGGCTTGCAAGCAGGACAGCTGACTGACACTGCAGCTGCCCTCAGGGTCAGGAAGTGGTACCTTTGGTCTCTCTAGCCTTGTCCAGCACAGCTGGAAACACATGTCCTTAATTTGGCACTGAGAGTTTGGTGTACCAAATTCTGAGGAATCTGAACTAGACAGAGGACCCAAAAGTGCCCATTACAGCAACCACAAGAGGGGGGCAATGTGGACTCAAAGAAATAAAGCTGGTCAATTCTTGCTCCAACCCAGGTGGGTTAGGACTCCCTGAGTAAGTCCCTGCTTCTCTCTGAGCCTCGATTTCCTCATCTGCAGAATGGGGATGAAAGCTGCCCGTCTCCAGAAGACTGTTTCAAGAGTTCTAGGCACCCCTGTTTTGAACCCAGACTCTGTGCCCAGGCCCTCTGCTTGCAGCTTTGCCTGCTTTAGTTCATTTCATCATCACCTGGATCTTGAATGGTGGCAGATCTCCTACCCTCCTCACACAGGAAGAATCCTGTTGCTCATAGTTGGTGCTTTCCTACAACTGCAGGCTCTGCCCTAAAGCTTGGCTGTGCTGTCTTGTGTGGGCGGTGCTCCCAGGATGAGGCGAGCATCTCACCCCATGCCTCTCTCACCTTAGCAGTAAGCTCCTAGGGTGACAGCTCAGAAAGAACTGGGCAGAAGGAGCCCTGGCCTCCTGTCTTCTTTTCGACTAGAACAGAGCAGAGTATGCTGTCTTGACCTCTCCCTCTCCCTACAGGTGTCTCTTACTGTGGCTCTGCCTGTCCCCCAGTCCCTCTCTGTCTCTGCCCATCTGTGTCTCTCTCACCCACAAGCACACATAAGGTTGTGGTTATGTGAATATCCTTAGCCAGGTCAATGGTGCAGAACACCCTTGGTGGGGACTAGTCACTTAAAAACTGTCCTCAGTGCTCATCTTATGGGGAGTAGAAGGAGCTAAGGTCTTTCTTGCAGATGACACAGGCTCTGCCCTCACAAAGCTGATATCCAGTGTGGGAGATGGATGGCAGGCATCAAGTGAATGAGGGCAGAAATAGACATTGGGCTACGAGGGGCAACGCAGCTCTGCCAACCGAGGACATTAGGGCCAGAACACATCGATAATGTGCTGAACTGTGGCATACAGGAGAAGGAGTAGAGCCCCAGGAAGCCAGCCAAGCCAGGCTAGGGAGCATCTAGTACCTGGAGAGCTTGGGGAAGCCATTGCCTCTATTGCCTCTTGCCTCTCCATTACCCGGATACCAACGGCAGCATCAATGCCCTTCTCAAAGTATAGCCTAGCACAGAACGAGGAAGTCAATGTCACCAAGCTACTTTTCCAGGAGAGCCAGTCCTTGGGGATCCTTTACCACCTCTTCCCCACGTATAGCCAGTGAATGAGAGGTAGAGACGGGAGGGGTGACTTTCCTGAGGAAACAAAGCAACTTTGTGGCTAAGGCTAGGAAAGGGGGTTTCTGCCTCATGATCCATCCTTACTGCAGCCCAGTGCTTATCATGGAAGGAAGGTGGACACAGGGAACAGTGACATCTAGGTGACCCGTGGGCACAGGGGTCAATGCCTAGGCACTCGGGCCCAGCCCAGTCCCATTTGCTGATCTACATATTTTGTGTGCTAAATATTCATTTGACATTCTGTGTCAGCACCGTCACTGGTGTGAGCCCTTCTGAGCGATTCACTAAATCCTCGGGACCTTATCAGATATAATTTCTAATATCCCCATTTCACAGATGAGTGAGCAGAGATTAAGAAGTCTGCCAAGGGGGGTTCAATAGCAGGGGCAGAGCCACAACCCGGCCTTGCTCACTTTTCCACCGTGTCCCACAGGCAAACTCTCTGAGAGCCTGAGAACAGGCCCACTCCCAAACATAGAGAGAAGCCAATAGCAGCAGATCTGAGAGCCAGAACCAGGGAGACTCAGCAAGAACCCACCTCCCATGTAGGGAACACAGGGTCCCCAAGCTCCAGGGAGACCCTTAGGGAAAGGCAGCAGGGCCCTGGGGATATTTAGCACACTCCAGACCCAGGCTTCCCCCTGCAGTACTCACTGAAGCAAAGCTCTGCACATCTTCCCTCCCAGCCTCCCCTGTGCTATGCTCAGCTTATCGCAGTCTGTGTTCCCAAGACCCTCTTAAGAGCCATGTGCCCTCATCCCTACAGATTCCGTCTGGAGGAAGAAAGATCTTGACGATGTCATTTGAACATGCCCACACTATGTCAAGCTCAGTGCGTGCTGGCCCACTTAGGGAGTTCTGGGCTGTAACTCACTGGGGTCTCATAGTTCAGGGGTCTACTGACTCTGTGCAGAAAGGCCTTCCCTATCATGGGGTCAACCGAGAAACTTGAATGTGTTGTTTCAATCCTGCTGCGTCTCTGATCCAGAGCCTTCACCATGCTCTGTCTTCTTCCACCCCTTTGCCTGTGGCGTGTGTCCTCCTAACAAGGCATCGGTTACCAGGAAGAGCAGGTACATGGCTTTGTAAGCAGTAGGAGAGGATATGACCTGTCCTGCTGTTCGGGCCCTAGAGGCAAGCACATGGCAGGCCGGCCCCTGCCTGTAGCATCAGTGCCTACATTTGTCACACCCACTGCTCCGGCCTAGGTGGAACAGGTTCTGCCTACTCCTTGGGAGGGCTGGTGTCAACAGGAAGTTCAAGGTGATCTTATCTGTTGAGGGATAATGGGCGGGCCTAAGAGTTGTCTGAGTGGACTGACAGCTGGCCATCATGAGTGACAGCAGGCTGTGAACATCTTGCACTTCTGAGGGGTCAAGAGAGAACCCTTATTTGTGTTAAAGACTCTACAAGGCTAATGACTGATTAGCCTTCCCATGATCTGGACCACTGTAGCTATAGAGCTGAATTATCTCGGGCTATTGTTCCTCCCCTTGTCAGTCATCCACTGTCCACGTCTATTAGGTGAAAGTTTCTATCAGGTGAAGCCTTTTGGAATGTATAACATATTGCTGGCTGCTACCATTTTGAAGGTTTGGCAGCAACCTACCTTTCTGATGTTTTAACCCATGAATTTGAAAATAACTTTGATTTATGACTTTGTTCTTTTACTAGAGGGAAAAAAAACTGACAAAAATAAATAAATAACCTACTTCATTAAACTGTATTTGGGGCAATCTAAACCTGTTTTCTCAGACCCTGGCCATTCATTTTGGTTCCAGAATCAACTGCCTCGAACCCTCTTTGACACAGAAACCAGTTTTGTGTTCAGTCCAGGCAGAGTTGCTCTGAGACCCAGGCTCCTAACTACATGTTCTGTCTCCATCTCATGCTTCTTTCTACACGTCTGCTTTGCCATCCGTTCTTCCTCGACCACCCTGAGCACTGTACCAGATTCTGCCCTGCTCTGATGACAGTGTTCCCAGCCACAGAAGCAAGCACCCCAAGGGTCACCCCCTGGAGCTATCCTGGAGCACTGCCACCAGCCCCAGCAAGCTTCTGCATCCTGCCTGGAACATGCTTTTGCTGTCACATGTATAGTACTGGCCTGACCTTGGGTGGCTGTCATGGCACAGCATGGCCAGGCACTCTGCCATCTCCTTCTCTGGCTCCACCCTAATTGTCTACATGCTGGCCCAAGAGTTCAAAGTTTTAGGAGCAATCCGTGACCCACTCTGCTTCTGCCAGCTAAGGGGCAGGTTGTGTCCTGACAGCCTGAGTTCCTGGGAAGTGTTCAACAGCAGACTCAGCAATGGGGAGACCCAAGCCTCTGAAGTAAGCTGCCAGGAGTAGTTCATTTCTGCACTCCCCCGGGGGCCTGCCCACTGCTTGGACAATTGGGTTTGAGATCAGGCCGTCCAAACCGAAGGTCAGCAGAAGAGAGGCTACAATAACAGGACAACTTTACTGCTGCCTTCCCAATTGAAGGCGACACCCTTCTCTGGGCAGCAGTGGTCCTGTCTCCAAGACGAACGTTGGGCTTGACCTAGGTCAGTCCACACAAAACTTATTCTGCAGAAAGGCGTGGTGGCCTGGCTTCTCACTGGCCTGCAGTGGAGTAAGTAGCAAAACTGAGAGGGTTTGGAAAAATTCTCACGACAAGCTGTCATTGCCATGTCTGAGCATGAACTCGAAGGGTACATCCCACTGAATGGATGCCAGGTCAGGCCAGGTGTAACAAATCACACTCAGTGAGCATCCTATAGAAGTAAAAGGCCCTGCCTCACAGAGTCTAAGAGGCTCTGGTTTAAACAAGCCTTATTCTGGTAGAACTCACTAACTGGGCTCCACACTACCTCTCCAGTGGGCCTTGTAAGCTTGTCGGTCATTAGAACTCTTCACTCTCTGCTGTGCCCAGGGCTCAGTATACAGCAACATTCAACTATGTGCCTAAGCCAGTCCAGAGCATTATCCCTCTCCCAAGCCCCTCCATCCATCCATCCATCACTGAAGCACGTAGTTCTCACCTCCTATCCATCTGAGACAGTGCCTCCTCTCCAGACTAAGCTGCCATTGCCTCTCCTTGGCAGTGTGGAAGGACAAGAGCTCCAAAAAGCTCCCGTTCCTTCCGCGGGTGGCCACTGTAAGCTCTCTACCACACAGACCCAGCCCCAGCAGCTCCACTGCCCTTGGAACCAAGTTCAAAGTCCTTGTCATGGGGCTGGAGCGGGTGGCACAACAGCCTCACCCCAAACCCTCCTCCAGCCTTATCTCGTGCTCCCTTCTTCTTCCTTATTCCTGCATCTACAGTGGCCTGTTTTAAGGTCCTCATCCAGAACACCCTCTTACACCCCAAGTGCCTGCCTCCTTTCCTAACATCCTGGAGCAGGCCAGCCAGAAACTCCCATGGAGCCCTTTGTCTCAACCAATGCTGATTCCTTGCATACTAATCAAATTTGGATGGTGTCTGTCTCTCTTCCAACAGTCCTTCCACCGCACTAGACTGATTGCTCTCTATGGTGATGAGGACTGTGCTGGCTGTCGGCTGAGAGTCTGCCTGACCAGCTTCCGTTTGCCCTTCTTTGGCATCAGAGGGCCTCCACTTCCCACCTCCATACTCAACTCCAGTGATTCACATGACTCCAGAGATGGGCCTGTGACCCAGGCCTCAGACAATCTGTTCACCCATCCTACGTTCTTCAATGACCGAGATGAGCACGTGATCCTACATGGGCCAACGGGACGTGAGCCTAGCACTGTTGCTGAAATGAAGGGGTCAAACCAGAGGACCGGAATCTGGCTCTCCTGGAATCTTTGCTGCCACCACTGAGGGAGTGAGCCAGCACCTAAGTAGATAGGACCAAGCAGTAGAAAGGGTGAAACTGGACTTTGGTCAAGGTCCTGAATCTAACCCGCCATACACAAAACTTCTTGCCAGCATCCAGCAGATTCTATTTGCAGGCTGTCGCTTATGGAGTGGGACTAGGTCGCTTGCAGCGGGTGAATTCCTGACTGATATATCACTGGTAGTTAGCACACGAGGCACTCTTGAAGTGTTTGCTCACTCATTCAGTCACCCGACAAACATTCAGGAGCAAGAAAGTGACCAGACTGCTTCAACAGAAAGTCATCGTGGCTGCCATTGAGAGAGATGGCCACAGGGACAGGAGTGAAATGAGGGAGGTTTGACAGAAGACGACGCAGAAGTCCCAGGAACGGAGATGAGGCCTGAGAAGGGAGGCTGAGACAGAAAGAATGGGTGATTCCCAACTCTAAATTCACCGGAGAACTTTTGACAGATGCATCCCTCTCTCTTCAGACCTCGGTATTCCTCAGTAACTTAGTCTGTCAGTCTAGACTCCCAAATGTTTCCCTATGGGCTGCAGAGTCAGCACTGGGCAGCACTGGCTCAAACCTAGTTCTGGGGGTTGGATTTGACAGGCAGGGAGGAGAGTAGGGTAAGCTCCAGCTCCTTCGTTTCTTCACTGCAAACAGGAATAAGGAAACAAACAGCCTCTTCCCTCTCTTCTGTCCCACTCCCTCTCTTTGTTCCCCACCCCACCCTGCTTTCTCTCTACCCTCCCTAACCCACCATGATGGACTGAACCCTCTGAAACTGTGAGTGAAATAAATCTTTCCTCTCTTACATCATTTCTCTCAGGTATCCGAACAGCAACACAAACCCTAACCTAGTGCTATCTGTGGGATGGGTGCAACAGAGTTACCCTAACCTTTCATCCACAGAAGAACAACTGAGCTGGTCCCCAGTTTGGGTTACTACCAATAAAACGTCTTTGAATTTCAAAAAGAAGTAATAAAGCTGGAATAAAACCAACAGTGCCAGACAGATTACACATTATAGCAGAAGGGAGGCATACTGTGTATTTAGTATCATTACTATTAATTACTTGCAGTAGAGATTTCAGGAAGTAGAAATTGAACACAGAACATAATTCCAAAGACGTTTAATGAAAATGTTGGGTGTCTAGGCTGAAAATGCTCAGGGAGTCAGTATGGGGGACTGTTGCCAAGGAGAATAAGTACCTGCATTCTGGGGACACTTCTGAATTCCAAAGATTGGGAAGTGAGAGCTGGAGAGATGGCTCATTGGTTAAGAGCACTGACTGCTCTTCCAGAGGTCCTGGGTTCAATTCCCAGCAACCACATGGTGGCTCACAATCATCTGTAATGGGATTTGATGCCCTCTCCTGGTGTGTGTCTGAAGACAGCTATAGTGTACTCATATAAATAATAAATAAATAGTATTTTTAAAAAAAAAATTGAGAAGAGAAATGCTGGTTGTTTTCATGAGGGAATTTGAGAGAATCAAGTGAACAGTGCCTTTTGTGCAACAATAAAGACAAGGAGAGCAAAGAGTATGCTAGGGGTTCTTAGACAAAACGACTGTTGATCTAGAGTCCTCTATTCAAGCTTGCTCTGACTCCAGCATAAGGCCAAACATTTCCAGCCTTATGAGAACCAAGAAAGTGGAATATCCACTGACTGGGAAAATGCTTCAAAAAAGTTCTCTGCACAGTGACTAGAAGCCCAGAAGTCAACAGTAAGATGGAGTACCATCAGAAAGGGGCCAGCAAGGAAGTCACAAGTGTTTAGAGACTTCCTGATTGATGACATAACCAAGGGCTAAAGGCGATGTAAAACTCAATAGAACTGGTGCTTTCAAAGTAGTGACAATTGGGAGCAAGGCTACAAATAATTTCAACAGCCTCTCGGGGCTGCAGAGGAAATCAAAGGGAATCGTGAGCCAGCCAACAGGCTTAGGATGGGTCGGAGAAAGGAAGAACAAACTATTTCAAACTATTGATACGGTGCCTGACCCAGAGATATGTAAATGAAATCAGTGAGGCGAAATGCTAGTGAATCAAAGTCAAGGTGTAGAACTTCCAAGAAAAGGCCAGTGTGCAAATATCCGTATTATATAAAGAGCTCTTTGTGAATAAACAATTTAACTATAAACAGTACATCAGAAAAGAAAATAGACAAAGGACTTGAAGAAACTACTGCCCTAAAAGGTGATTAAGTAACCAAAGGGCATGTAAATACATGTCCAGGAACTCCAGCAATCAAAGGGAGCCTTTTTTTTTTTAATGGAATATAATAGGGGCTGGAGAAATGACTCAGAAGTTAAGAACACTTGTTGCTATCACAGAAGACTTGCCTTTGTTTCCCAGCACCCACATGGCAGTTCATAACCATCTGGAACTCCAGTTCTAGAAGATCCAACACCCTCTTCTGACCTCTGCAAGCATGAGGGGTACGTGTAGGTACATGTTCACACATGCAAGCAACACACACACACATGTAAAATAAAATAAATAAATCTAAAACAAAAAAAAATTTTTAATGTAACAATATACAGTGCTACTGTGTGGCTTCAGGAGAATAGTAATTCTCTTCTAAGATGTCTGTTTCCTGGGAAGTAGAACTTAGAGGATTAAAAGTGGAAAATCTTACACTGGGGGGCGCCTAGTATGCACAAGGCAGGCCCTGAGTTTGATCCCTAGCAAACTCAGATTGAGGGCAAAGAAGATGAAGGTTCCAGTTCAGGTGGCATTAGAAGTGGGCATGGCCATTCTGAAGAGTGACTCAGCTACTGGAACAAGAACCCACTTCGCAGGCCACACACTTTGACCCAGACATCCTGCTGCCCCAAAACAAAATCTTTGTCAATAAATGTTTATTGAAAGTCAAACAATATACTAGACATGAACTGGATTCTGGGGGTTTCCACAATGCATTCCTAAAGATCTGTATCTCAAGGTTTTCTACAAACTCGAGATGACTTGAGCATCTAACTCTCAGAGAGGACTCAGATATTCAGGTCTCACCTATGAAATGAAATGAAATACCCTAAATGCGGTGTTGCAGAATATCATTTGTTAGTGGGAGGCATGGATATACTCCACTGTTAAATGGGAAAGGATAGATTTAAAAACTTCACCCAACCTAATAGTAGGAGCAGGGGCTGTCTCTGACTCTTCCGCCTACCTTTAGGACCCTATTCCTCCTACTGGATTGTCTTGTCCAGCCTTGGTGTGAGAATATGTATCTGGTAGCATATTACTGTAGCTTGTTATGCATATTTGATTGGTATCCCTGGAAGCCCTGTTCTTTTCTGGGGGAAGGTGAAGGGGGGGAGACCCAGGGGTGGGGAAGGTGGGGGGAATAGGGGAGCAGAGGGAGAGGAAACTATAGCAGTGAATGAAATATATGAGAGAAGAATAAAAAACAAAAACCCAAAACCCCAAAACCGGCTCCTGGAAGTAACCCTAACTTGCAAACAAGAAATATGCATGGGAAACACGTTTCAGACAATATACACCCTAAATGTTAATAACAGTTAACAGTGGGCACTGCGAATGGTGAACCTTGTCTTTTCCTGGTCCATCTGTATTTAAAGTTTTCTCCATAGCAAAAGTCAATTACCGGAATTGAAGTTCCTCACAACAACAAAATCAACTACACTAAGATAATAACAGCCTTGCTATGCCCCTGTGGTAGATACATATGGAGAGTCCGACATGGGTCACTAATTTTCTCCAGGGTCGCTTTCCTTACTGGGAACGTAATTCTCAGCAGGCTTTGTTTTTGCTTTGGTTTTGATTTTAGGTCTTTGTTTGTTTGTTTGTTTTCCCAAGACAGGGTTTCTGTATAGAATTGGCTGTCTTGGAATTCACTCGGCAGACCAGGCTGGCCTCTAACAAGCTCTGCTTGCTTCTGCCTCCTGGGTGCTGAGATTAAGGCGAGCGCAACCACTGCCTGGCTGGGAACCTACCTCCTTAAGCTTTGTAAGACATGTCCTGCACACATCTGCTTCCATCATCACAGGGCAGAGTGGATGCAGGCTGCACAGGGCCTTGCCTCATTTTCAGCCCTGCAGGTCTCTCAGCAGCCCCTGCTTGTCCCTAGAAAGGGCAGGGAAAGTGCCAAAGCCATAAGACCCTCTCCTTTTCAGTCTGGGTCTCCACAGACAGTACAGGAAGTGAACAGAGGACAAGTCAGCAAGGAAGGAACTCCAGGCAAGGGAAGGTTTGGTGCTAAAGAGCAGCTGGCTGACCTCAGGGAGTAGGACACACTAGCTAGGAGCTCCTCACCTGACATTCAGCTCTCATGAAGGCGCACCACATCTGGTCCTAGGAGTTCCCAGGCCCTGTGCACCCAAGAAAGCAAAGCAAGTCTCATGAGACCTGAAGTGGCCTTCTGAAAGAGCAGGAAGTTAAAGAGCCCACCTTCTGGAACCTCCTCCCCAGACTTGGTGACTAGGGAACAGTCCTTTTTTAGCTCTAGGTCTCCAGGCCTGGTAGTGTGGGCAAGGAAGAGAGGTGAGGACAGAAGGCTCCGGGACCTGCCCAGATTTCAATTCTGTGAATCTGTGGGACTTCCTCACAGAGGGCCTGACAGGAAGAGGAAGGGGCGAGTCATCCCCACCCAGCTCCCAAGGAGCCCCCTCCTCTTCCCCTCAGCAATGTTCCCGCTGCTATTTTTAGAACAGTCCGCAGGAAGCAGAGTGTCTCTACCAGCCCCCCGCACACGGCCTGGCTCCAGGTAAAACACAGCAGCCCATTCATTCCCTTCCAGCCGGAACGTGCCCGGAATGTGTAGACATGCCTGCTGACTAGATAATCCTTCGTACCATCAGCCCATTACCAATGGGGCTAGCTCCTCTGTCTCCATTATAGCCCAGGTTAGGGGGCTTCCTAATGATCCTGCAATTGATGAGTGAAAAGAGCTCTGTGTTCTAAGACCATCCAATCCCCTCTGCAGACCTCAAGCCACCAACTATGTACCCTTGGCCAAGTTCTAGCATCTATCCTGGTCTTGTTCTCTACAAATCAGCCTGTTAAGCTGTTGCTCTCCCTGGAGGACAAAGGGGGCTTTCGGTTCCACATTCAAGGATTCTACGGTTTGACTCAAATCCTACTTACTCAGCATACTATACACTATATTCTCCACTTTAAGATATACATGTAGGATTACGTTTCCAAAGGCTTCTGGGAGTTGAATGTGAGCTTCAGAATACATTTACCATTTAAGACTGCCATAGTGGTCCACCTCCGAGGCTAGCTCACACAACTCTTAATGCTCCGGCCAGTAAGACCACTAGAATACTGTTTTCATGCAATAATGACGCTGACCCCAAGTGGGGAAGTGCTAGTGTGTGAAAGAACCCTCAATAGAAAACTATATCTTTAGTTGCTATGTCTGAGCCATAAGTGACAGATACCAACAGGAATGAAGAGCCGCTGCCGGCAGCCTCTGACAGGTGACTGCAGAACACACTGGAAATTGAAAGAGGTCAGGTCAATTGCCCACAGCTCTCCTAGAAAGTGCGCCTGAGGCTCGGTGGGCAAGAGAGCTGGTTGAAGAATAAATACATGGGCACGCAAGCATGCATGAAGCCAATCAACAGTCCAGGGCACGCCGAGCACAGTGAACGGCAGAAGCTGGAAAGGAAATGAGATGGAACTGCTTCCCAGGGCAGCCTGGAAGAGGAACCTTGGGATGGGGGGGGGGGGGAGAGTAGGAAAGGGTTTCTCACATAGGTGTCTGTAATTAGGATTCCTTCTGCTATGAGCCAAAAGGACTCATCTGTGAAATCTAAGACATCTGCCTTCTTTCTTCCTTTAACCTGTTCCCAGAGTCCCAAGGTGCTGACTCCTGCCCAATCTTCCTGAGGTAATTCCAGTGTCAAGAGTCTGGGCATGGGTATTCTAGGCACAATGACTGTGATAAGGAACCTGAGTTGGTTCCTGCTTTTTGAAGGGTATAACTACTGTATGCCAATCATTGCGGTCATTTCCTAGTAGTCTGCTCTCTGGTGGACCCTGGAGACTACTTGTATCCAACTTCCCTTTTTCTTTTTCTTTCTTTTTTCTGTTTTTCTTTTTCTTTTCTTTTCTTTTTCTTTTTTCTTTTCTTTTCTTTTCTTTTTTTTTGGTAAGGAAACAAATGATCAGAAAAGTGAAGTGATTTGTTCAAGGTCACACCGTAAGTACTAGATAAGTCACTATTCAAGACCAGGGCTTCTGAATCCCTACTCTGCTTTTCTCAGAGGCAGGGGGCTTGTTGAGAGGGGAGCCCTCAGACTTAGAGAACCAAGAAGTTATGATCAGGTTTTCTTCCCTCCCAGGATGCCTGCATGAGGTGGGGATAGCATTTAACCCTGGCCAGATTGCATCATAGATTAAGCCGGGGTGTGCCTGATATCTGCAAAGCTATGGAGCAAGAGTAAAATCTCTGAACCAAACCTCAGCTCTGGTCCTGGGGCTCTAACACCAGCCTGCTCTTGACCCTGGGCAAAAAAGGCTACTTCCCCCTTTTGATCTGGTTTCTTCATCTCCATTATAGAATAGAAGGAGGGTCCCACCCACCAGCTGAATTCAGTCCTCTGACCGCTACAGAGCATCTCCTACGGGCCAGGCAACAACAGCACAGAATGTGAAATAAGGTATGGCCTCCACTTGCTCCTACGGAGCTTGTGGGCTTTCTGGTGAGGTAGAACTTGCTGCCTGGTTCGCCATGCTAATAAGCATGAGCACATTCCTCTGGCAAGCACAATGTAGGCGGGGACAGCGGCCTCTGAGGCATGCCTCAGAAAGGGTGTGTCAAAGAGGTGCTAAGTAAGCCATGGTCTCCCTAGGGACTGCAGCCATCAGGGACATTGAAAGTGGACAATGGTGTCAAGGGACAGCCTGCCCAAGGAAAGTTACAAGAACTTTTGGGAGGAACGCTCCCACCCGTGGAGCCAGGAAAGCCTGGAGAGTCAAGCTGTGACTACTGGATAGCCTTTCAACAAGACTGTGACAACCCAGCCCAGTCAGTCCTTCTCAGCTGGAATGAATGGTCTGTGGTTGCAAGGAAACAGTTGACCCAAAGGATGGTACCCTGTGTGCACACATTAGCTGTTCACACAGCTAATCTCAGGCAAATTTAACTTATCTACAAACTAGGTAGAGCAGGAGTCTATTCTTAAGGGAATAACAATACCACATCAGGCTCTAGTGAGGGTCAAAGAGAAAGGGAAGGTCAGGAGTTAGATGCCATGCCCGGCTTACATAGGAGTGTCTGGCAGATCATCTAGCATTCAATGGCTGGGGGATGGCAGCCTCGGCAGAGATAGCTTAAAGCAAAAAGAAAGGTAAGTCAGAGCACAGAGTTAGGTTGTTCTCTGTTCCTTATGAGTTGAAAAGAAAAGAAAAGAAAAGAAAAGAAAAGAAAAGAAAAGAAGAGAAAAGAAGAGAAAAGAAGAGAAAAGAAAGATGGCTGAGTCCTAACATGAAGCAGTCGGCCCTCAGCCAGGCCAGCAGTTGAGGGAGGGAGGGAGGGAGAGAGGGAGGGAGGGAAGGCAGGAGGGCAGGAGGTCTGGAAGCAGCCTGAAAAGCTCTGGAGCTGGAGAAAAGAATGCTCTGCAGAGAGGGAGTGGGGGAGGGCGCCTGAAATCTGATCCCTTTGATTCCCAGTTACTTAGAGCTGATGGTCTAAAACCAGCAGATTAAGCAAAACCCAAGCTCAGACCCTAGCAGAGGTGAGCATTCTCCACTGGGTTTGGGTTAAAGTCTCCTATCTGTACCCATGTTCAGACTAGCAGGCCCAAGCCTAAGCTACTCTTCCCACCTCTGTCACCATTCCTTTACTGCCAGGGTCCCTCATGACGGTGACCAATGATCCTGCTGAAAGCCAGACTGAGAAGGGGAAGGTATGTAATCTCCAGGGCCTCCAGAGAGCACAGCTAGCTCTGCCTTTCACATCAGACTTCTGTCAAAATCTGTGGGAATAAGTTTGTTTGTTTGTTTGTTTGTTGTTGTTTGTTTTTTGTTTTTTTCCAACCTGGGCCACCACTTAGGGAAACTAATGCCCTACCAAGTGGCAAATAATGTGTCTCACTTTATCTGTCACCAAAGCATTCTTCCTTGGTGGAATGGACCAAGACACCCATAACTGCCTCCTGCCTCTCCTGGAAGCTCATAGATGATCTTTCTTACTTCTGTCCCTCAAAACACATTTGCATCCACACAGCACAATGGACTGGGCCTCTCATCAGCTGAGTGACACAAGTTAAGGTCACCTAATTCCTCAGAAGTCTTTGTTGTTTTGTTCATAAAACGAGTCTGTTTAGGGGAGACAAAGCTCGGGACCCCACTACCATCTCCAAAGTGCATGCTCACTGTGGGGTTCTCACTGAAGGTAGGCATCCACGTGGCAAAGCTGCCCGTGCCTGCGCTCTGGAGATCCTTGGTGCCTTGGAGTTGATTATGATTAGTAAGGGTTTCAATGGCAGGAGTCAGAGGGGAAATCAATAATAATAATAATAATAATAATAATAATAATAATAATAAGTATCACCATTCTCAGAAGGTCTTTGTAATTCCAGTCCCAGAGTGCCAAAAGACTCAGGCATGAGGGCTTATATGAGAGATGAGCGGGAGACAGAGAAATGGGATCCAAGAACACATAGAAGACTAAAAAGAGGCACTTTGTATTCAAATCTCACAGATGGCTTTTCAACAATAAAGTGGTTGTGCTCCCAACCTCCCAGCTCTTGGGCCAGAGACACCACCCAAGACAAGTAGCCCATCAGGAAAGAAGTCATTGTGTGCTTCTTAGCATGATTTATGTGGCAGGGAGGAGCCCGGCCGTGTTTCCCGTGATTATGACTCTCAGAGGCCACGTGGAGAGCTGTCCGTCCTCTTGAACAGCTGGGATGGACTGAAGAGTGGAGGCCACCAGGTCACAGTTCATCTTCTCAGGCCCATAACACCAAATTAATTGTCGCATTGATTCATGAAGCAAGATGGCCATGGTGCCGTGGCTCACCACAGTCACTGGACAAGCTAGCCCAGGGCCTGCCAGGAGTACCTTCCTCTTCCCAGTCAGCCAGCAGGCCTGGGAGCTTGACAGGAGAATCTATTCTACTCAGGAGGAGCTTACAGGGAGAACAGGCCCATCTGCAGGGATGGGTGATAGGTTCAGATCCTCCGTTTTTCTGAGCTCTTCTTGTCTTCTGTATCCATCTGTCGGACAGAGGTTGGTCCCCAGACCCAGGCGAGAAGAGATTGATGATTTCCCACGCAGGTGGTTCTCCTGTGCTTCATGACCTCACAATTATTAGGTGAGAGAATCATGAAATCAAGGTGTAGTGTGCGCAGACCTGGCTGTTCGGATTCACCCTATGGAATGGTCATTGGCTGGCAGTGTGGTACTATACAACCCTGGAACCAAGCCAGTCTTTCCTCGCTGGGCTAGGCGTTAGCCTGATTCCTGCAGATTCACCCCATTCCCTGTCAGATCGGTAACTTAGCATTGCTCACTTTTCCAATGTTAGAAGGAAGAGAAACGGAAAATAAGGGACATACTCTCTCCTGGGCTACCATTTAGGGGTTCAGGTGTCTCTGGCAGTTTAGCAAACTCAAAAGAGCACGAGAATCTTCCTTAAGGTCCTTATGACTAAGGTCTGGGCTTCTCTGGCCTTAGCCATCACTGCAGCTTTCTGTCTCTGAGCCCTCAGTACCTAATCCTACAAATATTCTCTAGCATATGACCCTCGTTGCTCTGATCCACAGCCTTGAGATTCTGACCTGCTGGCTCTCTACAGTTAGAAAAGAGTGAGCTATCTAGCCCAGAGCCCCAGCTGGGTGGATGGGAGTGGGCCCAGCTCTCATCACTGGGCCTGGGCAGGATTCCTTTCACCTTGTCTCAGGAAGGTTGCTAAGCTACACCTGGCCCTGCCCACCAGTCCCTAGCCCTCAGAAGCCCTACAAAAAGAGAAATAAAAAACGGGAGTTCTTAGAGTGCGAGGCCCCAGCTTCCTTCCCTTGAAATGAACAGTAGAACAAATACAGGTGACCTCTACAGAGCCAGGAAGCAGGGGAAATGTGAACTTTCCCATCTTGGGAAAATTAAGCTTTACTGTTCTGGTGCTCGTAGACATTCCCAAAAGCTCAACACTGGCTCAAGCTCTGGCCTGAGCAGAGGAGTCCCCAGGAGTCCTCACACCAGCGGATAGCAAGACCCAGTGGAACACTAGGGTGACCAATCATCACTCCTTACCCAAGAGCCTACTTTTCCAATCCCTACCATCCCTACCATCTCTACCCTCTAGAACAAGTCACCATCATCCCCTATTCTGGAGGCCTGAAGGGGAGCCCTACTTAACCAGTCTCTCAGCCACATGGGCCCCCTCCTAACTGCAATCTGATGTAGTAGATATGCACCGGAGGAGGAGTCTGTGACACCCTTCCTCAAGCCATCCTTTGGCGGCTCCATACTGTAGGTAGGAATGCACAAAGCAGTCACCGTCTACATCCTGAATAGTGTGGCCTGGCCTTATCCTCCTCCTCACAAAGCTGCAGCTGGAACAGCCTCCCCCTCCCTGTTCCTCGGCACACCATGCTCCCTCCTCCTCCTCTTGTCCTGTGCTTTTTCCACTGCCTGGGATGCTCTCTCCAAAGTCCTTGGCTGGCTAGCTCCTTTCCAGCTCCTAGGCCTCAGCTCAAGCTGTATCGTTCCCCCTTCACACCCCACACATAGCGACCAGATATAATGTCCCGTCTGAAGACATCTGTGATGTTGCGGTACAGACGCTTGCCTTGCGTGTGCGTGGTCATGCATCAGTGTTGATTTATTTGGTGTCCTCTGCCTGTGGGGACTGGGGAGGGCTGGGATCTTGATGGGAGCACAGTATCCTCTAGCACATATCCTGGCACAAAGGAGATGTCCCCCAGTACCTGCTGACTGAGGAAGTAAATGTGTCCATTTGAGATAGGAGTGGGAAGGGAAGATGTCTTCCGACAGGAATGGATCACAGGCACCATCTTCCATTCGAGTGCCCTCTCCCTCTTTCCTGCTGTGCCCAGGAAGGTGCCTAGGCACAGGCTCCTGAAGGGAGCTCGCTTTGCAGTCTTCTCCATCCAGAACTTCCTGGTACCAGTCTGCACAAACCCACAGGGTCCCTTATACCACTGTTCCTCCTGTTGCCAGGTCCATACACACCCTTAGGACCACTCCCTCCAGATGACCCTAGGCCCACCATCTTGGTCTTCTGTTTTGGGTCCAGTTGAGATGAGGTTACTGTGTAATAGGGGAAGCCCCAAAGTTGCCAGAAGCATAGTCCCGCCCTTGGGCTTGCTCAGCCAATCAGAGTCTGTCCTGATGAGGTAAAGCTTCTATCCTGGGTGGCATTGATGGAGGTGACTGGCCCCATCTCCTGCTGGAGAGAGCCGTAAGGGTGAAGTTTCTGTGGAACCAGACAGAACTGGAATTAGCTCGCTGTCCACTCTGATCAGGACCGCCTGAGTCCACAACCTGACTGTGTTTCTTTCTAAAACACTCAAATATCCCTGGCATCTCTGAGACCCATCTCTAGCTGTCCCAAAGGCAGTGTCACATCTGGAAGTCACAGCTGGAAGTTGTACTACCAACGGAAAACCAAAGAGGCCTCAGTTTCCCTTCCAGGGCCCTGAAATCTGGCAGGTGGCTCCTGGGATATCCAGAAATAGTTGTTAGATGCGCTTGGGTACCAGTGTCAACCTCAGTAATGAGGGATACCAATAAATTGTCCTATATAGTCATGCTAAAAGACAATGATGAGAGTCATAGCAGGTAGTTCACTGGGGACCTCCTGCATGCCGCAGCACCCTGCACAACCCCAAGTTCTCCCAATATCACATCTGTGCAGTCATTTTGAACTACCTGTTGCCATCTCTGGTTCCATCACCAGCCTTCGATTGCAAAGGAAAGACTGTGATGAATCCCTCCATAAAGCCCACGGAGCCCAGGATCCACCTGAGAATGGAATTGGTCCTCAGGCCCTTGAGGGCTGAAACAAGACTACTCTATCCAGAAGGTTCTGGAGCCTGGCCCAGAAGCACCCGCATGAGTGGTCAGTCAGTGGGAGGTTCACTGATGACCGTGAATGGATAGTCAAGACCCCCATGGACAACTGCCGCCGGTATGGCCTCCATTGCTTGGATCACCATCTCAGTGCCCTCATCATCCAATTAGAAGTTTGTAAGGACCAGGATGGGGTATCATTCATCTCTGTAACCCCAGAGAATCTAAAGCAGCGTCAGACACACAGGACACATCCATCATGTGTACCTGATCAAATAATCAAGACTATAGATCAGCCAGTCCCTGGCAGCTTTGAGCCTCACTGGCCACAGCAGGGACCAGCTCTGAGCAAATCTAATGAGAAGCATCACAGTAACGCTGGGTGTATAGCACAGGGAGCCTGGTCCACATTATCAAAGGCAGAAGAAAGGAGGATGCTCCCAGGAACGTATAATGAAGCAAGAGAAAGGCAGAGTTCTAAAGAAGCAGCCTGGGTGCTGAGCAGGAGAAAGAAGCTGGGATGGAACAGGAGGCAGATCACTTGTTCCACAGAACAGAACCTACTGAAGGCTGAGGATGAACTTGGTTCATAGAGTGCTTCCTTGGCACACACAAAGCCCTGGGTTCAATTCCCAGAACTGTATAAACAGAGTACGGTGGTTGGCATTTGTAATCCTGGCACTTGGAAGGCTGCCGCAGGAGTGATCCAGAGTTCAAGGTCACCCTCAGCTACATAAGGAGTTTGAGGCCAGCCTAGGCTACATGCAACCCTGTCTCAACAGGGTGAAGGTAGAGGCTGGAGAAGATGGCTTCGTAGGCAATATGCTTGCTACACTAGCACGGGGATCTGAGTTTGGGAACCCAGCAACCATGTAAAAAGCCAAGTATGGTGACACATTCCTGTAATCCCAGTGCTAGGCAAGCCAAGACAAACAGATCCTTGGAACCCTCTGGCTAGCCAGCCTAGCATGATCAGATCTCCAGTTCCAGTGAGAAACCCTATCTCTAAAACTAAGATGAAAAGCGATTGAAGAAGACGCCTAACATAGATGTCTGACCTTCACACAAAAGGCACCCACAGATAAATCACACACACACACACACACACACACACACCCCGTTAGGATCTCTATGTTGCTAAGAGCCACAGACCTGCTCCTCCCTTCCCACATATGTCACAGAAAGTTGGGCAGAACTCTCCAGAGTATTTTTTCTAAGAGAAAGTGGCTAGCCCCAGTCCCTGGGCTCTTAGGATCACAGAGCAGAAGGGACCAAGCAGGTGACAGCTGGAAGTGGTTGCCATAGGTTGTGCTGCAGGGAGTGCCACACGCCTGGCTGCTGCTCTCTTCAGGCATCTTTCTCCATCCCCACCTCTGTCCTCCTGGAAGCATCACCGGCCCTTCTGAGGACAAATTGTAAAGGCTTGGCATCATGATGGAGAGGAACTTCCGGGAGAGGGCGTCTGACTGTTGCCCTGTGCGCCTTTCTGTGCCTGGAGAGGTCTTGGAATGGGGCAGTTGCCTAAGTAAGCACTGTGCCCCCAGTTCCACAGGAGTGTTCACAAAGGGATCAGAGGAGGAAAGGCATGGCACCCCAGCTCTGGCCCAGCAGAGCCTTCATGCCTAGAAGGAAGAGGCAGCTTCCCAGACCTGCTTGGCTTTCCTGCTCCTCCCCTGGAGGACAGTATCTTTCATGGCCAGGCTTTGTGAAAACCATCCTTCAAGAAAGGACATTTGTAGTCACCCCGAGGCTAAATACAGGTGGGTGAGAAGTGGGCCTAGTCATTAAAGTTTTCAAAGCATGTCTGGACCGATAGAGAGGGCCGGACAGGATTAGATTTACCAGAACTTCTTTCAGGAAGCATTCTGTAAGTGACTCATGAAATTCATTGTTAAAATTCCTTAAGTGGGTATGGTGGAGGTGTGGCTGGGTAGGGTTGAGAAGCAATACACACACACACACACACACACACACACACACACCTGGAGGGGACTGCCTCACAAAAGTCAAAGTAGCTCAGTAAGTGCTTCCCCAGGAGAGTGGAGATGTGTAAGTCTGGGCAGATCCCAGGCCTCAGCCACAGAACACACCTCCAAAGTTACCTTAGCAACCAGACCCTCCTCCATCTGCCCAGGCAACCCCTACAGCTGCTCCTCTAATAGCACACTCAGAGCAGGTGTGACAAGGTATCCAGACTGTTGCCTGCCCCAGATGTCCATGTATTAGGGTGAGTCAGGGACTGGAGCCTCTCAGGGGTCAGTCAACTGAGCCCATCGCTGTGCAGGGCCCAGGGCCTCTCTGAAATACAGCATGCCTTTAGGTGAGCCTGTGCCAGAGAGTCTCTAAGGCAAGCATTGGGTGGCCAACACTCTCCAGAGCCAGAAAATTCTGGAGTCAAAGCACAAAGGACAGTCGGGCGGTGGTGGCGCACGCCTTTAATCCCAGCACTTGGGAGGCAGAGGCAGGTGGATTTCTGAGTTCAAGGCCAGCCTGGTCTACAGAGTGAGTTCCAGGACAGCCAGGGCTACACAGAGAAACCCTGTCTCAAAAAAAAACACCACCAATAAACAAAAAGCACAAAGCACTCTTCCCCCAGAGGAGAGGTACAAAGCCTATGGAATGGTAACATGGATGCTGGCTGTGGGTGTCCTGGGGGCTGCCCCACTGAAGGGGAAGTGGCCTACATTCTGACTGCAGTCAGCACAGATCCATAGGGGTAAGGCAGCCTATCTATAGTCAAGGTGATAGAGGTTTGTGACAATGGGGACCAGCTAGAGTGCCACCTGAGAGAAGGCTGGGGTAACAGTGTATTCCACTTAGTGTTTGTTGAATGAGCACCTGCGACATACTTGGTGCTATACCATGAATTGTATATGTTCCCCCACTTAATGCTCACAGCAACCCTTACGGGATGGACCCACCCACAGTTACACTGGCCAATAGCAGCAATGTGTGACTCAGTCTCTCCCCTTAAAACAAGACACCTTTCAAAGTCTAGGCTGGTGCAGTGCTCTGACCCTCACTCCCTTGCCAGTTTGCTGGAGAATGGCTGTCCACTTCTGAAAGAGGCTGCCAGTACCACCACTTCCACATGCTCACTGCCCCCCTCTGCAAGCCAGGGGCACATGGCTCAGCGGCCCAGACATATCAAATAGCAACAAGGCCCACAGGTGGGCAAGCTGCAGGCCCCTCTCATTTCCCCTTCCCCAAGAGCTGGCTGGCAGAGCTACCACTCTGGCGGCTTTTGCAACCTCCACCCTGAATACCAAATGGCCAGCGTGTATAGTAAGAAAGGACACCTGAATGATTCGCGACAGGCATCCGAGTATGAAAAAAGAAGGCCGTGGTCCGGTTCCCATCTCATCTACTCCCCTGGTCCAGAGGTGTGCTGGTCCCGGCTCAACCTTCACTCGTCATCTTCAATCCCCCTGATATTCCAGATGGCTAGCCCCAGACCTCTGCAATCCAAAGTCAGTTCCACCTTGCTCTGGCAAACATTAAACTACTGTGTTCTACCACAAACACGCCCTTGGTTATGTCTACTTTGGGCTAGTGTTAACGGAGGCTTGTTGCCTCTGGATACAGCCTATCCAACAGCAGAGGGGGCAGTTAAAACCTTGCCATCAGCAAACCAAAGAGGAGAGCTGAAAATTGGTGAGCCATGCTCAATTTGGCTGCAGCTTCCCCTGCAAGCAAGCAGTGCCGAACCCATTCCACAGACCCACAGAAAATCCTGAGAAGAGACATTCAGACACAGACCTTTTGCCAAGCCCCGCTGCTCAGGTCCAGGGGCTAAGCTCAGGATGGCTCCGAGCTCAGATCCAAGGCTTAAAGGCTAGGCTAGCAGAGGGGGGAAAAGGTGAAAGCCAGGGCTGCAACCTCTGGCAGAGTCCTTACCTTCCTCTCTGTAGGCGTTGTTGCCAGCTGTTGCTGCTTGGCGATGTTCTCTGACAGGCACCAGCACACTCTCTTCTTCTGCTCCTGCGAGTGAGCCTCCAAAGTGAATAAGCACTCTGCCTTCTGACGTCAGGGAGAACAGAGAAAGGGATGGGTGGTCAGGGCTGCTCCCTGACTCGAGGGGCTCCAGGGCCCAAGCCCATCCCCTAGGCTCCAGAGGGCGAGGCTGCAGTAGGGAAGGGAGCATTGGCTAAGAACAACAAATGCACACCAGTCCCTGGTGACACTGAGGTAGTCAGAGGAGCAGGGAAATAAGACCATCTGGGAGCCATGAGGCCACCGTTTGGGTAGGGAAGGGAGGCAGTGGCTCTCTACACAGTGGAAGCCTGTGGAGAGCTATAGGACAGAGGGTGAGGTCACCCTTGGAGCAGGCAGCACAAGACAGCTGCTGGGGATCACGTGAGGAAGCCAAAAGACCAAGCCCGTGAGCTGGTGCTCCCCCATGGATACAGGACTCTCCCTCCAGACTACGGAACCCTCATCTCTCTCACGGCCCTCTCTCTTCAGATTACAGGCCAAGGTTAGCTGAGTCGGATGGACACAGGGACAGACCTGAAGTCCCTTGCTAAAGTGTAGGATGGGCAGTCGCAGGCCTCCCTACGGCCCTAAAACTACCCAGCACCTGAGCTGGGTCTCTCATTAGCTGCAATATTAGTCTGGCTGCCATTTGAATCTTGCTGATGGCAAACATACAGAAGGCCCACTTCATCTGGGCCGGGCATGGTGGTGAGGCTTAGTGAGCTCCGGCTGCCTGGGAAAACTTCCATGATGACAACAGTCTCAAGGCAGCTTTGATACTGCAGCAGACAGCCAGTCAGCCCTGAAGCAGTCAGGACATTCATGGGACAGGATGGGGCAGGGCTTCAGAGACCTGTTGTCCCCCTCCCCAGTCCCCACCAGGTATTGGGATCAGAAGATGACAAATTCTTCTTCACCCAGCTGATGATAATACTCAGCTAAGGGGCTAAAAGAATGAGCAGGGGAGAAAGACCGTGTATTGGCCCGGTCTCTCCATTTTTGCAGACCCGGTTTGAATGCCGGCTTTGCCACTTCCTAGCTGCCAACCCCTAGAAAGCCAGACGCTTTCTATAAAATGGTGGCACTGCGTCCACCCTGGGGCTATAAAGCAATAAGGACTGCCACAGGCCTCGGCACAAAGCAGTACTGTGGCAGGCCTCAACACACAGGAATACTGTGACAGGCCTCAACACACAGTAGTACTGCCACAGGCCTCGACACACAGTAGTACTGTGACAGGCCACAACACACAGCAGTACTGTGACAGGCCTCAACACACAGCAGTACTGCCACAGGCCTCAATGCACAGTAGTACTGTTATTTCTCAGCATCCAACCCTCAGAGACACCGCCCTTCAGAGCCGGTCACCTCCCATGCTATGTCCCCAGAGTAGTGCCCTCCTCTCACACTGCAAAATATGGAGAAGCTTTCTTCCTAAAAGCACGAGGGAGAAGGGGCTGAGAGGATGAGCTGCGGCAAGCCCACGCTTTCACTTAAAAGGCGGGTCCCTCCACTCCTACCTGCTGCTGGGCAAAGGGAGCCTGGAGATTCCCCAGGGGTAATCCCTCTGCTGCTTCCTGTATTCTGTGTTCCCCTGGGGGTGGAGTAGACTGAGAAGGTCCTTTCCAGCTCGGAAATGTCATTGCTTTATAAACACAGCCCAGCCTGAGCCTCCCAGCCCTGCTCTCCCCTCGCCGCGTGGGCTTCTGAATACCCTCCGCTGAACTGATCAACTTTTAATCTACTCTGTCATCTGTGAGCTCGTTTTGATCCAGGCAACTTCACAAAGAAGCAAAGAGGGCATGGATTCTTCATTCTTAGGATTGTGGGGCTGGGGATGGAACTCAAGTTCATGTGCATGATAGGCAAGCACTCTACTCCCAGCTCTTGATTTTTTTAAAAAAAGATTTATTTATTTATTTTATGTATATGAGTATGCTATCACTAATACTCCAGAAGAGAGCATCAGATCCCATTACAGATGGTTGTGAGCCAACATGTGATTGCTGGGAATTGAACTCACGCCCTCTGGAAGAGCACCTAGTGCTCTTAACTACTGAGCCATCTCTCCAGACCCCCAAACCCTTGATTTTTTTTTTTTTTTTTTTTTTAGACAGGATCTCTTGATCCTTTAGCTCAGGCTGGCCTGGAACTCACTGTGCACTCCAGGCTGCCCAGTGATCCTACTCCTACCTCTGGACTACAGACACTCCTTCCATGCCTAGTTGGGGTGTGGATTATTATTCCCCTTTACGGAAGGGGAAAACCAAGGTTCAGAGTGGCCAAGGACTTCTCTGAGTAGGCAGCCAATGAATCAGAGGCAGGAGGAGCCACCTGCTGTGATTTCATCTCCAAGCTCTGGGAGATGTCATCTCCTGGTGAGGCTTCTACACCCCTCTGCTGGTAGGACTGGAGGCCACAGAGGAGTCACGCGTCTCGGAAGGAGCTGTTTGTAAGTCAGAGGACTCTCTAGCCGTGATGGTCACCAGCACCTTTTTGTAAAACTGTTCACTGCTCCAATGTGGCGATACTCTCCCTACAGAGGCACAAGAAAACCTCTTGGAACAGCCAGCCTCCCTACCCCTAATCCTGAACTGACCTCCTTAGCACCAAACTCTTCACCAGCCATGCTACGGTATTCCTTCCAATAGCCTTACAAGGGAGCAGCTGTGGTCATTCGATTTTCCTGATACCCTCAAAAACCACTCCCCAGGAAGGGTCCCAGGCTCTCACCTGGGGCAGCCACCAGACCATTTGTAATGATTACAGAGAATTCATATGGCAGCCAGCAACTGAGCCCAGGGCCTCCCATGGATTCTCCTTTGGAGAGGGGTGTTCCAGGATCAGGGGTGGTGACCTCATTGTCAGTTTCAGCAGCAAAGGGCAAGGCTGCATTTGACAGCTTGAAACGAAAACCTGCCACAATGCTTGAGAACCTAGGAGACTAACTACATCAGCACCCAGGACCTAACCCCGGGTGGGGCTTTGTCTTAGGTGGGACAGACATTTTTGGAAGGAGCCCGAGTTTCCAAGACTGGCTTAGCCAAGAGAGAGAGCCAGCTCCCTGAAGAGAGGCTAAAATCCCTACCTGCCCAAATCTGTCCAAACTGTGAGTCCTCATTGCCTGCCCAGCTGGCCCCACATGTGAACCATCTGTCATAATTCCGTGTGTGCTCCAAATGACCCAATTAGTCAGTTCCAATTCAGACATGCTCAATGGCATCAATAGTAGACTCCAGGGTCAAGGCTGTAAGCCATCCTAAAAGGACTTCCATGCTGTCCCCTCAAAGCCACTGCCTTCTGACTGTGGGATGCTCGACCATGCACGGGCTTCTTGGCTGCATAAACCTGAGCCCGTAACACTAGGTGAGGGAGCAGGTACTTGACCATGACCTCCAATCCAACCAGACTCGGAGCTCCTCTTGGCTTCTTTAAAACCTAACATCCTTGCTCCTGGATTAATTTTATCTTTGTCAAAACCCAAACACACCTCCAGTAATAATGGAAGCCTGTTCATTTGCTGTGACAGGCATGCTCCATCTCGTTCTCTCCCAATGAACTGAGGAGGCAGGCAGGCAGGGAGACAGAAAGACCTTGTGGCCACCATTTTTTCCTATGAGATCACTAAGACTCTTGAGAGGTCAGATCTTAAGGAGACCCTGACTGAGGCCAGAACCTGTGATCTCGTCAGGTCCATATAACCATGCACCTATGTTTCTTGGGAAGTGAGACAGTCCGCCTGGCTGTTCTATTAAAAGATGAGTGAATCATTGTGAAACCTCTAATGGAAGGTAAATGAACGTGCTCTAATCTAATGACCAGTTAGCTGCCACTCACTGAGCATGCTCAGAGCTGGACTCAGGGCTAAGTGTTTTAGATGCACTGTCTTATTGAAACTCACTCCAACCTTTCAAGTAAGACTTTACTGTCTGTGTCAGGAGTATCTCACTGGCCTCTGATCCCTTGAGGAATGGAGGAGCCAAGATACTAATTTACATCCTCCTCATTACCAAAACCAGCTTCTTTAGTGAATGGAGTCAGCCCTACATTATGAGAGAGAGAGAGAGAGAGAGAGAGAGAGAGAGAGAAAGAGAGAAAGAGAGAGAGAGAAAGATGGCTCCCAAATAATGTACCCCATGCTCTGAAGCCAGCTGCATCTGTCCCAGATTTGCAAGGACTGAGGGATACCTGTTTTTGGGATTAAGACTGCTTAGAGCAGGCCCAGAATTGTGGTGGTTCACACCTTTAATCCCAGCACTCTAGCCAGCACTTTAATCCAGCCTAGTCTACGGAGCGAGTTCTAAGACAGCCAGGGCTACACAGAGAAATGCTTTCTTGAAAACCAGAAAAGACTGCTTAGATTGCCAGGACCAACCTGATGCCCCACCCCCAGGGCAGTTGTGGCTTTCTGACTGCAGGGGCGGGGCAGGGGGAACCCTCTCCAAACCTCAAATCCTCCCCAGGTTTCTTTTTGAGGTGCCACTTTCATGCCAGGCATTGACAAATAAACTACTCAGTAGAGATTCTAAGATCTGGTTGGGATCTCCATGGGGGCCCAACACCACTTGTGTCAAGGTATGGAGAATGCTCAGATCTATGAACAAGCAAGCAGTGTGGTCTTTCCTGCACCACAGGCTTGCTCTTCATTAGTAGCAGCCCATTAAGATGAGAGGCTCCCAGCTGCACTCCCCTGCTCTTTTGGGGTCGGATCACCTGGTGCTTTCCGGAAATTCAAGGCCTTGGATCAATAGCCCTTTGCCAATCTTTAGAGGACTAGAAAGAAGGTCTCAGGTGCAATGGGCAGAACGGCTTTTCTCCAGGAAAACGAAACACCAGCCTGGCAGGAAGCTCTCTTGCTGATAGAGAGCCTAGCGCCCCATCTTAGAAGTTGATGGAGCATATGGGAAGCCAGAGGGGCCAAGGGGGCCCAACCCTGTCCCCACAACTCCCTTCTATACCTCACTCACTTGGCTCTGTGGAACCAAACACCCTCCCGTGCTGAAGGGAGTTTACCAGCCACCCCTGTGCCCAGGCTGGGTTGCTGGTGACACCCACTGCCCCTGCGTACAGGTCTATTTTCAAGCACCTGAGTCCCCAGTTCTACTATGACACCTCTACTGCCTCTTGGCAACCCCTCAGCATCCCCGCCTCCCACCAAAGTGAAGTTCTCAGCACACTTTCTTGTCCCTGGTGTCTGTTCAAAGGTGTCTACCTCCTATCTTAGCCAGGAACTGAAGGAATGCTTTTCCACCCCAAAAGGCACAAATTCCTTCTCAGAAAGGTATATTCCTCTCGGCCAGCCCTTTAGGCCATTCCCCCACCCATACAGACAGGCTCCTAGGACGGTTGGCAAGACACAAGATGGCAAAGGGCAGGGGTGGGAGAGATGCCACGTGTCAGCAGAACAAGGTTGGGGATAGAAAATTACACTGGAAATCTGGAAAGAATTTGGATAACACTGTGGCTCTCAAATTCTTCCTCACCAAGAAAATCTCTGGTTAAAAAGCCCTGGTTTACCTACCAGACCGCATCTAGCAAAAAAGCTCTTTGCTTGGTTTTGGTCCTGAAAGGTACAGCTGTCTAAGCCTAGCCAGAGATCACCAAGAGTCTCTCTCTCTCTCTTGTGGGCATCACTCTGAGCCAAACACAGATGCATGGTGCTTGCGTTAGCCTGCATTGTCTGGCCCAAGGTGAAGGAACAATTACCTTGGGCCTTTGAAACGCTGACAAGCCTTAATAGGAGGGGTGGTGGGTGGGACTTCCTGGAAAAAGAGGATGAAAGAGGCAGGCGTGGGAGCTGGACAATCTCCAGAAGGAGGGCTACTAAATAAATAAACAGGGTAGTGTGCAGCTGTCAGGCCACGCCCTCAGGACACTTACAGGAGCAGGGACACCCCGAAAACCTTCTGTTTAGCTGTCCTCTCACACAGACGTACGAGCAGGGTCAACTGTGTTCTACAGAGCAAGAAACTGCCCTGACTTTGTCTTGCGTAAGATTATATGGAGGCCAACCTCACGCCTGGTGTCCTTGAGTACCAGGACACATTTTACTCTCCTCCAGTTCAGAGAGAGGGACTCACCTCTGCCAGGTACAGGACACAGAATTTCAAGTCTTCTGAAGAACCTTTGGTAAGAACAGAAAAGGAGATTCCCATTAGGATTGGCAGCAGAGTCAAAGCTTCATTGGGCACAGCTAGCTCTCTCACCCAGGAGGCTGTGTGTGGTGCCTCCTGGAACAAGAGGAGAGGAGAGGGCAGGGGAGGGAGGAGAACACTGCACAGCACCGCTCACTAACTCACCCATCCAGGTGATGCACAGTTGAAAGGCTTTTTTTGCCTGCAGGTCAGCCTGACCCAGGGAATGCTGGAAAGGAGACCCTCTGATGGCTAAGGGCCAGAGGCAGGGAGTTGTCTGCATTCCAGAAGGCCTCCTCTGCCCCCAGAATCCTTGTGTTAGGATCCACAGAGGCAGCACACTTCTGGGTTTTCTCTTAAACAAGCTACTGCCTTTGCCATTTTGAAACTCAACAGGAAGCCATTTGATTCTTGAGGGGGACCTGTTCCACACTGAGGGAAGTGCAGGTCAAGGAGGGAGGGTCTTCAATCCCATCTCTATGCATGCTGGGAGACAGCTTTTCAGCAGGGCGACATTCTCTAAGGGTTTCACCCCTGATCCAGGATAGCAAACTCAACCAGTTACAATTGGAAAAAAAAAACAAAAACAAAAACTGGGAGGGAAAGTAGGCTGTTCCCTTGTCTTCTTGGGAAGAGTCTTGCTGAGAGAGAACTCCAGATGGGAAGGAAGACAACTCTGGGAGGCGGGTCCAGCATGGCCAAAGGCGTGGAGATGGAGATGTGCCAGTGAGCACAGAAAAGCACAAGCCCCCCAGGACACCTGCCCTGCTCACTTCAGCCTCCCCTCAGGACTTGCCCACACTCATCTGTACAGGGCCTGGGAGGGTTGGAAATTCCCTGCACTTCCAGCTGTTGGCCTTACCAAGCAGGGTGTCGCTTTTGAGGAAAGCCACTATCCAACACATGCGAACAGCAAGCACTTGAAGTGTCAGGGACCCTGGAGTACCACAGTGATTTGAGCCAACTGCTGCCCCAAGTGCTTCCACCAGTCAGCTCCTAGGCTGAGGATGGCTCCGTGGGAGATACTTGCTTCTGTATTCACTCTTGACAACAAGTGGGGAAGCAGGGCTCCCAGCATCCACAGCGCATGTGAGAACATGGGACCCAGGGATGAAATTACTCAGCCAAGCAGTAAAGGGGAACTGTAGCCCAGCTCTACGGCCCACACTCCACCTCTGCACACTATGCCTCTCAAATACCAAGCTCCAGTAAGACCCCCTTCAATGCATACTTAAGGCAAAGGAACTATCAAACTAAACAGGGTCAGAAGGTTTTAGCTACAAGGTAAAACCAAAGACTATATATACATCAAGCCTAGCTCTGAACACATACGGAGTAGAGACCTAACCAGGGGAAGCCAGATCTCCTCAAGCAAAAGAGTGGACACTTCCCAAGGGGCAGGAGCCACCAGGTAGAGCCAGAACATGTTCCATAATAAATGGGAGTCCACTCCAGATGTGGATTAAGTCTTCTCCCCACCTGGCAATGGGCTGAAGAGGGAGAGAGACCCGCCTCAGATGGCTGTGGTATTTAAGAAAATGGACCCCAGTGACTTGTGGATTCCTTGTGGTACTGAGATGGAGACAAGGGGTAGGGGGAGTTTATTTTGCTTAAGAAAACATACGGAGGGGTTGGAGAAATGCCTCAGCAGTTCAGAGTACTGGCTGCTCTTCGAGGACCTAGGTTCAATTCCCAACACCCACACAGCAGATTGCAGCTATCTGTAACTCCAGTTCCAGAGGATCCAACACCCTCACACAGACATACCAATGCACATAAAATACCAAGGCACATAAAATAAAAATAAATTATTTTTAAAGAAAAGAAAAAGAACATACTGAGACATACTGAGATGTTTCCTAGCAGACCCTAGTCTAAGGGAGAGACACTGCAATCCACCTAAGAAAGTAATAGAAAAGCCCAGGTTTGGGGAGCAGGCAATAAGGAGAGCAGAGGCTCTAAAAGTACAGAGCAAGACTGAGAGATGGGAGACTTAGGGAGATGGGAGCCGAGGCTGGGGAAACACACTGCCAGACAGTCCTTGTGTCAGGAAGCCATTGACAAATGACAAGCTCTCTGTGCTTTGACACCAGTCCTGCCCCCTCCAACCTTGCTGGATTGCTGCAAACTCTCCCTGGCATCTGTTACCCATCACAGCCTTGTGTTGGCAGCAGTCTGACAGCAGGATAGAAGGGGTGTCGTGCTCAGCATGATTCGGAGCCTCAAACAAGAACGACAAACTGGGGAATCTGAGGGAGCCAGGGAGGACTGCCTGGAGCTGGGAGAGCCAGGGAGGACTGCCTGGAGCTGAGGGAGCCAGGGAGGACTGCCTGGAGCTGAGGGACCAGGGAGAACTGCCTGAGAGTTCCAGGGAGGACTGCCTGGAGCTGAGGGACCAGGGAGAACTGCCTGAGAGTTCCAGGGAGGACTGCCTGGAGCTGGGGGGAGCCAGGGAGGACTGCCTGAGGGAGCCAGGAAGGACTGCCTGGAGCTGAGGGAGCCAGGGAGGACTGCCTAAGGGAACCAGGGAGGACTGCCTGGAGCTGAGGGAGCCAGGGAGGACTGCCTGAGGGAGCCAGGGAGGACAGCAGGGAGGACAGCAGGGAGGACTGCCTGGAGCTGAGGGAGCCAGGGAGGACTGCCTGGAGCTCTGGAGAAGACAGCAAAGAGAGGCTCTGCCCTGCTGGAAGAGAGGGACACTGAGGAAGTACACGGGTGGGTTTGCTTTGAACCATGCTAACTGCCTCGGTCATTTTGGATTTCACCCAGAGGGGCCTTTGCATCCCACCATGTAATGGCCAGACCGCGCAGGAGGCTTTCTAACCAAGGGCTAGGTGGAGCCCAGAGAAGGCTTCCCAGCCCATGCCTGCTGGTCTACCATTTACCCAGAGAACATCTTACTGTTGCTTTGAGATTCAGCAAGCCTTCTCTACTAGTGGGAGCAGGCCAAAAGAGTTCTGGTCTCTGTTCTCCACATACAAACAAAGGCAAGGCTGGGGAAGGGACAACAAAGTGCGTGCACAGTAAGAGGCAGGGCTGAGATTTGAACTCAGGAAGAAAGCTACCCCCAAAGCCAGGATTCCTAACCCTATAGCATACATACTTGTGCCCTACCACAGGCTTTCTGTGATTCTACCGGGCTAGGAACTCTGGAGTAACCAGGCCTCTTCCACAATACTCATTACAGTGACCAGCACTGAGGCAGACAAGGAGGACGATAGCTCAGAAAATGTCAAGCAAGCATTTCAGTAGCTGGGGCCAAAGCAGCTGAGTTTCCAAGCTGAGATCCTGGCTCCCTCAATGTGCCTGGAGAGCCCATGAGTCAGATGGACATTTCCAGGTCATGCCGAAGAACAGGCAAGGCCAGTAAGACACACTGTGGGCGTGATGCTGGCCGCCTGGGAGGCAGAAACACAAAGAGCAGCAGAAGCAGCAGACAGCCGTGACAGGAAGAGACCACAATGGGTCCCCACTGACCGGAGATGTCCTAATTGTTAGCACCAGCTCTCTGCCTGTTCCCATCACATCGCCATTCAGTCCCGATGAACACTGGGAGAAGCTGGCAGGAGGAGGCACCACAGGAGTGACCATCAGTCTGGAGCTCTTCGGAAGGAGACGCCCCAGCTCCCAAGCTAAGGCAACACTCTGGTCTACTTTTAGCTATTCATTGTCTATAAAAACAAGCATCCACTGGTCACCTGATACATGCCATGCTTCCTCCAGAATCCTGGGAATATGGATGACTAGCAGAGGTTGACCCTAACAAACAAGTCACAAAGGGGTCCTTGGTCCCAGGGAGAAGGTGGATTCTGCCCTGCCAGGGAGCATAACTTGCCAGCCCCAGCCTGTCCAGAAGGCTGGATGCCTTCTTTGTTTAATACCTTTATGGCCCCCTAAATCGATCTCTGCATACATATTGACTTGAAAGCGAGAAGAAACCTAGGAGCCTCATGCCAGGGTTAATTAGAGACCCTTCTGCCACCAGACGCTCCAGCTAACTCCCTAATGCATCTCTTAATAGCCTCACTCGCTGTAGTAGTGCGCACATGGGAGAGGCCAGGAAACGGCCCCAGCCTCAAAACACTGGGTCCCACAGCTGACTCTGGCTGCTGCAGAAGGGGCACTGGAGTTTGGCAGAACACAGAACCTATCTCAGGAAAGCAGGGATGGCAGGGTAGGAGTGAGCATGGGGGGATAGTACATACACTTCATGGTGCCTGGAAAGAAGTCTAAGCCCTGAAACCATGTGCCTGGAGGACTCCTGTCAACTAGCCATTTCCTTCCATCTCAGCAGCTCCCGGATTCCCAGCAGCCACTGTCAAACCCACATAAGGCTGTGGTCTACCAAGGAAGTCCAATACAGGTGCATATCCTCCATGCCCACCAATCTCATAGGCTCTCATGTCCATGATCACCTTGCCTGAGCGGTGCTGCCTGGGCCACTCACCCTTAGCTCTTATGTGGCTGTCCCATCATCTACAGGCAGACATGGTCTCAGCCCCCAGGAAACCACATCTGCATGCAGCTCAGTCTCTTGGGAGCTCCTCTGTACCCCTCGGCTTGTACCACTCAATATCACTACCTGGTAGAGGAGAGAGTGCCAAGCTTCCAATCCAGGCTCTGGGAGCTCCAGAAGCGGCAACCTAGCCAGCCCCTACCCTCTATATCCCAATCTGGAAGCAGGGTAATATGAATGCTGGCCATGAACACTTCTACCAGGAGCCCCGAGGGTTCCCTCTGTGGGTATCAGAGAAGAGGGAACCCAAAGGGCTAACAGAATCCTTACTTCACAGAGAAACTATGAGAGGGAAAAGAAAAGGGCCCACAGTGCTTACAAGCATATTCTTGCAGTAATGAAGTCAAGTCTGGGCCCCCAATCCTGTGGCCACTGCTCTCTCTCTCTACCCTCCAACTCCAGATCCACCCAAAAATCAGCCAGCTGGAACAACCCTCTCAATTCTTTTCCCTCCTTCCATTTAGTAGGGAAGCTGAGCCAGTGAGGGTCTTGGCTACTGGCCCAGGACCTTCAATGTACACAGCAGTCAGGGCTAAAGTCCTGGTGCACCTAGTACATGGTACTGAGCAACACACTACGTTCATCTTAACGAGGTCCCATGTCAACTGAGCTGGGGGCATGGCAGGCAAGCCAGGCTGACTATACTAAGCATCCATGTGACCACAGGGCAAGGTGGGAAAGTAGCAGGAAACCAAGTGCAGAGTCGCTGGAGGGCAAAGAGGAGCCATCTGGAACGCCAGAGCCAGGAACCAAGAAGCTGAGAGGCCTGCTCTTCCAACTGCCCTATCTTGCTCTCCTGTCAGTAGACACCCTAGTCCTTGAGCAGGACAGAGCTAGAGAGGGAGCACTGTGAAGGACTTCCCAGGGGAAGGCCAGTTCCCAGGGAGGCAGAGCGGTCAGGGCACAGGAGAGCTTTGCAAGCAGTCAGGAAGTTCTCCTGA